>NC_134588.1:26653831-26953831 GCF_037038515.1 Microtus pennsylvanicus
TACATGTTCTTTTTAAAATAAGACCAAAAGAAGAGAGAAATGTGGGGCAAAGGTAAAAAACCTGACAGTTTCTATTGCTGCCAGGATAATGATTAAAATGATTTAACTCTTTTGTTGCTGATTCCAGAAAAGCAGGCATTTCTGAACTGACAGTTCTACAAAATAGAAAAAAAAAAAAACACCTCTCTCCTCCCTCCATCTCTCCACAGACACAGACACACAGATACACACACTTAGAAAGAAGAAGCAATTGGCACATTGGCACAATTCAATAAACCAGATTCAACCTTTAGTGGTCAGAGTACCACTGTAGTTTGAGAGAGATGCAGGTATTTCAAAATTGTGTTATACCCTTAACACACCCATACCAAAAATTTCATTAATCCAAGTAACAGATGCCATCTACCCCAAATGCTACAATGTTTGGTTTAAAACTGCTGACAGCAAAGGGCTGAGACAACTTACATCACCACAAATCACTGAATAAATACAGATGAAGAGATACAGCACAACCAACTCTAAGGATGCCTAAAGTATATGGCCTATTTATGTCACTTAAGGATGAAACTTAAGTCAGGAGTAAGAGCTCTAAGAAAAACTCAGGACAGGTCCAGTCTGTTTTCTTTCTCCTGAGATAATAATCAGTATCCAGACTCAGTGGCAACTCACTCAAAGCAAACCATACTTCTGATCGTACATCCTAAAGAAGAAATGTTTGCATCTTTCCATTCTCTACTTAAGAACTGAAGATTCTGAGGGTGGAATGGCTTGTTCGGGAGGTAACTCATCCTAAAATACCCTAAAACCTCTCTTCCCATGAACGTATCCCTCAAAAGCTACAGTTATGAAAACATGAGCCATAGTTATTATTAATAATGCTCATTTTAGAACAGTAGGCTGTTGCTTAGCCTATTCATGGGTATAAAGAAAACATAGCCATAAAAACATTTCAACTATTCCTCCTTCAATTTGTCCACCTATGAAGCAATCTTCCTATCAGACTGTAATACCTAAGCAAACAGCACAGCAAGTGCTCTCTGGGTCAGGGCCACTCTACCACTAGCTGGAGTCTATCTCTATGTGTACAAAAGCTATCCAGGAACAAGCACTGGAGCTAGGGAGAGTGTTGTGCTGAAAGTATTTTTGTGCCTGTAAGGAGAAATGTGCCCTTCAAGCAATATCTTCAATATTTTAAATTAGCAAGAATAATGAACTCTAAAACCATTTTTTAAAAAATAATTAGAGATGTTCTAATTTAACTCCTAATTTCACAAATCAGAAAACCAAGACATAGTCAAGACAAGTGAAATATGTACCAGGAAGGCATTTAGAACAATGTATTAACTCTTTTTTTTTTATTTAGACACTAGGAAATGAGAAAAGTCAAATAAACATGTAGAATATCTCAGACTATCAAAGAGTTTTCAAGTGAATTCTTTTGTTGTTGGTAGTGATGGAATTTTAAGACAGGGTGTCATGTAGTCCAGAGTAGCTTTGAACTTTCTAAGTAACCAAGGCTGTCTAACTCATAATCCTCCTGCTGCTACCTCTCAAGTGCTAGGATTAAAGGTATTTGCCACCATATCCGGCATCCAAATGAATACTTTCATTTGAGTCTCACAATACTTATTAAGTCAGCCTGTGCTTGTGCCGTTCTCATCACTACTTACTGGTGTGCTTTGGAGCAAGTCATTTAACCTCATTTCGCTTCATCTGTGAAACTGGGATGATAATCATAAGAGTTACCTCATAGAGTCATTGGGAAATTCTTGGACTAATATATGTAAAGCTTCCAAATCACAGTTTACAACTTTAAAGCCCTTAATAAGTGTTAACCACCAGCTCCACTACTAGTGAAAGCCAGGAACTGTTGTCCCCAATTTGCAGATAAGAAACACAGCTTCAAAATACCCACCTCTAGACAAGATGCCTCCCAAAGAGCAGTTCACTCATCCACAAGTTTTGGTACCAATACGCACACACGCACACACAGAGGGGAAAGGAAAGAAGGTAAGGAGAGAGAGAACTGGTAGGTCATGTCTTGACAAGTTTCATCCTCTTTCCTTCTGTTGTCTGTGCTCTGTCATCCTGTAGAGTCCTGGCCATTCCAGCCATCCATGGCTGATGAAGTCTTCTCCAGGAAGAGCATTCAGACCTGCCTTCTATGTCATGTTTCTAACTACAGAAGCTAGTCTTAATAGCACAGATATTGTCAACTTCCACAAAAGCCTTTTGAGTTACCTACCTAATGATTAACGCATTGCAAAAACAGACTGGTAGGGAAAGATTCTGTCTCCTACCAACAGATGGTATCCTTTAAAAAAAAAAAAAAATGGAAAGGCATACATCTTAGCTGTTTTCCTTCCTCAGGAATATATATTTCAACTTTAAGAATCCACTCACAATGTACATATAAGGCCAAGGCTACTAAACACCAAATAAAAACCAAGGAAGAGAGTTTTCCTGTTTGTCCCCTTGGACCTTTCCTCCCCATGTGCTGCAGGCCATGTGGCTGTTTCTAGCAAGCTGTGGCTCTTGCAAAACCCATGCTTTGAAACAGTATCCTAACAATTACGTGTGCGAGTCAATGCTCTTAATTCCTGGTCAAGACAGAACAAATTTTTCTCAAATTAGGATTATGAATATCTGTTAAAAATGGTAAATAAGTCCTAGACGAGTATAGAATGTATTTTGCTTCAAGTACAAAAAAAAGGCTTGACTTTTGTTTTAAACTTCTGAGAATTTCACACTAAATATTTTTCATGCAAAGTGGTTCACATTTGTAATCCTAGCACTCAGGAGATTGAGGAATAAGGCTTACTTCAAGTTCCAGGCCAGCCTGGGCTACACTGTGTGTTCCAGGACTACAAAGCAAGGTTGTTTCCAATAATAATAATGTGTACCTTTTTGTTTCTTTTTTACTCCATGGTAAGATGTATGACTGAAGAAATCTGAACAGCTCAAATATAGTTCTAGAACATTAAACTCAAAAGAGGATAAGGGTGTATAATAAGAAGAAGAATCATGTCTCATTTGCAGAGGAGCTCCATCATGCTAGATAATCAGTACTTAGTCTTATGGAATGATAATATTCATAATGTTTAATCTATTTTGAATTTCAAGTAACATTAGGGAAGGGAGTGGGCTTTTTCTGCAACAAAGGGGAAAACAGAAGTGTGGTGGCATGGCAATACGTCACATCCAACCTCGACTCAAAACACTTCAGTTTAACTGCTGGGTGTTTTTATTGTGAGCCTAGCCTTTAATGACAGAGCCGTGTCTCCAGCCCTAATTTGTGAATATTTTTAAAGTGCTTAGTATGTGCTGGAAGGTGAACACATGCAAATAAAGCAGGCACAGATGCAGAGAAGCAGGAAAGGCTTCCCGGAGGTAATTACATGTAAGCAGCGCTTTAAAGGATGAAAGAACTTACCAGGCCCAAGGAAGAGAACTCAGTTCTAGGAGAGAACAAAACACGCACAAAGCATGACATAGCAAGATGTAGTACAGAAACTAGAGACAGATCAGTTCTACAGCAGTATGAAATGTGAGCGGAACAAATGGGAAATAATGAGTGTAAACAATCCTGTATGCCACGACCTAAGCATAATAATGAGTGCTTGTTTGTTTCTAGGCACTTTGGTTATTTATCAAGGTCAATTTTTAAAAATATTTGTAAAAGAAAGTATATTTCTAGGTCATCCTTTTACTCATTCATTATCATAGTCAATAAATATTTACTAAAATCCATCATTTAGGCTATAAAAGTATTCCAGACATCTTTCCTATGTGAAAGAACCTCATAAGAAGAGGTATTTATAGTTGTCACACATTGAGTAAATATTTTCAATATACTTGCAATAGCAAGAAAGTCTTATTATCTTTTATCACAGATGATGATGCTTGGAAGATGATGAGCAAAAAGACGATATAAAACTCCAACTCAAAGCTAGTTCCAATACCTATATTCTTTGCATTATATAAGACAACACTGAGCCATTCCTACAAGCCATTACGGTGGTGGACACCGATAAAGACCACACTAAGGAAGCTAAGGCAAGAGAATCACAAGTTTGAGGACAACCTGAACACCCTAACTCAAAAAGCAAAAATGGCTCAGCAGTCACAGCTTGTCTTGCAAGCAAAAGACCCAGAGTTCACATTCTTAGAACATACATAAATGCTGGCTGGGCATAATTGTAGCTTTGGAAGACAGGAGATCCCAGGAACTAGCTGGCTAGTGAGACTAGTTCTATCAGCAAGCTATAAGTTTAAGAGACCCTACCCTACCTAACGAAAATAAAGTAGAAGAGCAATCAAAAAAGATTCCTGACACCAACACAGACATGCATGTACCCATGCACACACAAACACATATATAAGCTCATCACATACACAATAAGAAAAAACAGAGAGAAATTAACTCCTAGAAGAAGACTGAAATACAAATATTCAAAACATAAGGCAGTACGAGATTAGTTCCCTAGGGAGCTAATGAACAATCCTATGTGGGTGAAATAGAATATTTCTGGTCATAATGACCACAGGAGGAATCCCAGAATAGATTTGACTAGAAGGGTGGGATTTCACAGATGAGCATGTAGGGCAGGGCAGGAAGAGAGGAACATTCCATGACAGCATTCAGAATGCAGACTCTGATAATAATCAAAGTTATAACGCCTGTTTGCAGGGGGACAGAACATTCACTGGGGCAAACCCTGAGTAAGTCACCAAATGACCCACACCTCACTTTCTTCACTAACTAAATGTAATGGCAGTAATACAGTCCTTGTTTAAGGATTAAGAAATATAAAGTATTTGGGATAATGTGTAGTGCACAATAATCCCAAATGGCATTGTAGCTAGTAGTGAATGACGGCAGTCCAGACAGGTCTCCAGTTCTCTGAAAACCAAAATGAAAAAGCATGGTTGAAACAGTACGCTGTAACCAGATGGAGGACAGAGCTTGGGTCTATCTAAGAGAGTTGTCTCTAGTCAGCAGGCAATGGTTTCATATCTATAGCCTTCAGAGAGATTCTCCCATGGGAGTCCTCAGGTCCTCCCCTAGGCATCTGGCTCACTTACGGCCTTCTATGAAGTTGTGATGCCTGGGGATTGGTTCTAGCAAGGTTTATAGGAAAATAGATATTGTCACTTGTCAGTTCCTAACAAGACCAAGACTCTCTTCTCTCTCCGTTGTACACATTCTCCTAAAAATACAATAATGTCTGAGATAAAATTATTAACCCAATACCCTAGAGACAGTTTCCTTTTTGCTCTTTTTTTATTAAGGTTAAAGCAATTTTCTAGAAACCAGTTTCAGTAACTTGCAGCATTAGTTATAACTTTTTAAAACTTGGTAATTTCTGGCTTTTACCTTTTTGTCTTCAAATTAATATGCTTTCTCATACATGTTTATTATAGTTCTCACTTCTTATATTATGTTATAATGAAAAACCATTTGGTTATAATCACTATCTTGGCATTGACGGTTCCATAGACATATAAATTGGGTACTTTTATTTTTTAGTGACAAAAGTTTCGTGTAGCCTAGGTGGTCTCAAACTGGCTATGCAGCCAAAGACAACCTTGAGCCTCCTAAGCCTCCTGCCTCCACCTCTGAGAGTGCTAAGATTACACACCTTCACACTACTATACCACCTTAATGCAGTGTTGGGGATCAAACTCAGGAGTACTGAGGATCAAATCCACAGCTTTATGCATGTAAGACAAGCATTCTCTCTATTTTGTAACTAAACTACATCCACAGCTCAAATTTTATGCTTTAAATATGTACATCTTATTAAATGTCTTTTAATACTTAAAAACAAAAGCTAGCTATGGTGACATATACTTATAATTCCAGCACTCAAGAGACAGAAGCAAGAAGATCATTGCAAGTTTAAACCTAACCAGAACTGCACTGAAATTTCAAGATCACCTAGGGCTATCTAAAAAGACCCAGTCTCTAAACAAAACAAAACAATTCAATAAATTGCTTAAAACAAAGAAAAAATTATTAATATAATTACTAAAAAATATAAAATAACATTTTATATTAATGTTATATATATTATATAATAATATATAAATTAATAACATATAATGCTCATATTAAGAACATACTTATATATTCAAAATACAAAAATATGTATTCATCTTAAAACTTTAAAAAGTTATTGAGACAGTGATTTTGTAGATGTGTAGGTTTATAAAATATTGGTATAAAACATGTTTTAAGACTGGAAATCGTGGGTTGGGGAGATAGCTTAGCGGTTAAGAGCACTAGCTGCTCTTCCAGAGGTCTTAAGTTCAATTCCTAGCACCCACATGGTGGTTCACAACCATCTATACAAAGACATGATGCCCTCTTCAGACATGCAGTTATTTATGTACAGCACTCATATATAAAATATAAATAAATAATTATTATTTTTTTAAATCTTGGTGGTGCACGCCTTCAATCCAGCACTTGGGACACAGAGGCAGGTGATCTCTGTGAGTTCAAAGCCAGCATGATGTACAGAGCTAGTTCCAGGACAGTCAGGGCTACAGAGAAACCTTGTCTCAGGAAAAACAAAAACAAAAGAGAAAGAAAGAAAAAGAAAAAAAGAGATAGCTCAGCTGCTTTTCCAGAGAGCCCAGGTTTTATAGCCACATGATGGCTCACAACCTATAAACTACAGTTCCAGGAGTTCTAACACCCTCTTTCTTGCCTCTGCAGGTACCAGGCATATATGTGGTACACAGAAACACATGCATATAAAATCCCATACACACAAAAATAAAAATATTAAATTAAAAAAAGAGTAGAAAACCACCTATGTTGATAGTAGCATTATCCCAACAGGTAAAGAGCAGAAGCAACCAAGTATCCATCAACAAATGACTGTAAAAATAAAATGTGACAGATTTAGTCACACAAAGGAATTTATTCTACCTTTAAAATGTGACAACATGGATGGACCTTAAGGACAATACACTAAGCAAAATAAGTCAGTCACAAATGGGTGACTACTGAATGAGCCCACTAAATGAGGTGCCTAGAGTTGGAGACAGGAAAGTAAGGGGGTTCTGCCAGTGCAGAAGTGAAGGATTACTGTTTGGTGGGTACAGAGCTTCTATTCTGCAAAATGAAGATAGTTCAATGGATAGATGATTGATAATGGCTGTAAAACACTGTCAGTATAGTTAATGACACTGAACTGTATATTTAAGAATGCATAGTTAACCATACTTAAGAATTAGTATAACAAATCTTATGTGCATTTTATCAGTTTAAAAAGGAATGAGAGTTGCTACACAATGTCATGAAAGTTATTATTCTTTAATTTTTTAAAACTCTCATTATTTATTTTCAAACTAAATTTCTTCCAAAGTAACTTTCCAAGATTCTCCACTGTTTAAAATTGTTCTCTTAGCCGGGTGGCAGTAGCGCACGCCTTTAATCCCAGCACTCGGATCTCTCTGTGAGTTTGAAGCTGGCTTGGTCTACAAGAGCTAGTTCCAAGATAGGCTCCAAAGCTACAGAGAAACCTGTCTCGAAAAAATCAATCAATAAAAATAAACAAACAAATAAATAAAATTGTTCTCTTGAATTTTATTACTAGAAATCATACATCAACTGTTTTTACTTTCAGTATTTTCCTACTGTAGCCGGCAGATGTCTAGAATGTGAGGTAGACATGACTCTCCTAAAGAAAGGCTTTATTGAAGAAGACGAGCTCTACAGGGACCACACCAGGCAGCTCAGTTTTCTGGAGCAGACAGTGGGATTTAAAAATCAGTACCTGAGAGCTAGCTGATGCTGAAAATATACCAAGCCAAGTCATATTCTATAAACTTCACAAGGGCTTATCTTTGGCTTTCAGCCTGAGTGGTACAATATCAATGAGATCCCAAAGGGTTTCTCCCAAGGAAATTTCTGTCCCTATTCTTCCTAGAGAATGCCTAACATAAAGCTAAGGAGTATTCATAAACACAGTTCCCAGCCACTGGTGTTTTGCAGTCACACAGCATGGCCTAACCCCTAGCATTATCACCTTCCTTCAGAGTCCTGCAAACCTGCATGCTTGATTTTTCCAAGTTTCATTTTCTTCTAGGTGTCTACCTTATTGCTGAGTCTCCACGTTCCCTAAATGAGGGAAGAAGAGCACTCAGTCACTTCCCAGAAAGATGACAGCATCTGCTTGAGGATTCCAAAGAGCTGCTTTACTGCAGCTTTCCACAAACTGATTATATATTAAAAAGTCTCCTTAGGGAGTAAGGGGTGGAGGCTGGGAGGAAAGACACTGCAGGGAAAAGACCTTTGTTGGCATGAGCTAGGAACTTCTCAGCCCTCTCCTGAGAACAAGCCTGTTTAATACCACCAATTGACATTCCCAAGCACACGTGCACACACAATAGGCTAGAGTTAAAATTTCATCTCCAGCTACCAAAGAGTACCAAAAGAGTTAAACTATCCCAGGAAATTGCTTGTGCTTTTCCAATCAAAATGTTCCAGATGCAAATTATAAAAATTTCATTTCTCTCTGACCATAGTAGTGTACGCTGTAATCCCCGATTTGGGAGGCTAAGGCAGGAGGATCACTGTGAGTTCAAGTACAACATATATATAGTAAGAATCTGTCTTGGAGGATTCTCTGTGAGTTTGAGGCCATTCTGGTCAATATAGAGAGTTCAAGGACAGCCAGACTACACAGAGACACAGAAAGAAAGAAAGAAAGAAAGAAAGAAAGAAAGAAAGAAAGAAAGAAAGAAAGAAAGAAAGAAAGAAAGAAAGAAAGAAAGAAAGAAAGGTAAAGGAAGAAAAAGGATGGAGTGAGCGTAGGAGGGAGGGAGGGAGAGGAGAAGGGAAGGAGGGAAAGAGGGAGGGAAAGAGGGAGGGAGGGAGGGAGGGAGGGAGGGAGGGAGGGAAGGAAGGAAGGAAGGAAGGAAGGAAGGAAGGAAGGAAGGAAGGAAGGAAGGCAGGCAGGCAGGCAGGCAGGCAGGCAGGCAGGCAGGCAGGCAGGCAGAGAGGTCAGCTGGCCCTGTCTCAAAACATAAAAATGATGATAATTTTACTATTTTACTTATTAGCTCAATGGTGAACAAAGTTGAAACAACAGAGAGGAAAGAGAACCCTTAACACTTAATTAAGAAAGGACCTAGTGGCATTGTGGGCAGTAATATGAAGTCACCCAAGTCTCATCCAGACAATCATCTCTATTCTATGTACCATTCTTCACCACCACCCAGTGCTCAAGTGCCAGCAATGATGCTAACAGGCACCAGTTTCTAATCATGAATCTCATCAAGGCTGTCAAGAATTTCCAGAAATTCATGTATATAAAAGGACTTTATAAATTTGGAGAGAAAGAAAAGCCATGTAAAAAGACTAAGAACATTAGTGCTTGTGAGCTGGACACTGAAACACATGAACTTTTCAAAGGAATCTAAACACCCACAAGGCAGAAACAATGGTGGTTTTTAAGAAGGCTGCCACAAAGCAGACTGACTAAGGGACCATTGCTCCACACTGGGGTAGGACTGGTGCTGAGACCTAGAAACTCTCCAGAACACATGCAAGCAGGCACTTTCAAGGAGGCAAAAATAATAGCAGAGTTCAATGTCTATTTAGAATCTACTTGATTCAAATACTTTTGACTAAAAATCAGAGACACATGCAACAATATTTTCAAACAGTTTACCTACTCATACATAAAAGGAAATTAATGTTCAAAGAGTATGGGAGTTTGATTTTTTTATTGGTGGTGGCCTGTTTTGGTTTGTTGGCTGGGGCGGGGGGGGGGGGGCTGTTTTGCTTTGTTTTGTTGGTTTGGTTTGATTTTGTTTCTGAAACAGGATCTCACTTTACTCCAGACTGGCCTCAAACTCTCAACAATCCTCCCGCCTCAGTCTCTCAAGTAGTAGGAATACAAGCAGAATCACCATGCACGGCCAAAGGATTTCAATGACAGGCACATGACACATTTTGTTACTCCCCAAGGAACTTAAACTAGAACTTGTTTCATTCCTGCTCTGGTTTCCTATCATTTAACAGCTGGTGCTTTGAAGGTGAACACTGAGTGCAGCCTGACTAGTTGGCAAGAAGGCTCTCTGAAGAAGGCAGACTATCCAGACATTGAGTCCTTACAGGTGCCAGACCCTTGCTACATGAAATCTACAGACTAGCTTCTTTATTTCTCACAGGAATAGGAAATGCACATTATTTAGCCAATTTTCCAATTAAGAAACTGAGACTCAGACAAGGCATGTAACATAGTAGATCAAAGATTGAAACCTGGATTCTCTGCCTCCAATACCTTCACTTTTAACCACCATACCAGACTGATTTCTGTATAACATTATTTTTTATCTTGGCATCTATAAGAGAAGTAAATCTGGCATCACCGTGAGTTCCACAGAATGCCCAAACACTGAAGCTCTGGTGTAGTGTGCGTGCTCACGCCTGTATTCCCGGACTCACAAGGCTGCCTAAGGAAGACTGCCATGAATTCAAGCCCAACCTGAGTTATTAGTCAATTCCAGGCTAGCCTGGCCTACACACTGAGATCTTGTTTCTAAAAAGCAAAACAAATAAAATACAATTTATTAAAAAGCTGAAATTCTTAATTCTGATAGAACTGCGGGTAGCAAGCCACATCACAACCCCAATGTCATCTCTTTGAATTCAAATTCTATGGCCTCCCACCAGAATCTAGAATGTAAGCTCTGTAAGGGTCTAGAATTCTGTCTTCTTCGCTCATGTATAAAGGCCTAGAACACATACTAACCACTCAATAAACAGTTAACAAATAAACAAGGAGTTAAAGCTGCCGCTTTTGATTGTGTGACCTTGAAAGGGTTTTTACCGTCTCCTACCTCAGTTTCCTCACGTTCTCAAATGGCAAAAATACTTCCTGGAGGGATGTGACAACTACACCCGACCACTCCTTGGGATGTGATGGAGCATAATGAACATCAAAGTAAACTGTTACCATATCACTACTATTATACGTCATCTAATTTTGCCTAATTTTTTTCATCACAATCAGATACTATTTCCACTATGAAGATACCGAAGTCAGAAAACTACCTCTACCTTCAGATCTGCTACCACCTAGCTGTGTGACCTTGAACAAACCTCAGTTCTCTGCATTCTCCTCAGCTGCAACTGAGGGACTAAACCAAATCAGTTCCAAAAGCACTCATGGGGCACCTCTTTGAGACAGAAATCAGGGTCAACCACCTACCAAGCTCTATACTGCTGAGTAGAGGCAATGGAAAAATATTGACACAAAATAAAACAGTCTCTAGTCTGCGACAGGGTTGAACAGAAACTCCAAATAGCTAACTGCATTACATCATCTCAATGAACAATATCTGTAAATGCACAAAGTATTTAATTTTGAGACACTCATAAGAAATTGTTACCAATTAAGAAAATAACAGCAAATTCTGATACCTGTCAGCACTAAACCTTAAAAAAGAACAAGGGGAAAAAAAAACGTAAAAATCACGGTGCCTCAGTCAAATTGTGTGCTTCTGTAGAACCACCTGGGAAAGTCAAAGTTATTAACACTCCCTATGGCAAGAGTTACGAATAGGACACATTTTTTTCAATGACATATCTGTCTAAAACTGTAGGGGGGCATTGCAAGAGCAGAATACAGTGCATCTGGGCAGGACATAGAGGCCAGTGGGCATTGTTTACAAAAACAGGCTGAGATTATGAATGGTGAGTGACAAGTAGCCAAGACCTCAGTTATAACTCAAAACCACACGTCTCTCAATTCCAATCCAGCTGGAGCTATCATTACTCAACTACCCCATCCTTGTAATAAAACTGACCAATATTTACAGTCAAGGGAATTGAAGGCTCTTTAGGGCACCTCCTGCATTGACCAAACTGATAACGTATATTTTTAAAAAAATCCTGCAGATACAATGATGATTTCAAACTACCTTTCAACCTTCCAAGAGATAAAAGGACTACCCATTTCACACTCTACCTCTAACCCACGACCAAGGCAAGCATTAAAGTGAAGTCATGGCCTTTCCCAAGTCCTCTAAGATAGGAAAAGGTCTTCTAACATTGGTGCAGGGAAAGAAGGAGGGGCCCCTCCCTCTGTACTCTGAAACAAAGGAAAAACTCAGAGCTCCAACCGTGTGGTGGAACATTCAAAGCCATCCACCTCCCCTACTTCCCAGCTAAGGTCTCAATGGGTTGAAGCCACATGGCTCTTTGCAGTGATGGGTCAGGAAGGGGTAGTGCCTTGCACAAACACAAGCTAGGGCTCCTTCACAGGCATGGACATCTCTTAAGAGGAACGCTGTTTAAGGAAAAGCTATTTGGGTATGGGCTCCGATTTGAGAAGCCAATTTAAGCATTGGACTAGGTGGGGAGATACACTTGGTTTCTCCAGATCTACCTTCTGTCTTACCCCTTCACGTTTTTGCTGAAAGGGAAACGTCCTTTAAAAGCATGGAGCAGAGGGTGAGAGCACAGTTGCAGCACTACTCTGACAAACCCTAACCATCCAATTCCTTCAGGGTTGGCTGCCGATGCAAGCCAGCTGGAATGCTCTTCTTTTTAGTCTGTGATCTTTGATTGTATGCAGGGTGACCATGGGTCAGACAAGTACAAGGTGCACCCAATATGGCTAAGGACTTCCTGAATCCGGTGTCATGGCAAACCTCATGTACACCAGAAAAACCCCGCCTCTCCCAGGTTCCTCCAAATGGTATACCCTTCTCAAGGTTGCCTTTCTGTCTGGACTTCTCTTCAACCTTTGAAATAAACACCTGTCAGATTTCAGCTGTCCTTCAAGGAAGCCTGACTCAAGCCACCCAAAGGCGAATTGCAGCTTTTTTTCTCTCTGGGAGACTCTCCTGCCCCTCCCCCACTCAGCCTTTGGGAAAGAACTGACAAAATAATGACCAGCCCCACGGAGATACTCCTAAAGCCCATTTCCAGTGTCTGTGGCCCCTGACACTGTTGAACATTCCAAGACTCTGGTCCACCTATGAAACCACCTCTGGGGGTCAACTTGCCACCTGCTCCACCCAAGAAACGAACGCCCTGAAAATTGGGGTGGAAACGCATGCCTCACCGATCTGCAGAGCATATGCACTATGCTAATTTTCAAAATCCTTACCTTTGACCTGAGTATCGTACTCTGCGATGATCTCCTTATCCTTTTTGAATTTGGCTGGAGACGTCATGTTTTCCTTCTTTCTTCCAAATTCGAAATGTGACTTGATAGATCCA
This sequence comes from Microtus pennsylvanicus, assembly GCF_037038515.1. NCBI lineage: Eukaryota > Metazoa > Chordata > Mammalia > Rodentia > Cricetidae > Microtus > Microtus pennsylvanicus. The sequence continues at coordinate 26,667,084 of NC_134588.1, forward strand.
CGAGAAAAATACAACCACTGAAATCAATTCCTCCAAGGCCACTTCTCCCACGGGCAGAGAAAGCCCTCGCGGTGGTCTCCAGAGCTCCGGGGTAACACGGGCGGCAGGATGGGCAGCCGGCTACCGCACACACATGCAGGCTGTGGGCGCTGAGGCCGGCGGGGAGGGGGGCGGCGGCGGCGGCGGCTGGCTTGTGTACTAAAGCCCTAGCCACAGCCGCAGCCTCAGCCAGGAGAACTGCAGCGCCCTGAGGCTGGCCTGGGGTCTGACATCAACGACACAGGCGGGGAGTGGAAGTCCTTCCGCACAACATGGTGTATGGGATGCGGGGGTGTGGACGCGCCCAGCTGTGTCCCCGGGAGGGAGTGGGTTTGTCTCGGGGTGCCAGGGGAGGGCTAGGCGTGCTTCGCGGGTTTTTTTGTGGTACCAGCTCAGAGATGCTGCAAATCAAATCCCAAAAGGGTGCCGTTGCAGCGCGGAGTGGATCGGAAGTCGTTTGCTCCGGTTCACTAGCCTGTAAATGCATAAAAAGGGGGGAGGGGGCGATCAGTCCGAGGGCAGATCCTAATCGCAACAGGGGTGGGGTCGGGGATGACACTCGGAGTCCAGCTTTGGCTCATTCATCTCGGCCGAACACCGCCCGCTCGGCCCGAAGACCTGGCATGGCGAGGAAGGAAGGGAGGGGGGAAAAAGCTCCCTCCAGATTGTTTTAAGGCAGAAAGAGAACACTTTGGGAGCGGCAGGCAGCGCGTGCTCCGGGCGGGGACTGCGGCGGGAAAGCAAAGATGCGGGTGGGGACTGCGGCACCTCGGTGCTTCCCCCCAGCCCAGCTAACCTAAGAGGAGCCCTCCCGCCGAGCCCGCGACACGGCCCGTGACCCCCTGCTGGGGCACCTCCCAGACGTCCACAGGATCGGTACCAGAGGGGACAAACCAGACGGGCACAACTTTTCTTCCCCTCCTGCCCCTCCTCCCAGTTGTTTTGTTTTTGGTAACTAGCTTCTCCTGGCAGCAAAGCGGGGAGGGGGGGGGGGGAGGCACGACACGGGACGAGGGAGGGGGGCGACGGGGGAAGGACTGCAGGAAGGGCCCGCTCCGCACGGGACATCCAGGAAAACAATGTGGTCTGCAGAAGCAGGAAACGGGCTAGAGGCGAGGGTCTAAACCGGGAAACCCCGGGGATGGGAGACGCAGAGCAGCGGTCCCCTCCCTCAAGCCAGGGACGAGGGTGCCTCTAAATGGCATCCCCAATATTTTTTGTCCCCCAAGCCCAGGGATCACAAATACCGCACCCAATCCCAGTCGGGTGGGAGGCATCAGTGAGAGTCGCTCTAGGAGGCGCGGGAGGAAGCGGCAGCGGGGCTGAGGTTAGGGCTCCAGTGCTGCGGAGGGCCCCTGCCTCCTTAGGCCGCCCTGTCCCCGCGGGCGCACGGGTGGCTCCAGGCAGTGTCGCCTACTCCCGGCAGCTGGAGGAAGGGCCGCGCGCAGGAAGAGCGAGCAGAGGCCGCGCGGTGCAGGCGGGCGGGCGGGCGGGCAGGAAGCGGGAGGCGGGCGTGAGGTGGGGTCCTGAGGCGGGAGAGAGCCCGGGCCAGCCGAGCGGCCCAAGCTTGGATGACCAGAGAGGGGGCCGAGAAGACGGCTTTGGGGGGCAAAGCAGTGGGAGAAACCGCGACATGAAGTGCAGGATGTTGGCAACTTTGGGGACCCGCTTGAGGTTGGGATATCGGAGTGGGTGGAGAGCCCTGGGAGACAGACCGCAGAGCTAGACGGAGAAAGAGCCCCGCAAGCTGTGAGGGACACCCCCATCTTTCCGGGTCCTGGGCTGCCAGCCAAGGCCGGGAGAGCAGGGACGAGGCCAGCGGACCGTTACGGCGAGGCCCCGAGGTGGACCCTGCCAGCCGTGTGCAAAGGGGCTGCGGGAGGGCGGTGTCGCCGCGTGAGGACAGTCCTCGGCAATGCAGGGATGGGCGGGGAGAAGAGCAGTCCCGAGAAGTATTATGGACTGTACTGGGGGATTTGGAGGGTCGCGGGCCGAGGAGGGCGCTGTGAGGACCGTGGGCGGCGGCACCGCTAAGGCGGCGCCGAGAGCAAGAGCAGCAGCAGCAGCAGCATCCGCGCCGCGTCCACCCGCCCAGTCCGGGTTTGTTCAGTCAGGGCAGCGAGCGGCCAGGCTACGGAGAGGGAAGGGGGAAGGAGCCTTTACCTGGCTCTGCCGCGACGGGTCCCAGGCCCCGGGTTCCGCTTCCCACTTAGCGCTCTCCTCCCCGCCACCCTCTTCTACGCAGTTCGGCCCCCTAGTTCCCTAAGGAGACTCCGCCAACTCCGCAAGACCCCGCCGGGAAGCAGAGCCCACCCCCTCGCCAATCACCACCCGCTTTCTATCGACCGATGGGGCCTCTAGCCAATAGGAATAAGGGATCCCTAGGAGCCCGGAGTAGGGGCGGGGCTGACGGAACTTAGAGGCGTGGCAAGCACTAGCTGCCTAGGCGCAGTCCCAGAGTGAGCTCCTCCCCGGCCTGTGGAACCCTAAAGTAGAACTGATGGGCGGGATTAAATGGAACCGACAACCAAACACAAACTCTCCAGAGAAGACAAGACCAATCGGACCGGGGAAAGGAGGAGGGACGTTTAGCCAATAAACAGTAGAGGACCGTAGAGAATCTACCAATAAGAATCCCGGGGCGTGTCTTCCAAGTTCACAGGGGAAGGAGGGTGAACCCAAGCAGATGCTGGCCAATGAGCTTAGAGGCCGAGCCAAGCTGGACCAATCAGAGAGCCGGTCTGACCTCGGCACCGTTACTGGGGAGAGGCCTCTGCGCTCACGTCAGGAGGAGGCCCCCGGCCTTCCAATGTGGGACTGAGGCGAAGTCTAGTCCTCCCAATCCGTGCTCGGCGCAGGCAATTCAAACTGACAGCGTGTTAGAAAAAGCAGAGAAAGCGGAAGAAAGTGCAGAGCCCGGCGTGTTCGGTGACTGACTCCAGCGCGGACTGAGCCTCTGCGGCGGCCTCTCCCCAACCGCATTCGACACCCCTGCTCGCTCCGGAGCGGCCGCTGTGGGAGAGACCTTCAGGGTGGCAAGTGCTCGAGCTGAGGGAGCGAGGACGCCGAGAGCCGTGGGAGCAAGGGAGGGGGCCCGCGGCCGAGCCAGGAGAAGGGACGCGGGGCAGGACCGGAGCGGCGTGGAAGGAAAGGGCTGAGGGGCCTGGAACCCTGCGAGGAGGCCTTGGAGCGCTCTGCGGGCGGGGCTCGCGCTGGGAGTGGTCCGCGGGGCGAGGCTTTGAAGGGAAGCGCCCGCCCGCCGGGAACCGGGAATCGCTGGATTCGGGGGCGGGAGCCGAAGAGCAGAGGACCTTTGGAGACCACAGAAAGTGAAAGCCGGTTTAAAGTTTCCCTTCCACCCTACTTGTCTCTCCCCACCTCCAATTCCATTCCCTTCTTCCCTCCCCGCTAAGTCAAAAGGAACTAAAATTTGCTCTTCCCACCCAATAAATACTAATTTTACTTTTCCATCAGGAAAACAGAACTGTCTTCCTGATTTTAGAGCTTTAGAGAACTCAAAGCCCCCCGACTTGGTTGTTAGCCTCGGGGAATCAAAGTTCGATTTCCCCCTTTTTCAAATTTCTGTACCTCGTTCTACGTGGGACGCTATGTCTACCAACAGCTGCACTTTCAAGGACCGTTGCGTGTCCATCCTGTGTTGCAAATTCTGTAAACAGGTGCTCAGCTCTAGGGGGATGAAGGCTGTGTTGCTGGCCAACACTGACATAGACCTTTACTCTACAGACATCCCTCCTACCGAGTAAGTCCGGCGGGCAGCCCTTTAGCTAACTGGGCAGTAGATGGCAGGGATCCCTGGGAGTCAAGGTTATCATTTGGTGTTCCAGCCACTCAACAGTGTGATGATTCCCTTGGAGTTTATCTAAGTGGGCAGACTGTCTGGACGATGTCTGTGGTTTACCCATAGTGGTCAGTACTGAGGTCATGTTTCCAGGCACTTACAGTCACGTGACCGTACATCCCTTAAGATGGCTCTGAGGCTCAGTGCCTTATCCAAACACCGTTCTCACGGAAGCAAGTCTTTTACAGTCATTTGGAAAGAAGTGGGTAATCATTCAAAGTGAGATGCGTGATTAATAATGATAGTAAATTTGAACGTTTTAAAATTCAGGCAAGTAAAGTTATATATAGCCTGTTCACCCCTTGAAGTCTTTTATGAATTGGCTTATGTGTAGTCATTCATCACAAAAATAAATGGAATAATATTTTGTGTGTGTGCACTTGGTGTGGTGCCAAAAAAAAGCACTAGATGATAAAACCTTGGAACCTAATGTCCCAAAGGTTCTATAATCCATGTGTTGTTTTAGTTAAATATGCTCACACACAAATTTGAAATATTCTTCCATCTTTATAATAGCTGTGGTCATAAGGACACCTCGGGTGAGATGTTACGTGTTAGGGTCTAGCATAAGCTCTGGTCTTTTTCATTGCTATTTTCTTTGCTGGAGTTATAATGGATTCATCTAATGTGTGTGGATCAGTGAATGCATTGTTCTTTAAGATTTATCTTACTTTTTTTCCGTTATCTTAAGAGTGTGTGTGTTTGAGGAGGGGTGGATTCATGCACAGGTGCCCTCAGAGACTGGAGGTGTAAGATCCCCCGGAGAGGGCAGTTATAAGTTGCATGATGTGGGTCCTGGGAACTGAACCCCAGTTCTCTGCAGGAGCAGTACATTCTCCTAAACACTGAACCATTTCTCCAGCTCTTGCATAGTGATTTTCAGTAAATAATCTGTCAACTGTTTATAGTGAGCACAAATATTACCCAAACTTCTAAAACTGTACTATACTTATATTTTAGAGGCTAGTTCAGCTCTGGATTTATGAAATTTATGACAACTACAATTAAAAGAGCCTTTGGTGGTGAGGCTGTGGGAAATCAGGACCCTTACATACTGCAGGAATGTGAAATGATAAAGCCACTATAAAAAATAATTTGGTGGTTCTTGAGCTATTAACACAGAATCACAGAATTACCATATAATATAGTAATTACACTTATAGGTATATATCCAAAGAATTCAGAGCAGCATCTTATATTCACAACTGATAACTATGAGATAGCTAAGAGATAGACACAGTCTAAATCTCCATTGACTCATTTAGTAAGTGGATACCTAGAAGGTTGCCTTAAAGGAAAGAAATCCTGTCACATGTCACAATGGAGATGAGCCTTGAGTACGTTATGCAAAGTGAAATACACCAGTACCAACCGATAAACACTGTGACTGCTTATATGACATATCTGAAGGAGAACATTGATAGCTGGGGGTGGATGGAGGGGAAATAGAGAGTTGATATATAATAAGTATAGTTTCCATTTTGCAAAATGAAGATGGTCTGAAGTGTCCCAAGACAATGTGGCCATATTCATTTTTAAACTGTACATTTTAAAAAGTGAGATGGAGTCCTGGGAATATAGCTCAAAGGTCAGGCAATGTGCCTAGCATTTGTAAGGTCCTGAGTTCCATCCCAAGTGACACACACACAATTTTTTAGAGGGAACGTATGGCAAATTTTTATATTTTTACAGAGTTCAAACCTGTATATTTGACTGTAAACTTTGTTCTCCTCCAGCACCGTGGATTTCATTGGAAGATGCTATTTCACTGGAATCTGCAGCTGCAAACTGAAGGACATCGCGTGTTTAAAATGGTAATTTGTGGCGTTGTTGTAGACAGTCTGAGTTTCAAAGGTAGATACTGACACCAAAACCCACAGAAGATTCTGTGGGCTACACTGACCATTGATATAACCCAGACAGTGAGCCACTGAAAGAACATTTGTTCCTTAGAGCTATTTTTAATTACATTTATTCATTTACCTATTTATTTATGTGCATGGGTATGTGTGTATAGCATATGTGTGCCCTGGCACGTGTGGAGGTCAGAAGACAATCTGTGAGAATTGGTTCTCTCCTTCTACCATTGGAGACCCAGGGATTGAACTCGACCTCAAGATCTGAGGCTTAGAAGCAAGTGCTTTTACCCACCAAGCCGTCTTGCCAGTCCCGGAATTATTGTTTTAAAAGAATCTTTGTGATAGTTTTCAAATAAGAGTTGTAGTTTTTCAAAGTGCATTCGCAAATATCTGCTCCCAATAAACCTGTGTAATCTAAGAGGTAGCAATGGGATTTACATTCATAAAAATCAGAGAGCAGAGGAGGTGGCTCCACCAGTCAAGGACTTGCAGCAGACATAGGAGGCTCTGAACTTGAGCTGGATGGGGAAGCATGCACTTGCAATCCCAGCTCTGGACGGGTAGTATGCACTGGAGCTCCCAGCTGGAGTCAGGAGGATCTGTGGAGTTCCCTCACCAGCCAGCCTAGTCTAACTAACAAGCCTCAGATTTCTGTACTTGGTGTACAGAGCTATCATTAGAGATTTCACCATCAAGGTATAAACAACTCGTGGTGCCATTTTTTAAAAAAAGAAAAAGCCAGGCACTGGTGGCACACACCTTTAATTCCAGCACTTGAGAGGCCGAGGCAGTCAGATCTCTGTGAGTTCAAGGCCAGCCTGGTCTACAGAGCGAGTTCCAGGATAGCCAAAGCTACACAGAGAAACCCTGTCTCGAAAAACCAAAAAAAAAAAAAAGAAGAAGGAACAAAACAATCCCTGTTTGTTCACTGAAGTTAGCATGAAACTCATGAAAAGAAAATGGGAGAATGAAGAACTTGGTGATCTGCTGAAGACAAACCATTTTCAATTTCAACTCTCTAGGGGCTGGAGATTTGTTTCGTTTCTGAATTCCTCCAAAATGGGAGTTGCCGTCTTATGTCTTATGTTTAGTTTAGAGGACCCCTCCCTCACCCACCTCCCGCTTTGTTGAACAATTTTAAGAGCTTGGACCTATAAAAACTTACCTTGTTATAGTCCTGAAGCTAGCAAAATCCTTCACCCATAGATCTCAGTTTATTTAATACATTTTCTCTGTATCAGTCTTTAGTACTTTCCATAACAAATCACATCCCAAGAGAGTATGAATAAAATAATCTGAGCAAAGAAATGCACAAATAAATTAGTACTGTCTCGCTTACAGACTATGTAGGTCTGTGAGTACTGTCTGAGTAAGTATTGTCTCGCTTACAGACTGTAGGCCTGTGAGTACTGTCTGAGTAAGCTCCCTTCTCATTGCCAGCAACAGGCCACTTAGAGGAGAGGACTGACCCTTACATAGCCTGTTTACATTAGCAGACAGATGCCTCTGTGAGCCAGGTATTTACCTGCTACCAATATTATCTAACAATTGCTTTTTTTTTTAAGTGGGAACATTGTAGGCTATCATGTGATTGTTCCATGTAGTTCCTGCCTTCTTTCCTGCAACAATGGACACTTCTGGATGTTTCACAGCCAGGCGGTTTATGGTGTTAACAGACTAGACTCCACTGGTAAGAAACAATCGATGTATACATTCCTTGTAACATATCTGTCAGTACTTGAGGGGAACCCCTGAAACCTTCACAGTTAGAGTGAAATCTGGGATCATCAAAAGCAAAACATTGGTCCACTTTTCCCCCACGTTCAGTTATGAAACTATCAGCCAAAACTCATCACCACTGATCGCTGAATTGAGAGAAGGCTTCAGACTTATCTCAATGGCTTAGGCTTTGTTGTTGTCTTTTTGAGACAGTCACAAGTAGCCCAGTCTGGCTCAGTCCTCCTGCCTTAGCCTCCAAAATGATTATAGGTAGTCCTACCTTACTTGGCATATTGGTCTTTTTAAACTAGCATTTTATTGCTGTGAAGTAGTACCATAATACATATCCTGATTACAGAGAGCTTTTGATGACAGTATATGGATAGTGAAAGGTGTGTATACATGCACACATATGTGTAAAGAAAGGAGGAAGGGGCCCGCCAGAGCAGTGACAAATGGGAAGGAAACTGAGTAGCCTCTATTTGACAGTTCTTCAAGATAAATATATTTCAGGGGATGGAGGGATAGCTCAGTGGTTGAGAGCCTTGCTGCTCTTGCAGAGGACCAAGGTTTGGTTCTCAGCATCCATATTAGCATCTCATAACAGTCTGTAATTGCAGTTCCAGATAATCTAATGCCCTCTTCTCATGTCCACAGGCTCCTGCATACTGTGGTGTGCATACAGACGAGTAGACAAGCATGCATACACATAAAAAAGTTAATAAATTTTATACTATATATAAACATATATTAATAAGTTACAGTAGAATTCTAGTCTGTAACCGCGTAAACGAATGCAGATTGTAAAAATATATATATCTATAGCGGAGACCAGGAAAGCAGAAGCGATGGCTGGGAGCACGCTCGCCAAATTTATAGGCAGACATTAGCCTGAGGCAAACACGCCCCCCAAGGGGCGGGACTTATCCCTACACTAGTCAAAGAAAATATTAAGACCAATATTTTACATTAATTAAGTTAGTAAAGAAAATGTACTGGAGCCTAGAGAGACAGTTTAGTGGGTAAGAGCTGCACACGGCTAAAGGCTTGCGTTTGGACCCCCAGTACCCATGAAAAAGCCGGGCATGACTGACTGTACCTATAACCCCCTTTACTAGGGGACAGAAACAGGACCTCCCTGACAATCAATCTAGCCAAAATAGCAAGCTTCAAGTTCAGTGAGAGACTGTCTCAAAGGTATAAGTAGAGAGTAACACAGCAGAACACCAGTACCCTCCTCTGACCTTTGCACACATACATGTGTGCACACACATATAGAAGGAAGAAGGAAAAAGAAAGTATATTATAGATTTTTAACATCTTTATTTTTTATTTACAGTGTAGGGTGTGTATGTGTGTGAAAGAGAGAGATTTGCTATGGTAGACCAAGAGATCATGAATTGCAAGCTAGGTTGTCAAGGGTTTTAAACTTTCCAATTATGCTTGTGGGGTTTTTTTGTTTGTTTTTTGTTTGTTTGTTTTTGTTTTTGTTTTTTGGCCTGGGATTCAACAGTAGCTCTTAGTCCATCACTTCGACCTTTTAATTTAAAACTATAGCTGTTAAGATGGTCATTTTCAAGCAAGGACTCCTCAAACTCCCCAAGTAAAATATAGGCTCCTAATTTAAGCTTTACACTTTATATTTGTGTCGCCCATGGGACACATTAAAGAAAGTTTCTGCTTTGATTCTGCTTTTCCTGCTTCATAGGACTCAAAACACAGGGTGGAGATTTTTCAGTTTTGATTTACTTTAGAATATTGGTCAATTTTTCAAACATAAAAGACCAGCATTCTTTGATTTGCACTGACTCTAATCCATGAGAAACAGATGTAGACCGGATTTCCTTCCTCCTAGGCAAAGAGAGGAAGGTGGCTCTTCTGTCAGATCCAATCTCCTCATTTATTTGTTTCTCCTTTGAACCAATTGTGCTAAGTTGCTTCAGAGTTCCTGAGTACAGACTCCAAATATATCAAACTTCTCCTTTGTAACTCTATTACTATGATTTAAAGTAAGATTTGCTAGATACTTGTCAAAGGGAGATTTCCAACGGCTTTGGAACAGTCCTTGAGTCCCCTGAATAAGTTACACCAAAGGAATGGATGTACAAATCCTACATTCTAGAATGTTCTGTATGCAAGTTCTCTAAAAAGTCTGTGTTAGATTACACATAAAACCTAATTTCTCAGAGCTTTTCCAAATACACTTGGGAAATCTCAGCTCAGATTCCCTAGAATATCTCAAAGCTCTCCATTTACTTTTATGGACTCTAATTTTCACTTAGACTTTGTCTTAACAATTCCTTGCTGCCTGGTCAGCTCCTCTGCACGTGTTTCCAGAAGCAGATCACCATTTATTCTTGTGGTGGGGATTAGGAAATGATTTTCTTCCTAAGCAATTCAAGCATGAAACCATTATGGAGAAGAGCATGGTAGATATCTATGTATTCTATAACTTCAGATAAGAACTTCTTTCCTGATTTGATTGCAGTATCTCTTTCAAACAAGATAAACTTGTTTATTCCCACTGCTTCAACCATCTTCATGTCTCTTTGGTGCTGAGGTAAATTGGGCCCAGAAATGACAGGCTGTATTTTCAACACATTTTACAAGATTTAGGCAGAAGAGATGGCTCAGCAGGTAAAAGCATTTGCTGCAAAGTCTGATGAGCTGAGTTCAATCCCAGTGAGGGATGGAGACGGGAGAATTGCCTGGGAGTTCACATGCCAACATGGCTGAAATGTACAGCACAGTGTGCAGAAACATGGAATGCCTTGTCTCAGCCTGGTGTCCTGCATCCTCTGCTCCACTTGTGTGCCATAGCACTCAGAAATAAGGTGAATGATATAACTTAGAAAAATACATATAATTTAATACCATTCCATAAAAATTTTAGCCACTCAGAAATAAGATGAATGAGACAAATTCCAAGTATATGTTTGGTATAATGCCATTCTATAAATAATTTAGCCAGATATAGGGTACATGCTTGTAATCGCAACACTTGGAAGGTAGAAGTAGAAAATCAAGAGTCCAAGGCCATCCTCAGCTACATTAGTTAGAGGCTAGCCTAGGCTACATGAGGCTATCTTTAAAAAGCAAAACACAATAACAACAAAATTTTAGATAACACAAAGCAGTAATATCTGTTGTCTACAATTCTGTACACTTGTAGTAAAAATGCCGATAGTGGCAGAAACTATGGCCTCTGTCTCAGTGTGGAGTGGATACCCAGAGCTGCTGGCTCCTCCTTTGCTCATGCTACCAGCTAAGCAGCTTGAGGTTGTCTCATGACAGTTTTTTATTCTCCTAATTTAGTATTTTTAGTCATCTTATTATCCTCAGTGTGTTTGGTCTAGTTCTCTGCACCTGTGCTGGGTCTTTGAAATGGGACCTGATTATTCTCTGTCAGTGCTGTTTCAGATTATTGTTTGTTACAGTGACTCTGTAACCTAGTCCTAAAGTACAGCTCTACCTTGATGGCTTGTATGCTAGAGCCCACATACTTTAGGAGACACTTTTATAATTGACTGCTTTAACCCCAGTGTACCCGGGATTGAACCTAGGGTTTCACACTTCTTAGGCAAGGACTCCACAACTTGCTCTTCCCCTGAAGCCTCTTACTTTTCGAGACAGTGTCTTAGTAAGTTGTCCAAGATGGCCTTGAACTTGCAGTCATTCTGCCTTAGTCACCGCAGTAGCTGGGGTTATAGCCTGTGCCACCAGGCCCTTCCTGTCTTGATTAGAAGATTACATTAACAATTGTTCCATATAGTAAATGATTGAGAAATTTGCCCCTCACACCCCACAAAGAGGCACTCGATCTAAAAGAACCTTATGCAATCTCTATTCTTAAAATCATTGACTTATATATATTTGTTTTTGGTTTTTGAGACAGCTTTCACTGTGTAGCCCTGGCTGTCCTGGAACTCACTCTGTAGACCAGGCTGGCCTCGAGCTCAAGAGAGTCTCCTGCCTCTGTCTCCTGAGTGCTGGGATTAAAGGCATTTGCCGCCACCATCTGGCTAAAATATATTTTTTAAGTTATCAATGTAGGGTATGAATGGCATTGTGTAGCTGGAGGCAGGATTGGAGCAGATGGAACTCCAGAGTTCCTTCTGAGCTCTAAGAGTCTAACATTCAAGGTCTTGCTTAAGAGTCTAAAGAATGTTCATGTCATAGATGGATATTAGATGGTTTTATTTGTAAGACATCCTTCCCTGCTGTTATCTTCACTAGCGACACCATACTCTATACAAGAAGCTCGGCATGTAAAGTTTTATATGTCATGTCTGAACTGCAGTAGTCAGCCCTAAAGAACTAACTCTGTGGCCTCTTGTTTCCAGGTGTAAACTTCCTACTCTGGGGCAACTTGCCAGAGACAGAAGAATGTACAGATGAAGATGTGTTAGAAATTTCAGCAGAAGAGTATATCCGATGAATGAATTATGATTATGTGTAATGTTTTATAGTTTTTCTATTTAAAATATTTAATTGGTCAATTTTAACATTGCTAATAAAGATTTGCAAATGTTTTTTTTTTAAAAATGGAGCTTCTATTTTATTTGTGATTTCAAATTAATTACCTCAATTTAACTTAAGCCAGTTCTTTTCTTCTAAAAAAGCTGCTGCTTCTCCCCTGCCCCTCTGCCCAGGATTGGTATATTCTTGACTTCAAAAGGAAGTTTCACAAGTCACTCAGCTACCTTCCAAATAGAGTTTTCTACAATTTGATGCCAGATAATGTGATTCTATGTTCCTGAATAAGAATTCATACACACTCCTATATCAGCCACACAAAATATGCAACTGAATATAATAAAGATTTTTTTTTAAACAAAAAGAGCAGGCTGTCAGGTTTTCATGGGTACTGGTTATCATATGCTTTATTGGTAATGACTGCTTTAATATGGGAAATGGTGTTAGACACAAGTGTAGTAGGAGCTGCGGGCCTCTTTCCACAGTCCTGCTCCCGGCTGCTTGGCTAGCTTATGCCCTGAAATAACAACACACAAATTGTATTCATTTAAACACTACCTGGCCCATTAGCTCTAGCTTCTTACTGGCTAATTCTTACATCTTGATTACGCATTTCTATTAATGTGTGTAGCACCACAAGGTGCGCTTACCGGGAAGATTCTAGCCTACGTCCATCCTGGGTCGGAGCTTCCTCGCATCTGCCTCAGAGAGCAGCGGCCTGGCATCTGAGCTCACTTCCTCTTCCTCCCAGCATTCTGTTCTGTTTACTCCACCCACCTATGTTCTAACCCATCAGGGCCAAGCAGTTTCTTTATTAATTAACCAATGACCTTCCTCCATCACACAAGTTTGTCAGAAAATTATCAATGTATGCTGCTTAGCAGTGTTAATTATTTACATTCTTCTAAAGCCATTACAGATATTATGCCATGAAAGCCAGATAAAAATCAACTTTCATCTTTAAGTTATCCATTCTCTAGGGATTTTTCTGTGAATAACAAATTGTAGCTGAGTAGTCTAGGTCCAAAACTTACGATAGGAAACCCTGAAGCAGTGATTAGTTAGCCACCATACAGTATAAGAGTTCTCCCTCTTTTTGCATTGTTTTTGTTTTTGAGACATGGTCTCACTGTGTGGCTCTGGCTGGCCTGGAACTCACTACATAGACCAGGCAAGCCTCAGATTTATAATCTTTGAGTATTAATTTATAATACTCAGGTCTGGCATGCTCTTTAATCTTGTGCTGGAAAAAAGAAGATACTTCACTAGGCTTTAAAACAACAAAACAAAGTTCATAGCACATTATATATTTTTCAGTTAATGTATTCAGTTAAAGAAAAAGAGTTATAGGGGTTGAGAATTTAGCTCAGTGGTGGAATGCTTGCCTAGCATGCACAAAGCCCTGGGTTTGGTCCTCAGCTCCGGGGGGAAAAAAAGGTGTTGAATACTGGAGTTGAGAATGTTAAAAAATTCAAGGTTAACCTTCAATAGAATTCTTCTGTCCCCATTAATGCAGCTAAGGTCTTAACATGCTGTTTGACTTGGGTTCTCTATGAAGAGGCAGTACCAGACAGAGGCAGGCTGACTGAAATGAACACAAATATTCCCCTGCAGCTGGATAGCATTTCACATTACTCAGCGACTTTTCAATGACTCTTTTCTAGGAGAGCCTATTTTCGGTAGCAAATGAATTCATACATTTTTATATTGAGAAATATAATCATAATGCTTTCTTTTTAAAATGTTTTCCCCTTCAGTACTGGGGATTGAACCTGGGGCCTCAGGCTTACTAGGCAAGGGTTCTGTCATGGAACTACCACCTTTAAAATCAAAGCAAATTACATAGTCTGGGAAAACCAAAGCAGCATCACGTACGTGTGTAAATTAGCATTTGCTTTCTGATCCTGGCATACTTCATAGGTTTCAAATCATCTCTGTATTTGCTGTCTTTTAATATTCTACTCAACAATTTATATTATTCTCCTGTCGTGTGGGAAGAACTACACAATAATGTGCTCACAGTCGACTGGGGAGAACTCAGGTACTGGGGAGAGAGAGGCTCTAATTCCTGGCAGCAAGTGAGTTAACAGAGGCATGCTTAAAGTGCTGTGGCTCCAGAGACCAAGCACCGTCATCCCGAGTGATAGGAACAAGTGGGAGTTGAGAAATTCTCAAAGAAGAAATAATACTTGAGGCAGGCTTTGTGCACAGGAGTTTGCCAGCTGGGCTAAAAGTTTAGGGCGAAGAAATGGATGAGGGGATAAAATTATCTTGCTTACTTGGGAAATTATAAGTGGTCTCCATACCTTGTAAGGAACTATTAAGGATTACTCCCAGATAAAGCACGGAGTCATTGTCTAGTTTAGACTTCACCCAGAAGTTATTGAAGTTTTTGAACAAGGGAATAAAATGACCAGATTCAGGACGATGGTTCCTTTAAAGATTATCAGGTTTAGTTTTCTAATGTTCTTTCCTTGAGGGACTTGACTGTGAAAGTGATATTTACTTATCCTCTAAACCTACATACATCTCGAAGCTCCCTGAATCTATTGTCTTCAGAGAGCCCCTGGTCTGTAGAGCACTGCCTTCCCACCTCACCATTCCTGAAGTCCAAGGAAGGAGCAATGAGTCATCAGCTCATTTGCTGGGGATTTTTCTGCCACTTTATCTTTTCCTCAAACCAGTTTCTCAACCCCAGGCTCTGTTGAGGCATCTTGGGTGGGACCCAATCTTAAAGCTGTAATGTTTTCAAAATAACCCCTGGCTCTAAAAAAAATAAATAAATAAAAATAAAAAAATTAAAAAAAACAGGTCCTTAAATAATAGTGCTTTATGGAGATTAACCTATTAATAACTGATCCTTTGACCTCTGAGTCACATGGGACTGATTAAGAATAATCTATATTTACTTTCTTTCGATGAGAAAGCAGTGACCATAATATATAAACCATGGTATAGAAAACTCTAGGTTGCAAAGGCTAGGAGGAAATGGATTGCATGTTCTTGCTTCAGCAGTGAGTTATTTGATGAAGGCTGTATATTTTAACGTTTGTGCTCATAAAAGGAAATATTCTCCTTTCCTGCCCCCCCTTTCATTCCTCTAAAAGCAGATTAAACCATAGTTTCTTTCTTCCCTGGTATTGAGTATATGCCAAATCTACCCTAAACTGCACAGATGGAAAAAATTAGTCTATGTCTGTGGTACCTCTGGGGTTGAATATTTTTAGTGCTTAAATCTTTAGCTAAAGGTTCTCTCTTCCAACGCTAAAGAATGATTTTATTGTTACTCAATGTACAAACTCACTGATGTAAAAGTTAACGGGATCATATTTTTATATTTTGTTGAGAATTGTCATATATTCCTTCGTTCTCAGAATCTTTTTGGAGTCATCATTTCATTTCCATTTTACAGATTAACAATATCTCCTCCCTTCCTCCTAAGGATTTAACACAGCTTGGCCTTGAACTTGCAGCAATTCTCCTGCCTCATTTTATCAAATGCTGAGATTACAAAAGTGTACCACTATGCCCAGCTAAAAGAAATTCTTAGTTCAAAAGCTTAAAGAATTAAAAGACTCTAAAATAAGTTTGAGTGTTCATCTTTGTTTAGGGATCTCTCTCGTTTTCCTAAGTGACCCCATGCTTAAATCTGTTTGCTTTTCTCCCAGCTATGAAACCTAGCAGGAATATTCCAGGTTAGTGTTTTCTTTTTTTTCTCACTCCCTATCCGCTGCACTGGGAATCAAATTCTTGGGGGCTCATGCACACTCAAATAACATGTGACAAGCACTCCAACACTGAGCTACATCCCCAATCCAAACACAAATTTTCTCTGACTTCCAAAATTCAGTTATTTTAATTAATCCATTCAAGAAATATTTATGGCTTTCCTTGTACACAAAAAAAGATGCTAGAAATATAGTAATAAGTAAATAAAGCCCTTCCTCATGTTATTTGAGGGGAAAGAAGATAGTTTATTGAATGTTTACTGTGTGTCAACCATCACTTAAAGTGCTCATCCCTAACAGGTAGATTCTATCATCCTTGCCATGAAAAAATATGAAATAAACAAATTGAGGCAGAGATATTTTTTTAATTTTTTAAAGATTAAAAACAAGCCAGGCAGTGGTGGCGCACGCCTTTAATCCCAGCACTCGGGAGGCAGAGGCAGGCGGATCTCTGTGAGTTCGAGGCCAGCCTGGTCTACAAGAGCTAGTTCCAGGACAGGCTCCAAAACCACAGAGAAACCCTGTCTCGAAAACCCCCCCCCAAAAAAAATTGAAAACAAAACTTTCCTAAGCTGGCAGGTTAAGGTTAAGTAAATGACACCACTGTACAATTTAGAGTACACCTAATTAATTAATTAACTTACAATTATGTTTCCTTCTGTCCCCAGTGTCATTGACTTCCAATAAGTCAAGTTTTCCATTAGCAATCTTCCTGTACATGTTTTCCTATTACCCCTCAGTGATTCTGTCTTACAGATGAGAACAACAGTATCTAGCTTTTTAGCAAGAGAAGTGTGTTTTCCCCACAACTGATAAGAAAGCTAGTCTTACACATTATAGGGGGGAAAGAATTCCTAATTCCCAGCTTTGCTGTAAGTCTATCTGTAAATGAAGTCATTTTCACTAGTTCAGACTTTCATCTTCCAAGTAAGAAATGTTCACAATAGAGTAAATGCCTGTGCTTAAAGCTATGTGCATTTTTCAAAAAGGGAATCCAATGACGGCCTTCTGCAAATGTTCCTAGTCTCCATTTTCCTTTTAGCTTATATTTAAAGTGTATTTATGCATAGTTTCGGAAGATATCTTGCCTTAAACAAGCATTACTTGATTTTCATGCAGCATTATACATCTAAGAAGAGCAAAAGCAGGTATCAAAATCTATGTTCAAACTTTGCATTTTGGTATTTATGGCAGAGTGACTTGACGAATAGCTGACAATCAGTTGGATTTGCCAAGAATGGGCTCCACTGAAGTTTGCCACCAGAATGCATCTCTGCGCCTCCGTTCACACAAATCACTTCCTCTGCCAAGGGGCCTGCAGCAAAAGCAGGCATATGGGAATGATTCACTTGAGGGAAGTTGTACCCAGAATATCCCAACAGTTTGCTTTCTGCCTCCCTCCTTGCCATATTTTTCCCCCAGAGGAAGCACCTGTTATTATGTCTGTGACACCTGAAAAGCACTCTGAATATTGCAGGAGATTGCTCATGCGTGGGTGGATTTCCAGAGTGTTCAGTGACATTTTTAAAAGAATTTTTTAGGAGAAATATTCTCAGACATTGGAACATTGCCTTGTCTTATCAGAATTGCTCAGTAACCACATTCACAAATACCTTAGAACGCTGAGCTACAGATGGAATTCAGTAGAAGACATACTGAGCTAATTTCCTTTGTACAACATTACCCAGAGAAACCAAGCTGTCAGTGTCCTCAAGAACGAGCCTGCAAAGAGAGACGACAGCAAAAGCCACAGGAGGCAGGAATGATTAAGCGTTTGGCCGTTAGGAGCTTCTGCCCACCCTCCCAAATCCATTTCTAATGAAAATTTACTGCAAACAAACAGATCGAGCATGCTTGTTCTGAGACAATTCTATAGTAATAGAAATGGTGGAAACCGTTAAGCCGAAATCATCTTGAATCTGAAAGCATTCTGAGCACTCCAGGGTATATTCACAAAGTGGAAGGGCAGAAACACAGGATTCCAGTCATACAGAATGTCTCACTAGAGCCTAACATGAGGCCATCAATCTCTAAATCATGACTCTTATTTATCAAGCATTAGTAAAGTCATTTAGCCTATATTTAATGAGGTTGTTTGTATATGAAAATTATTTTTAAATATTAGGGATTTTTTTGTTTTTTGTTTTTTGGTTTTTCAAGACAGGGTTTCTCTGTGGCTTTGGAGCCTGTCCTGGAACTAGCTCTTGTAGACCAGGCTGGTCTCGAACTCAGAGATCTGCCTGCTTCTGCCTCCCGAGTGCTGGGATTAAAGGCATGCGCCACCACCGCCCGGCTAATATTACAGTTTTTTAAAACTCGTAAAAGGGGGGGAAGCCTTCAGTACCTTTCTGTAATACAATTTAAAAAGCTATTTTTAGCTGAATGGAGGCAGCATGTGCCTTAAGTCTCAGAGCAAAGTAGGCAGAGGAAGGTGGATCTCTGTGAATTTGAGGACAGCCTGGTCTTCAGAGCTAGTTCCAGGATAGCCAGGTCTACACAAATAAACTCTGTCTCGAAAAAACAAAACAAAAGCTATTTTATTTCCTAGACTCCCTTGCAGCTAGCAGTTTGATATAATTTACTTTTTGCTAACTATATGCACACATGCATTTGTACAATCTTGATTCCAGAACCAACGTCAGTGGGAGAAAGGATGGTGACTACATTGATCACTCATTTTGCTAATCTGAAATGACTCCATTATATGGCTATGAAACATAGTTCCTTCCAGATTCCCAGATCATGACTAAGGTGATAAGGTAGATTTGCCAGGCAAGGTGGTACACACCTACAGTTTCAGCACTTGGGTGGAAACAATGGAATTAGGAATTCAAGAACAGGTTCAGATTCATAGAAGGTTGGAAGTCTGGTCTCCGGAAGACTCTGTTAGATTTTTAAAAAAAAAATGCATGGTGGTTCACATCTGTACTTCCAGAACCTAGGAGGTAGAGGAAGGATGATCAGGAGTTCAAGGTCATCTTCAGCTATAGGAGACCCTCAAAAACAGAAAAGAAAAGAAAAAGAAAGAAAGCAGTAATAATAAAGTAATGGTGGTAATGGGACTGGAGAGGCAGCTCAATGGTTACTGCTCGCATTGTCTGTCATAGCCAGAACCTGGAAACAACCTAAATGCCCCTCAACCAAAGAAGGGATAAGGAAGATTTACACAATGGAGTACTACACAGTGGGAAAAAATGACATCTTGAAATTTGCGGGCAAATGGATGGATCTAGAAAACATCATATTGAGTGAGGTAACCCAGCCCCAGAAAGACAAATATCATATGTACTCACTCATAAGTGGCTTTTAGACATAAAGCAAAGAAAAAACAGCCTACAATTCACAATCCCAGAGAACCAAGACAACAATGAGGCCCATAAAATAAACATACATGGATCTAATCTACATGGAAAGTAGAAAAATACAAGATCTCCTGAGTAAATTAGGAGCATGGGGACTATGGGAGAGGGTTGAAAGGAGGGAGAGGAAAGGAGGGGAGGGAAGAGAAAGAGAGGGGAGTGGAGAAAAATAAATAGTTCAATAAAAACAATAAAAAGTAATAATAATAAAAGAAACTTACTGCTCTTTCAGAGGACCCAAGTCTGAGTCACACAGAGGCTCATAATGGCTCATATCCCTAGTTTCAGGGAATCTAGCCTGTAAGGGCTCCCTCCTGCATGGAGTACACCTTAACTCATGTAAGCAAATACACATAAATAAAATAAATGATAGAGAAATATTTTTTAAATAGTGGAAGGCTTTTTATTTCTAGAGGCCATGCTTAGTACTTGCCCCTTCATAGTTTGCAAGCCTAAATGCACTGATCTTCCTGTTATCAATTGCTGTGTATCTTCATTAAGTTGAGTGGTCCTATTGATCTCGCCTGGCCTCATGGATGTGGTTGTATTCAGCGCTCAGTTGTGCTGGGCTAGCAGGCCCTAGACGATTTCATTCACAAAGAGATGCCCTAAATTGCAGAGACCTTTCTCCTATGTTCACCTTCCCACCACTTTAGTAATCTAACTTGAGGGTTTGGTTTGGTTTGGTTTTTATGCAGTGGCTGCCTTCTAAGGGGTTAAAAATGTGAGCTACATCTGCAAGTCATAGAGCATCACTTTTGTCTCATTCTGTTGGTCAAAGTCAATCATAAGGATAGCCTTGATTCAAGGGGAAGAAAAAATAGACTCCCTCTCTTTATGGGAGTTGTGGCTAAGTCTTATTGCCAAAAGTCACATGCTAGTAGAGGGATTATTGCAGCATCTGTCTACCACAACTATATTTAGTCCTTTGCCCTTATGGAACAAGAGACCCTTCCTGCTGGGAAAAGCAGGGACATAAACACTTACAAGCAATTCAGACTCTCAGAGACAGGTATATTCTTCTTAAACACCCAGAGAGATGACAATGGTGACACTTTATGAGGTAAAGCAATGATCAACACTTCTTTGTCTTCATTATAAACTGTGGATGCACCTTCCATATCCCAGAAAGAGAGCAGTCAGTGTTTCAGTGAGGGGCTAGAAGGTTAAATGTAAACAATTGCTTAACAGTCTGCTGTGGAGTTTCTTCTCTGCCCAAATTAGTATTGCTTAGTCCTCAATAAAGGGGGGGAAAACATCGCTGCCTATACCAGCATTCATTCAAAACTGAATTCTTAGTGACAGAAAAGCTGTATCTCAAGCATGTGTGTAGATATTTCCATTCCTACCCAGTCTGGGCCTGTGAATCAAGTGTAATTGATGGTTGAACTATACCAATGCATTTTCCAACTCTTGGCAGTTCCTCAGCTTAGTGCCAATTATCCCTGAGACTTTTTAAAGGCCTCTGATACAGAGTTGAAGCTGGGTTCTTTGTCTGATATTAGAACTCTGTGATCCCAGATGATAACTGGTTTGGAATCTCTAGCAATTACTTGTGTCATGTGCCTTAATCAAGAGTATGCTTACTAGTCTAACGAGCGTCCACACCCATTATAAAACATTACTCAGACTCCGCATCCTTTTGCCCCTACTCTGTTCATCTCAACCTGAGCTTCTGACTCCGAGGTGATAAGTTGCTCTGCTGAATCATCCTCAGTGGGAGAGGGGCAGTCTTCCTGCTAGAGCCAAATCTTCACCTGATGATGGTGTGGGCCCAGCCGGAGGTAAAGTTACCTGTTTTTGCTGTTCTCCTGCACATTAATCTTCTGTCTGGCAACCAGCTAGCAATTAATCCTTCTACATAGCAGATGTTTCTATTTGCAAATATTTAGGAGGGTCAAAGACTCATATACTGTTCCTCCCAGAAGATGCCAACAAAACCCGGATATAATCACCATTATTGACAGATTTTTGCCACTCTTCGAGTTGGTTGGTAAAGTGTAATGGAACAGTGATAGACGGAAGGCTGAGCTGAAAGGGGACTAAGCCCTAATCACTGTGCAGCCTTGGACACTATTTCAAATCAAAGGCGTTAAGCAATGTGTTTTCTGACATGCTTCCCAGCTCTAGCATTCCACAGATTCGTTTAATGTTTTGCAGAGAACTTCCTATTCATCTGCCGAAGTTAATGAGATCCATTGGCAAGGGCTGCTGTGACAACGCAGTACAACCAGGGGACTTCAACGGCAGAAATGTGTGGGCTCAGAGTTCTAGGGGCTGCAAGGACAAGCTCAGGATGTTGGCAAGCTGGGGCTTTCTGATAGCCTTGCCGGAGGAGCCTGTTCCTGGCTTCTCTCCTTGGCCTGTAGAGGGCCATTTTCACGTGCTGTTCTTCCTTTGTGCCTGTCTGTCTCCAATCCCCCCTCCCCTTTCTTTTATAAGGACACTAGCATTGCTCTCCAAACAAGGCCACATTCAGAAACACTGAGAGTTAAGACTTTAACGTATGTATGGAAATGGGGACAAAATTAAACCCAGAAGCCAGACACGGAGATGCCCACCTGCAATCTCAGTGCTCAAGAGGTGAAGGCAGAAGAATCAGGATTTTAGTTATCCTTAGCTACGTAATGAGGCCAACCTGGGCTATATGAGGCCTTGTCTCAAAACAACAATAAAGTTCAACCCATAATAATATTCAAGTATGTAATATAAACAGAACCTAAAGAATGATGACTCAAGAGCTATGATGACGCTGCTGACAGATGCATGGTAGTTCAGCGACTAAGTACAGACCGCAGGATTTATAGTGTAGGCACCAGTGTCCTAAGCCCACACTGATAGTAATTTTGACCTCCATATTTGGGTCTGTGAGTCAGCTGTTCAGAATCCTTCTGAACCTGAAACTCTTAGCTTCGCCTTACGTCTCTATGTTTTTTCATCTGTCTTTATAGTCAAGTGTGAAACTTCTTGACCTATGACTATTTGACCAATTTTTGTTCAAAGGGAGCCACTGAAGTACTAATTATGAAGGCCATTATTCAATTAAATGACCCCATGGAACTTCGATTGGGTTTGGCCATCAGAGAATATAATTATGAGTCAAACATGCTTTTCTGTGCTAACATGGGGCTTCTAATTATATGATGCTATTTCTATATTAAGAAAAAAAAGAGTACATTAGATTCTGCTGATAGCTGGGTAGTGGTGGCACACACTTTTGGTCCCAGCACTTAGGAAGCAGAGGCAGGTGGTTCTCTGTGGGTTCAAGGTCAGCCTGGTCTACAAAGCTAATTCCAGGTCAGCCAGGTCTACACAAAGAAACCTTGTCTTGAAATTAAAAAAAAAAAAAGATTCTGCTGACTCACAGGTGCACGTTTAGCTTCCGTGAAAATTTAATCAATGTGAACTAGAACAGACTGGAGATGGAATTGAGTGTTGCCAATAAAGAAACTGACAGGAGTCTAGCGTTTCCAACAAAAAAACACTTCTCTCATCACGGGTCTCTTTAGAGCTTCTCCTAGCCTGGAAATCCACTAGGTGGAGCAAAGAACCAGGAATTGCTGACCAAGAGCATCTACTAGCAAACCACCCAGTGCAGGGATTCCTTGCCTCTAAACCCAGACAGTTTCTGAACTACTTGAGATCAAATGTTTCATAATTGCTAAAATAAACAGTAGCTCAAGGAAGAGAGAAACACAAATTTGCTGAGCGGGCCACAAGTATCAGGTATACAAGAGGCACACCCATCTAGCACTCCCCCCACCCACCCCCACACCCCCATTACAGATTTTCTTTCTGTTTTCCATTGGTGACAGATGGAATTTAGGGGCAGAACTCTTACCAAGCTCCTACAGCTAAAAGATCCTATGCTTGGATCAGCCATCATCCGTTCTCTGCCTTCTCTACCCATGCCCGAGTGCTGGTAGCAACCTGGTTTCCATTTAAATATGTTTTCTTTGATTCCAGGCCCTTGGAACACTTCCTTCCTTGGTTGCAATCTTGCGTTCCTTTCTGTGCTTGAGGGTTGGTTAGCTGAATGGGCCAGAAACTTGGCTGATTCTACATGAAGCCTGTTACTGTGCAGAGAGTGCCCTCCCCCCCCCCCCCCCCGCCAACCCCGTCAGCGGCCTCTTTTGGCCCCTGCATTCAGATTGCAGATGTTAACTGTCTCAGTCCAAATCTGCTACCAACATTCCATAGCTCACAAGTCCTAATACTCACAGAGAGAAATTTGGTGACAGCGGGCAGGGAGCTCTACTTTGGAAATAACGCATCTTCGTCTCTCCATCTCTGTAGTGGAGAAATTTATTGAAATATTAATTACTTTGCCTTCATCCCATCTCGTCCCATCCTCTTTGATCTAAGCACATTAGGTAAGTGTGTAGTAATTTCTCTTTTTAAAGTACTTCTTGCAGGAAGATCATGCCATCTTTAGATAAAATCTGAACTCACCGAATGGGATGGTATCCATGGCTTTGAAATCAGAAGAGACGAGAAAGGAAACATTTCCCATGAATATAAAGAAGTTTGTCATCACCGAGTGTGGTGGCACACATCTTTCATCCCGACACTCAGAGGCAAGCAGATCCCTGTGAGTTTGAGGCCAGCCTGGCCTACATAGTGAGTTCTAGGTCCGTCGGGGCTACATAGTGAGACTATGTCTTAAGAAGAAGAGAAAGAGGAAGAGGAAGAGGCTGTTTTTCATCTACGGTGAAATAATGACTTGTGGGTCCCCTTCTTGGCTTCGGTGTTGTGGAAACCCTAGGACCAGACACCAAAGTTCAAACTCGCTATGTAGCTGAGGCTGCCCTTGAACACCTGGTCCTCCTGCTTCTGGTTCCATCTCCCAAACACAGATGCAGGCCTCTCTGTGTCTTTTCCTTTGTCCCTTATAAATAATATAGGAATGGAAACTTTTCTAGTATGTCTTTAAACATGGGGAATTACTGAAACTTTCTTGTTTTTGTTTGTTTGTTTGTTTTTTGCTTTGTTTGTCGAGACATGTCTCTGTGTACCCCAGAACTCACTACGCAGACCAGGTTGGCCTTGAACTCAGAGATCCACCTACTCCTTTCTACTGAGTGCTGGGATTTAAGGTGTGTGCCACCACCGCCCAGCTCAAAAACCTTTTGTACTATAAATATTATCAAGTTGTCGGGAGGTTTACCATCAAGGTAAACTCCCACCACCTCTATGTAAAAATATGAACAGAGGGGTTACTAACTTTTAAAATGTGCTGAGTATCTTCTTATAATTTGTTAAATTTGCATTTATCCTAAGATGAAATTGAACATGATTTTATATTTTAAAATTTCATTTATGTTTCCTTTTTGATAAGTCTTCCTTAAAATAGGCTCCTCCAAAGTGAAGGGAATCTACCTACCAGTTATATAAGGATCCTTTTAGTCTCGTCACTAGGAAAAATGTCTGCCATCACAAGTTGCTGGCAGCTCCATGGCGTGCTGTACTCTGAATTCCTTGAGGTTGTCCCTAAGTCTGTACCAGGAAGTCATCGGGAGAAGAGCATTGTTTCCTTTAGCACAGTCCCCAGGGAGCACAGGCTGAAAATAAGATGCCTCTGTGACTACATCACTGGATGCTGTCATTGCTTTGGAGAGTCCGAGATAAGAAGAGCTTGGATAATCCTTTTTGTATCTGAGACACTCAGCAAAAGCTTTCAGAGGTGAGAGAAGCAGCAATCTAATTTTGCAGACTGTCTGAATAGTTTTTATTTTATTTTTTTAAAAATATTTATTTATTTATTATGTATACATTATTCTGTTTGCTTGTATGCCTGCAAGCCAGAAGAGGGCACCAGACCTCATTACAAATGGTTGTGAGCCACCACGTGGTTGCTGGGAATTGAACTCAGGACCTTTGGAAGAGCAGGCAATGATCTTAACCACTGAGCCATCTCTCCAGCCCTGAATAGTTTTTAAATGCTGATTTTGTGCTCTGATACTTGCTACAGTTTTTCTGAGAAAAAAAAAAAAAAGAATAGTGAAATCGTAATAGATCAGTCAGATGTCAGCCATATCTAAAAAACCCTTGGGAAGCCATAGACTCTATTCTCTAGGCTGCTACCTGGAAAAGCGATGGCTCCAAAGACCTGCACAGGGGGGCCAGCAATACGCCAAGGAAGAGGGAAGCAGAACTGATGAGAAGGAGTTGTTCTGTCTGCCCACACTGCTTCTTTTCCGGGAAGAAAACACTGTTAACTAGGAAGCCAGATCCTGATTTAAGGCGTACTCTTTGATTCAAAAATTAAATCAGGATGTTTAGGATGCTCTACCTAACACCTTAAGTTTGAGCACACTTAACATGTGTCATTCTCCTGGCAAATAGTTATCCCAACCATATGATGGGCGGAACCAAGTGTTTCAGAGACCCTTTTCCAGGTGAGTATCGTACAGATGCCAGAGTCTAAGCAGAGAGTCTGAGGCTTCCCCAAGGCAGGCTTCTCACCACAGTGCAGGACAAGAGTCTTTCCATCAGCAAGATCTTAGTCCACTCTTCTTTTTTTTAATAATTTATTTAACTTTATTTTATGCGTGTTGGTATGAAGGTGTCAGATCCCCTGGAACTGGAGTTACAGACAGTTGTGAGCTGCCATGTGGGTGCTGGGAATTGAACCCAGGTCCTCTGGAAGAAGCAGTCAGTGCTTTTAACCACTGAGCCATCTCCAGCCCCCTTAGTCCACTCTTGGTTACCACAAAATACCGAAGACCAAGTCTTATAAAAGGTGGAGGTTTATTCTGGCACCTAGAGGTTCAAGATCCAACACTCGCACCTGAGAGGGGCTTGCTGTCACGTCACAGCATGGCAGATGGCATCACACGCAGGAGTGCCCTGGGAATGGCATCACACGCAGGAGTGCCCTGGGAATGGCATCACACGCAGGAGTGCCCTGGGAATGGCATCACACGCAGGAGTGCCCTGGGAATGGCATCACACGCAGGAGTGCCCTGGGAATGGCATCACACGCAGGAGTGCCCTGGGAATGGCATCACACGCAGGAGTGCCCCTGGGAATGGCATCACACGCAGGAGTACCCCTGGGAATGGCATCACACGCAGGAGTGCCCTGGGAATGGCATCACACGGCAGGAGTGCCCCTGGGAATGGCATCACACGGCAGGAGTGCCCTGGGAATGGCATCACACGCAGGAATGCCCCTGGGAATGGCATCACATGCAGGAGTGCCCCTGGGAATGGCATCACACGCAGGAGTGCCCTGGGAATGGCATCACACGCAGGAGTGCCCCTGGGAATGGCATCACACGCAGGAGTGCCCTGGGAATGGCATCACACGCAGGAGGAGTGCCCCTGGGAATGGCATCACACGCAGGAGTGCCCTGGGAATGGCATCACACGCAGGAGTGCCCTGGGAATGGCATCACACGCAGGAGTGCCCTGGGAATGGCATCACACGCAGGAGTGCCCTGGGAATGGCATCACACGCAGGAGTGCCCCTGGGAATGGCATCACACGCAGGAGTGCCCCTGGGAATGGCATCACACAGCAGGAGTGCCCCTGGGAATGGCATCACACTCAGGAGTGCCCCTGGGAATGGCATCACACGGCAGGAGTGCCCTGGGAATGGCATCACACGCAGGAGTGCCCTGGGAATGGCATCACACGCAGGAGTGCCCCTGGGAATGGCATCACACGCAGGAGTGCCCCTGGGAATGGCATCACACGCAGGAGTGCCCCTGGGAATGGCATCACACGCAGGAGTGCCCCTGGGAATGGCATCACACGCAGGAGTGCCCCTGGGAATGGCATCACACGGCAGGAGTGCCCCTGGGAATGGCATCACACGCAGGAGTGCCCCTGGGAATGGCATCACACGGCAGGAGTGCCCCTGGGAATGGCCAACAGGCATATATGCCAGAGCAGAGGAGGAGAATGGCTGTTACCACACCTGCTCTTCTGAGAACAAATCTAGTTTCACGAGAACACATTAATCTTTTACAGAATCCTCCTCCCACATGGACACCAAGTTTTAATTTGAGTCTTGGCGAGAACAAACCATATCCAAACCCAAACCGTCATATGTAGCTTTTGGAGGATTCCCTGCTTAAATGCACATTTACATACTGACCGGTATCAGTCTATTCAGACTGCTATAACAAAATCCCACAGACTGGATGGCTTACATGATACAGCCTCTTCCCACTGTTCCAGAGATCAGTAAGTCCCAGGACAAGGTGAGGACATCTTTGGTCCCAGGAGGATACTAGCTACTTTGCAGACAGATATTTCCTTGCTTGTCTTTGTGGTGTGCATAGAGCTTTAGCCATCTCTCCATCTTAAAAGGGCACATCTCATCATGAGGACATCATCATCCTGATGTCACTGAATTTAATAACCTTCCAAAGGTCCCATCTCCAGTTACTATCACACTGGCAGTTAGCGTTCCAACATACGACAGGCATCAAAACTCAGTCCACAACAATGTGTATACATTTGTTAGTAAATGCCATGGGAGTAGAGAGTCTGTGTTGTTGACTTTACTATCCCCACCACTAGACCAGAGGGAGGGCTCTGTGGGGAAAGGCAGACTATCAAGGGTCATCCAGTTTTGTAGGCTAGCTGTCAAAACAAACGATATCGATGGCCGTACACTTCCAATGTGGCTCAACAGAACACTCCCAAGAAGGAACCCAGTGATGGAATAGGTTGAAGAGACACAGTTCAGAGTTGGTGTTATTGAGTAATATGATTAAACTGACTAAAAAAAGGGGGGGGGGCTGGAGAGATGGCTCAGAGGTTAAGAGCATTGCCTGTTCTTCCAAAGGTCCTGAGTTCAATTCCCAGCAACCATATGGTGGCTCACAACCATCTGTAATGAGGTCTGGTGCCCTCTTCTGGCCTGCAATCATGTACACAGACAGAATATTGTATATATAATAAATAAATAAATAAATAAGTATTTTTAAAAAATAAGATGAAATTTAGACTAAGTAGAGAAACAGCTGATGATGGATTAAGGCAGTAGGATATCTTTTTCTTTTCCTTGAAAAAAAACCAATGTCTTTAAAAAATGTTTTATATGTGTATGGTATTTTGCCTGTATGTCTGTGGACCACTTGCATGCCTGGTACCCTTTGAAGCCAGAGGAAGATTCCTGGACTTGGAATTACAGATGGTTGTGAGCCATCTGTGGGTGCGGATGTCACACCCAGATCCTCTAGATGAGCAGCCGGTGCTCTTAACTGCAGAGCCATCCTCCAGCCCAACTTCGATGTCTTTCAGTGTGTCACAGGTGTGGCACAGAAATTCACATGAACTTAAAGAGGCAATGTTGTACAGTGCGTGCTGGCTTTTTCTTCTAATATTCCAGTTTCTGAGAATGTTTTTGATGATCACACCCCTAGTCCTCCAATATGAGAACTTTGGCTCTGGTGGGGCCTGTGCTCCCATTGCACAATGGTTGTACATGCTTGGACTGCAGGCATGTGTCGGTGACTCTGCCCCGTGCTGGTACCCAAAGGGAGGGAATTCCCTCCTACTCAGATTCTTCCCAACACAACACTGCTATTAACTTCCTGTCCTTAGGGACTGCCCAGTGCTGTGTAAGAAGCAAGGTTGTTGATTGAAAATAGATTCGGGGTGGGAACGGAGAGCAGTGGAGACAATGACAGTTGTACCAAAAGCAAAACATGACACAGCTAGGCTCAAAGATAAAACATGTCACATTGCTTGTAAGGACCCGTAGGAAGGAAAACAAAATGACACAAATGCCATGTTCACTGTAGGCTGGCATTTCCACAGCCCTTATTAAATCGTTCTGACTTAATTTTGAGATGTGGGTACAGAAAGGAAACTGAGGGTCCATATTAGCAGAAGTGAGATTTGAAGCCAGGTCTGTGATCTGTCTATCTTCATTTAAATAATTTACATACCATAAATTGTATAACAATACATTATTTACACATTATACAATGTATAATAATTTATATACTATAAATTGCACCCGTTTCAAATGTGAAACTCACGGGTTTTTAGCATATTCACAGAATTTTACAATCACCAACAGTAAAATTTTAGGATGTTTTCATCCTCTCAAGAAACTGTATTCCTTCAGTATCGGGCACAGTCACCACCTCCTCCACCCTAGACGACCGCTAATCCCGTTCTGTCTCTGGTTTTGCCTGTTGTTTCTTTTAATGGTGCCATGCATTTTGTGGTCTCCTGTGCCTACTTTCTCTGACTCTCACATGGCATTTTGAGGTTTGTGTATCAGCATTTCTTTTCTTTTTACTGCCTACAAGGTCTCCTTCTAAAAACCTCTCCTTCATCGGGCCCCACCTTGCCCGGAGCCTCTTTCCTGGTGAACCCGCTTCCCTCTGTGACTTGAGCAAAGCTAGAACGGGGACACACAGAGCCTGGGACCGTCCTTTCTTCCTCACGGACAAGGCTCTGCAGACGGCAGACACTGAATGACATCAGGATCTGCGGTGGCTGGAGCTCACGGCACCAGCTCCTCATTGTTCTATTTTTATACTTGTGTTAAGTATTTTCCCCCCCAGATGGAAGGCGTTACTCAAAAGCAGCTTCTCCGGCAGGCCTACAAACCCAGGCTTGATTATACTGCCACCTGCTGTTTTTCAGCCGGATTCTGCCGGTTGAGGACAGTTTTGGTCCTGGTAATACCAGCTGCATGCTTAGCTCTACTCTTTTTGTTTTTTCTTTTCTCTTTTGAAACTTTCTTTTTATTTGTTCTTTGCATCTTTCATGTCAAGCATCTCGATTCCATTCATTTTCCTGTCCCCTTGCATCTGCCCTTGCAACCTCCCCACAAAACAAAATAAAATAAAATTTAAGAGAAAAAGACTTAAAAAAAAAAGGAAAAAAAAATCAATCTCATCACGGAAGCTGTAGTTTGACATAGTGAGTCACGTAGTAAACCCCTTTGTCCATATATCTTTACTTGCAAGGGTTCATTGCAAAGAGATTGGTCTGGCTTTAGGCCTCTGGTTTCTGCGATGCTGGGCTCTCTCAGTGGTTTTGATTATCTTGTTATTACCCTATGTTGTGAGAAAGAGTTTTAAATAATCTTTTGAATAATATGCTAACTTCAGGTAGCTTTTATTTTTAGGATTTTTGGTTTGGTTTTCTAGATGTGGTTTCTGTTAGGAATATTTCCTAAACGAGCTCTCTGACAACGCAAAAATTCCCAATCAAACCAAATCAAAACAAGCAGAATCAAGAAATATCCAGGTTTAATGGAAGATCTGCGCTCTCGGGTGGCCCTGAGCGGGAGGGGGGGGACCGGGAAGCCGCAGGAATGCGACCACCAGGAGGAAGAAAGGGGACCACGCGTTCTTCTTTTGGGGATCACTAAAGTACCCTGGGGAGTGGTCCTGACCCCTCCCTGGGGGTGGGGTCAGGACCTGGCCTGCTGGGATTTGAAGTCCAGACCAGGCCTAGGGGCTGAGATAGATGCCAGGGACTGGGGCCTAGGCTCCCAACCTAACAGTTTCTGTGTAGCCCTGGCTGTCTTGGAACTTGCTCTATAAACAAGGCTTGTCTCAAACTCAGTTAGCTCTCCTCTTTATAGCCACACTTCAGTGTTCTCTACCTCCAAAGTCTGATTCCGTGAAGTTATGGCCTAAGTGTTCCCACTAAGGCGTTAGCAGGGGAAGAATGCGGCAGGGTTGGGCCCCCGGACTTTGGACCCCCAGCCCCAACCCCTCTCCTCTACTTTAATGTGACACCAGGTAGAGAGGGAACCCACAGATTCCCTTCCTTCATCTCTTCCCTCTCCCCTTCTACTGGCCTTTTTGAAACAGGGTCTCTTTATGTAGATCAGGCTGGCCTTGACCTTGCACAAAGATCCACCAGCCTCTGCTTCTCGAGTGCTAGGATTAAAGGTTTGCCTCACTACATCCAGCCTAGAGATTTTAAATTTTAGTATTTCCATATACTAGACTTTGTGAGGGACTGTGAAGATATTTAATGTAAAACACTTAGTGTTAAGAATATTTTCTAACAGGGCCTCTCCGCCAGCACAAAGTATTCCAATCAGACCAGGTTAAGCCAAATTAAATGCTTGAGTTTAACAGACGGTAGCCGGGAGCACAGCAGGGGGCAGAAAGAGGGAGTGCACACACAAACTCAAAACCACACGTTCCTTCTCTGGGCGGGGCCTAAATACCCTGTGGGAGGGGTCAGCTCTTGGCAGGCTGGGAGTTGTAGTCTGGACCAACACTTAGGTCATTGACTTTGAAGGAAATTGCATGTGGAGGCAGTAATGCCCAAGTAGTTAGGTGCTTTCTTGAACACTAAATTCTTAGGCATCGCCTTACAATATTTATTTAAATTTATTTTTACCCACATGTAGAATTATGTATGCCAATGGGCTATCATAAATGTTTCCATACCTTTCAATATATAAATGTTTCAATATATTAATATCTTTCTATGAAAAATTGGGTATCGTTTTGTAATATTGTTCTATTTATTTTTCAACTTAAAATGTATCTTGGAGACCTTTCCATGCCACATCTCTTTACTTGGGATAGCATCTCACTGTGCTTATGAATCATGGTTAATTAAAACTTTCCATCACTAGTGTGAGCGTGTGTGTGTGTTCATTCATCTATTCTTCTGTGCTTAGGCACATAGTCTGACTCCATATCTAGCTATTGTGAATACTGATGCAGTAAACATGGGTGCTCAAGGATCTCTATCCAATGCTGATTTCACTTCTGTTGTGTATTGTCAGGAGCCAATTTCCTCCTAAAATCATTACAGGAACCATCACCCTGGGGAGTCTGCAGAGAACCCCACACCCCTAATTGTGTTAGGAATCGTTCTATTGACAGAGCCTACCCCACACCCAAATTGGCTGTTAATGGAGAGCTATCTGTTAGCGGAACCCACTCCACATTCCAAATTATCTAGAGAACTAGGTGTGTCAACTGGACTTCCTGGCCTATGTGACCTGACCGAAGGTAACCTCCTGGCTACGTGACCAACGTGAACCACGTGACCAACGTGAACCACGCGGCAAGAGCCCAGGCCCCTGCGCCCACCCCCCAACTCCTTACCCTATATAAGCTGTACCCCATCTCTAATAAACAAAGGCTTTGACAAGAACCCTGCTTAGCCTCCTTCCTCTTTCTTAGCTCATATCTTACAGATAGTGCCTCTCCTGGACCCTGGAATAACTGACTGCAGGGTGGCTTACAACCCCTAGACTAAGTAACCCACCCAAAGGCAATCAACAGTGTATATGCCCAGTACAGCTTTTCAAAGAACCTCCATACTGATTTCCATAGGGCCTTCAACAATTTTCATTCCTACTGACAGTATATAGGTTTTTTTTTTAAAAATCTAATCCTTTCCAGCATTTTTTCCTTTCTCCTCCCCTTTTTCTGCTTATTTTAATCAATTTTTCAAGTTAGTACACAAAGTAGTGGGTTTCATTATTTTCACTTTTTTAAAGAACATATTTTATGGGTATGTATATGTGCCTGAGTGCATGTAGGCGCACTACATGCATGCAGGTCCCCCTAGAAGCCCGAAAGGGATAACCTAGATTGGATAACCTGGGGCTGGTGTTACAGGCAGTTGTGAGCCACCACATGGGTGCTAGGAACCAAATTCAGGTCCTCCATAGGAGCATCAAGTGCTCTTAGCCTCTGAGCCATCTTTCCAGAACTTACTTTGTTTTTTTGAGACAAGATCTCACTGTGCAGTCAGGGCTAACCCCAAACTCACAGCAAAACTTGTCTGTCAACCACACATTCCTGGCTGGCTTTGGTTTTCTTGATAATAATGGTTCTAAGTTGGGGGGGGGGCAAATGTCTGTGAAGTGTTGTTTTGCATTTTTGTATTTCATAGCTAAAGACATTGGGAGCTTTTTCCATATATTTGTGCGGCATTTCTTATGAAGTTTTCTTTCTTTTTTTGATCATTTGCCTGTTTCTTGTTATGCTGCTGTTAATGTCTTTGAGTTCTTTATGTACAGTGGATACTGATCCTCCATTGCATGAACAGCTGGTGAAGACCCCCACCCCCACCCTCTTCTGTAGGTCTGCTCCTCTGTTGTTTCCTCTGTGGTGCAGATGCTATGAAATTTGATGTGACCCCACTGACCTTTTCTCTGCTTTTTCCCTGCATTGTTGCAGTTCTCCTACCCATCCTGCTCAGGAAATGGTTGCCTGTGCCAACATCTTGATGTGTTTCCTCCTCGTGTTTTCAATGGTCTAGGTTTTATGTTGCAGCTTTTGATCCATTTTGAGCTGGTTTTGTAGAGGATGCAAGATAAGGGAGACAGGGATCTAGTTTCCATCTCTGCCATTTGTGCCTTCATTTGTGTTTCTGTGCTTAAGCTAAGAATATACTTTATATGTTTATTGGTTACTTATAGTTAATTTTTTACATTTGTTTATGAGTGTGTACGCGTGTTTATATGTATACCACAGCATACTTTTAGAGGCTAGAGGATAACTTGTGGGAGTTGGTTCTCTCTCCACCATGGGGGTTTTGGGGCTCAAATTAAAGAAATATGTTTTGGCAACAATCACTTTTATCACTGAGCCATCTTATAAGTCCCACCAAATTGTTTATCCATGGCAGACCATCCCATGGACTTCTAAGGCTGTTTATCTGCATGGATCTCAAGTTAGAGTTGTGTTTATTGCACAATAGGCACTCTGTGTATAATTTCTTGTTCTGATGACTATAAAAGGTAGGCTTTATTATCCTTGTCCACTGGCTATAACAAAATACCTGAGAATGGGTAATTTATAAAAAAGAGAGGTTTATGTGGCTGATCTTTCTGAAGGCTGGGATGCCCGAGAGCTTGGCATTTGAGGAGGGCAGTCTTGCTGCCTCGGGGCATGGTGGACAGCGTTGCGTGATGGGACACCGCAGGTGTGCTAGTTCAAATGAGAACAAAGTAGAATGAATGTCTCATCTGTGAAAGCACATACCGAAACTCATTACTTCATATACTAACTTTAAAGGTTAATTTCAAAAGAAGGGGGATAACTAAGGATAAGGGGGATACCATGGGGAGGGGCACCTTTACCCAATGCTAATTACCTCTGAAATCTTTTTCAACACAAATTTGAGATTGTTTTCTTTCTTTCTTTCTTTCTTTCTTTCTTTCTTTCTTTCTTTCTTTTTTGAAATTTTTGATAAAGGATCTTATGTAGCCCAGGCTTGATTTCAAACTCACTATACAGCCGAGGATTGTTTATCCATCCATCTGCCTCCAACTTCTTGATCCTCCTGCCTCCTCCAACCAAGCACAGAAATTACATAGGTGGGAAATATTAAAACCACAGCATAACTGTTACAAAGAGGGCTGCAAAGGACTATGGGACCCTCACAGGAAGACTGGGTAACACACACAGGGGAAGGGAATTCTTTTTTGGCATTCTTCTTAAAGAGGGGCCCCGTATTGTAATTTGCAAGAGCAGTGCGGGCAGCGCAGCTAAAATATGTAGTGTCTGAAGGATCAGGTCTCCCCATCTAGTTCTGTGCCAATGGTCTTTCGAGTTTGTGGGGCTTTGGGTGTTTTCCTAGCCAACAACTCATAGGGAGGTAGCCTACACCGGATACTGGGATTTTTACCCAATGACCTGATGACTTTTATCAATGCCCTCTCTCTTCATGCACAATGCCTTTATTCAAACTCTAACTGCTGTCTTTACCCTTTTCCAGATGCTTTTAAAATCTGTAAGACAAGGATTATTATCGGGGATTATCATCACATAAAGAAACGTTTTGACAGAGGGTTGGCAGATTTCTGAAGGTCTGCTGCTATCTGATCCCAGCAAGAGCTGATTGATTTTGGATAGCTTAAGCGGATGCAAAAAAAAAAAAAAGTCCAACATAGCATAAAATGCTCTCTCATCATTTGTACAGATCATTCATCCAAAGAGCAGCACTGGGTACACTGGCATGGATGGGAAGTGTGGCCCCTCTAGCCCTCCTGAATCCATACTCATTTTCAATGACCCATATTGCTTCCTTACTCTAAATTGTTGCTGCTACTATATAGTATCGCTTGTGTTTCTTTCCACCTCCGATAGTCTCTGCGAGGCCAGCTTGCTCTGCTAGACTAGGCTCAGACCCAAAGGGTAGCAGAGCCAAACTCTTTCCTGCTGAGCCCGCAGCTCACTGGAGTTTGCTTCTTGATACTGACAGGCTCCAGGCCTGCGCCACCGGCCTTGCCTTTCCATTAGCCAAACCTGACTGCTGAAAGTGAAGCAACCAGTAGAAGCCATCTCCTGTCTCCAATCTAATGCTCTTCCTGCCCTCCTTCCAAGGACGCAGTGGGCAGACATCTAAGGGAACACCAGGAAGACCTTATTGCCACTTGGAAGCAACAATTTAAAGGGAAAATGACCGTTCTGAGATCCTCAGCCCTGTGTAGGCTCTGGGCTGCCAACTGAGAGAAATCCCTTGCAGTGCAAGTCCGCAGGTCACCATGGGGAGTAGCAAGCCCTGAGGTCGGGAGTTGCAGTTTCTGAGGCTGGAGGGTCTGTATGGAAGCCTGGAGCCACAGGTCTCTGGAGCAGTGGGTGGTGGAGGTTGGAAGCAGCTGCAGGGGCAAACTGCCTACTGCACCTGAAATGCGGAGTCTTGGAGGCTGAGGAAGGAACAGGTATCCCCACTTGCAGCCTCTGGGCGGGATGTTCAGCTGGAGACTGGCTCAGGTGAACATCCTGCCCAGGGAGAAGCCTCAGGCACAGGGAGTCACTCAGCCCACCCCAGGTGACACATGAAGGCATGAAGGCAGCCTTCTTTCTCTCCCCTTTCTGTTGAGCTCCACAGGGACTCTGCACCCTGAAGGCCTGCCCTGGTGCCTGAATCTACAGAGGTGCAGTTAGGCCCTAACTGTGTAAATGTGAATATGCACAGGAGGTGAAAGTGAGGGTGGTGGGAAGGAGGAAAACAGCTGTCTCAGTCAGGTCTTCAGGTCCTGCTTTCTGCCTCTGCAGTGACAAGGAATACCCAACCTTTTGACGTTGTGATATGGCACTAAGTTCACAAATGTGTTGTGCCATACTCATAGCTATCCTGAGCTACATGCAGCCCACGGGCTGTAGGTTAGACTTACCAGCAAAAACCTGGGGGAAGAAACCTCACTCTCCTTCCTGCTACCCGTGGATCCAGATGTAGAACCCACAGCTCTCCCAGCACCATGTTTGCCTGCACACGCTTCCTGCCATGATGATAATGGACTAAAGCTCTGAAACTGTAAGCCAGACCCAGTTAAATGCTTTGCTTTATAAAAGTTGCCTTGGTTGTAGTGTCTCTGCACAGCAATAGAACACTGACCAAGGGGGCTGGAGATATGGCTCAGTGGTTAAGAACACCAACTGTTCTTCCAGAGGACCCGGGTTCAATTCCCAGCACCCACATGGCAGCTCACAACTGTCTGAAGATCCAGTTGCAGGGGATTTGACACCTTCACACCAATGCACATAGAATAAAGTTAAATAAATCATAAAAATATTAAAAAAAAAGAACACTGACCAAAGAAGGCTCTTTTTAATTTTTCCCTGGGAACTCTATCTAGCTCAACACATCTTGCCATGTTTGCCTTTGAGTGACCAAGATACCCCTTTGTTTGGTTTATCCTTCTCTTATCCACTCTTGGTTGCTTTTACGCTTCATGAACCTGTTTCATACCCCACAGATCTAAATAATTTAGATCTTCTGGAACTTCTCCTACCTTGGAAAGAGAATGTCCCACCAGGAGTCTCATCAAAGACATTAAATCTTTATACCAATCCTGAGGTCCCTGCTGCATCAACCTCTCAGCAGTACTGCTGACACAGTCTGGTACAAACTAGTCAACTGGGCATCAAACACATCATCTCTCACAAGCATGTCTCGGTAATGCTTGTTCTTCCTCCAATGTTTCAGTCCCTGATATTCATAGAAACCTCAGCCCCAAAATAATCAAGTGTCTTCAATGGCTCGTATGAGCCAGTCCATGGGGATTTATTTCTCAAATATTGTCTCATGTTATGTAGCCTCTGCCTTTCAGATGACTTGGCCTTGGTTGCTTGTTCTGGTGCCCATTGGGTAGGGGTAGGGAGAGGTAAGCAACCTCCACTACAGGAGATAGACCTTCCAATACCACTCGGAGACAGCCATATCGAGATTGCTCCCACAGAGTTTCCACTCTTACACAGTCACCCTCAGTTATACATCCCAGGACCCGTCCAGGGGCCACACAAACACTCCTCCCCAGCTCATCTTCGGTTCTGTCAGTCTCTATTCAGGAACCAACTGTATTGTGACTTGTTGGGGAGACATGAACAAAAGTCTATCTATTCCAGATAGGACACCAACAACAGACCAAAGAAAAGATCCTAGCCAAGTCTACCTTGGTGAATTAGTGAGTTCACGGAATTTGCTCACAGGGGTGTGGCTAAAAGCTGCTTACAGGGGTGTGGATAACTCAAAGGCAGCTGCATCCCTGGAGCTTCCGGCACAATTTGTAGACAGCTCAGGTGGTTGAAGAGCCTCTTCTCAGAAATTCTGACTGTATAATGTGGGAAGGGGTCATGTGACTCTTCTGTTTCTTAAGTCTCCGAAGCCTTGAGAGTCTCTTTTATTTTTTAAGCTTTCTAAGTTTGGTTTACTTCCTCAGTCTTTTTTGTTTTCTTTTGTTTGTCTTTTGGTTTTGGTTTTTGGAGACAGGGTTTCTATGTGTAGCATCCTTGACTGTCCTAGAACTTTGTAGACCAGGCTGGTCTTGAACTCACAGAAGTTCGCCTGTCTCTGTCTTCTGAGTGTTGGGGTTAAAGGCAATGTGCCACCACATCTGGCTGTTCCCTGAGTCTTAAGAACCTTCTTGGGATTGTCTCAGATCAGATAAAATAGTTATGCAACAACCTTTTGTCTCCCCCTAGTGCAAAACCTGAGACAAGGTCTGGCATTCAGGGAACTGTGGTGAGAAATTGAGAAGGTGAAACAGGAAGGAGGGACAAGCATTCTAAGGACTCCAAGGTGAGCTGGTATGAGCCACTTAATCAAAGGGGATGATAATTTCTCAAGCTTCCAGCTTATACAGGCTTATCAGATTGCACCTATACATTGGACGCACAGAGAGTCCGAGTTTGCAAACTTGTGTAAGAATAAGGGCTCTTTGCTTTTACATCCAGGACTCAGTCTCTTAGTTGATTTTGTGGGGGACTCCGTGATCTGGGCATAACACTTGGGTTCATAAATGATAGAAACAAGACTGGACCCAGCCAATACAGGCAAGGCTTTTATTGGGACATCTGCTTGAGTATCAGGCCAAATGCAGCTCTGACCAAGAGCCAATCAGACCAGCAGCCCCTAACAAAGGAAAAGGAGGAAATAACAAAGGAGGATTACTCACCAAAGGGAGTCCAAGATTACTCATCCAGGTCCTCCAGGCAAAGAAAAGTCACGCTGGCAGAGACTTCAGTGCTGATGAGTCAATGCTAGTCTTCCATGAAAGAGGAAAGTAGAGTTTGTAGGGGACTTCTCCTTGGGTCCTTTTAATATAGCATGTATTTTCCAGTGACAGAGCAAAAAGAAAAATGCAAACTATAAGTGCCGTCGAGTTTCCAAAGAGCAAGCTTCCTAAGGTAACACTGAAGAATTCCTTTGACTGCATAGGAACTGTTGCGATATTTCCCAGTAGTTTCTCAGCCAGAAGACAGCTAGCTGCCATCTTGCCTTCTTGACAATCACTAGCTTGTCGTTTTCCTGGATAAGGAACCCCTCCCAACCTCATATTTACAAAGACACGGCCTTTTTTCTTTGAAGTCCTTCCCACTCCATCACAATAGCTTCTAAGGTTAGACCCTATACTCTGCCTCAAGCAATAAGCAGGATTCCTGCTACTCATGTCTAATGAGTCTGAGAAGCTAATTATTCCATTCTGGAATATTCTATGAGATTCCTGTGGAAATGATAGTTACCCATTACCACTGTAGAATGTAACAAAACTTAAGACAATCATAGCATGATTCAGCAGCAATATACTAATTGCCTTAAAGGAAAGCAACATATACACACATACGTGAACTGATCAACAGGGCAGGGCAGCATATAAGAAAGCGTTAAAATGGTGGGTTCATGGCCATCTACTGTAATCAGATTGGTGACTACCCGAATTGTCATCAGAGAGCCTTTATCCAGTAACTGGTGAAAGCAGATGCAGAGATCACAGCCAAGTCCTGGACTGAGCTCCAGGAGTCCTCCTGAAGAAAGGGAGAAGGGATTGTAGGAATTGGGGGGTCAAGGTCATGATGGGAAACCCACAGAGACCTCTGACCTGAGCTCGTAGGACCACATGGACTCTGGACAAACAGGGAGTCTGCAAGGAACCGACCTAGGCCCTCCGCATGTGTGTGACAGTTGGGTAGCTTGGTCTGTTTGTAAGACTTCTAGCAGTGAGATCAGGACCTGTCCCTAGGGCTTAGATAGCTTTTAAGCTGTTCCTCCCCCCCATCACTCCCCCACTACCTCACCCAGCCTTGAAGGAGCTCAGTCAACTTGACTGCTATGGTTTGTTCAAGCCCATGGGAGGCCTACCCCTTTCTGAATAGAGATGGAGGAGGAGTGGATGGGGGAGCTGGGTAGATGGGAATTGCAGTGGGGGTGGGGTGGGTGGGGAATGGGGGAGAGTGGGGTAGGGGGAGGCGCGGGGAGGGGGAGGAAGGAGGTGAAACTGTAGTCAGTATGTAAAATAAATGAAAAAAAATATTAATTAATAAAATAAAATTAAAAAAACAATTGGTTCAACTGAGAAGTAGGAACTGGAACTGAAGGAGCTGGCGAGAATACCATGGGCTGGGATAGCCAGGAGGGTGTCATAGAACCCTGGTCAACACTTGGGAGCACAGCTTAAGAATGCTGGGGCTCCAGCCCTCTAAGCCGCTCTAGGCGCCATCTGCAACACCGCTGCACTAGCTGCTCCCAGTTAGGGACTCTGTGGAAGAGTAGCTAAGTCAGGGCCCTTGTCCTCAAAGGGGTGTTTATTCAATAGCAGAGCCTCCCAGTCTAATTTGCACAGGGCTGCTAAGGGATTAGCTCCTGGTTTTAGTATTTAATCTAGTCCCGTATCTCCATTTTATGAGCTGGTTGAAAGCAGAGGGAACCTCCCAGCCTGCTGTCACTTCTTTTAACTAAAAGCTTTGCTGGTTACAACCGGAATGTCACATGCATTAAGATAAGGCCTCAACTGTTTTATTTCTAAATGAACAAATAGGATAAAAGGTTTCAACTCGCTATTTATAAGACCCTTTCAGCAAATAACACCTTGAGGGTTACTCCCAGTAAAAGAGAGGCCCATCTATGGAGAGGATATTATTGGGTCCACTCAAGCCTTCTTGCATTTGGAAAGCCCAGGTCCAAGGCTCCAGGTTCAGCCTTACAGGAACCCTAGAATCAATGGGAATGCCTTGCTCAGGGGAGGCCTCTGGTTTCCTAGGTTAGATCAGTTTTTGTTGTTTTGTTTGGGGGGTTTTGGTTTTTGAGGTTTTTGTTGTTGTTTTCGAAGGCAGGATTCCTTGTGAGGCTCTGGCTGCCCTGGAACTTCCTCTGTAGACCAGGCAGATCTCAGAGATCACCTGTCTCTGCCTCCTGAGTGAGTGCTGTAACTAAAGGCATGCGCCAGCACTGCCTGGCTAGATCAGCTTTATCCTTTTTCCCTCCTGTGGTCCTAGATTTAAACTCAGGCTCTTATACATGCATACTAAGCAAGCACAGCTATACCCTAAGCTTGGGTTTTTTTTTTTTTCTTGCAAGGCTGCAAAGGGCTCTGATCACCCATTCCACCTCATAAGGCTCTGGTCACCCATTCGTTGATCAGTTCAAGCATGTGATACAATTTCAACAGTGTCAGTCCTTAAACTCAGTACCAATGTCTAACTGAGGTGCTTATTAGCATACCAAAGTACATGCTGGCCTCTAGGCTCACTCAGCACCTGTGGCTCCTCTCAGTTCTTACCCTAAACCTCTCAAGCCCATGAGCTTGGCTTCCCCTCCCTCAGCTTCTGATTTCTATATAACCCCGCCATTTCGGCCAAGTATGTGCTCTCTTGGTCCTCTGCTCTCTCTCTTGCTCTCTCTTTCTCTCTCTCTCCTCTCTCTTTTCTTCCTCTGTCTTTCTCTTTCCCTCTCCTTCTCTTCTATCATGGCCCCGGTTCAGTCTACTGGCCTTGTTCAGTGTACTACTTTCTCTTCTTACTCTGGACTCCTTCAGATGCTGTATTCTCCCTCATATCGACAATAAAACCTTCTCCTCAGCCATGTCCTCATTTCATTCCAACAGTGAGCAGGCAAAGATGAAGGGAAGAATGACAGATAGCAGGAGTTCAGGCACCTGAGTGAATCTGGGTCAAATGCCTTCCCAACCATCTCTGCCAGAGACTGCACTAATTAAATTCCAAGCCTTAGAAATACTTTCTTTCCTTTACCCCACAACCTCTCCAGCATAAGTTGTCATCAGTGTCTTTGATCTTGGCCATTCTTACAGGTGTAAGATGGAATCTCAGAGTTGTTTTGATTTGCATTTCTCTGATGACTAAGGATGTTGAACATTTCTGTAAGTGTCTTTCAGCCATTTTAGATTTCTCTGTTGAGAGTTCTCTGTTTAGGTCTGTACTCCATTTTTTAAATAGGATTATTTGTTCTTTTGATGACCAATTTCTTGAGTTCTTTGCATATTTTGGAGATCAGACCTCTGTCTGATATGGGGTTAGTGAAGATCTTTTTTCATTCTGCATTGCTGGTGGGAATGTAAGCTGGTAAAGCCTCTTTGGAAGTCAGTGTGGCGATTTCTCAGAAAATTAGAAAACAACCTTCCTCAAGACCCAGTAATACCACTTTTGGGTATATATCCAAAGGATGTCAATCATGCCACAAGGACATGTGCTCAACTATGTTCATAGCAGTGTTGTTTGTCATAGCCAGAATCTGGAAACAACCTAAATGCCTTTTGACTGAAGAATGGATAAGGAAAATGTGGTACATTTGCACAATGGAGTACTACACAGCAGAAAAAAATAACGAAAGCTTGAATTTTGCAGAATAATGGATGGAACTAGAAAACATAATTTTGAGTGAGGTAAACCAGAGCCAGAAAGACAATTATCACATGTACTCACTCATAAGTGGCTTTTAAACATAAAGAAAACCAGCCTACAAACCACATTCCCAGAGAACTTAGACAACAATGAGGACCCTAAGAGAGACTTACATGGATCTGGTCTACAGGGGAAGTAGAAAGTAGAAAAAGACAGGATCTCCTGAGTAAATTGGGAGCATGGAGACCTTGGGGGAGGATTGAAGGGGAGGGGAGAGACAGGGTGAGGAACAGAGAAAAATGTTGAGCTCAATTAAAAAAAATCAATAAAAAATTAAAAAAATACTTTTTTCATATTGCACCATAAATTTCCATAAGCTTATTAATATGCCAACCCACAACACTATAGAGTACATTTATTTAAGATTTATTTATTTATTAACTGATCATTTTTTATGCAACTGGTTAAAAATAAAGGACCATGAATTATTTGTGAAATGGAGAAAACAAAACTCATTTAATGTTACAGTAAAGCATAGCAAAATTAACATTTTAGTATAATTTTTTATCATGTGTTGAGTTAAAAAAATCCATATTTAAAACTATGCTTCATGTACTTTGCGCCGTGTGTCTCATTCTCTGCTTTGGATATTTCTCTATAACTGGGACTAGCCCATCCAATGAGTCTCCTTTTGAAAAGAGAAACAAGTTTCTCCCAGGGGCCCTTGACTCCTCCACACTGTGCTTCTGGTTTGATTTCAGTGTGGAAGCCATGGTCATGAAGCTGAGTCCCAGATAGAACCTGTTTAAGTGAGAGAGCAGAGACAAAGGTGGACCTCTGGCCTCCAGAGACACCAGAGACGGGGTTTAACATGGTGTCCTTGTGTGCGCATCCAGCCGAGGAGCTGTGCGCTCTCCAAGCTTGGAGCTCTGGTTCTCTCTCTTAGCAATTATTCAAATGACCTCATATGCTTTTATACAGTGGTTATTTGTTTTTCTCTTTCTTAAAAAGTGGAGTCTCGCTGTGTAGCCCAGGCTGACCTGGAGCTCTATCCTCCAATCTTCTTCCTCCTGCAGCCTTCTAGGTGCTGCCATTATGGGTGTGAGTTTGCCATATCTATTACATTTTTATATATGCACTCCCCAAACAAAATTAACAAGGTTCGTTTTCTAACATGTCCAAGTCATTGCATGTTAGATTTTATGTAGGAACACTTTGTTCTCCATAAGCAAATACCCCACTGTTAATAGGGAGATTTATCTACCTATGGAGACAGTGAAGGACGGAAGTAGTGAGCCACCGGCGAGGGTGGTGCTCACAAAAGACACAGTCATTATTAAGTGCTCAATTTGCAAATGAGCCACCATATGCTTCTATAAGGCTAGTCTCCTTTAAAGAGGACGTGGAATGAGAAAAGGTTGTTAGGAAGAACAGGAAGGTATGTCCACATAAAACACCAAAATGATCTTACGGTCTCAGTGATGTTTAAGAGGATGGGGAGATGGCGTAACGGGAGAGCACTTTTCCAGCAGGAATAAGGTCCTGGGATCCACCCAGGTACCATAAAAATAAATCCTTTTGGCTGAATTGAATGAAAATGCTCCTTCTACGAGTCTGAATGAGCCTTTCCGGGGCTATCAGGAACTGCTACCTCTCTTCAGAAGATTTTCCTAACATGAAGATATAGTGCTGATGTACTGGAGGTAAATGGTGGACTTCCCATCTT
Organism: Microtus pennsylvanicus; assembly: GCF_037038515.1. Classification (NCBI taxonomy): domain Eukaryota; kingdom Metazoa; phylum Chordata; class Mammalia; order Rodentia; family Cricetidae; genus Microtus; species Microtus pennsylvanicus. The sequence continues at coordinate 26,710,893 of NC_134588.1, forward strand.
CTGAGACAGTGTGAAATATTCAACCAGGACAGGAATAAGTACAGATGAAGGTTCATGGCATACAGCCAGTTGTTTGTTTTGTTTTTTTTTTTAAACATATTTTCTCTTTTAATTGACAGAATGTCAATGTCTTGATTCTAAGAAATATGGATGGGTAAAGAAGACAAAGGCTAAAGGGAAGGGCAGAGAGAGACAGAGGCCATTTTGTTACCTGCTGAATTCGCTGTTTCACCTGGTTCTCGTCTCTCTCAGAACCCCTCCTTCCCCAGAGTCGCCATTCACTCTGATGAAAGTTAAACAGTGGATGGTCATTAAGCCAAACTTGCATCCCACCTATCACTTGCACTTCAGGAGAGACGACCTCAGGACGTCCCTGAACAATGTCATTTCTATGTGTCAGCCTTATAAGGAATATAGAGAAGACAGACAAGAGCAGTCAGCCCTGGTGAGGATTCAGCCTCTTAGATAAGGGAGGTTCTGTAACTACAGCATATTGAATGGTCCGTTATTACTCGGAAGGTCCTCACATTCTAGCGAAATGTCACACCATTCCCTCCACCCAGGACGCTACACCTGTGTCACCCGTCCATCTGTGTACTGTGGTTAGTGACACGGAGGACTGTCGTTGTGATGGAGGACCTGACGGCAAACAGGCAATAAGACAAATTTATTTTTAAGAAGGTGTGCTTTAGGGGCTTAAGAAATTAGAAATGGGTTCTTTTTAAGTATTTATTTTATTCCATGGGTATGCATGTTTGACTGCATGAATGTATATGCACCGTGTGCATGCCTGGTGCCCGTGGAGACAGAAGAGGATGCCAGATCCCCAGAACTGAAATTAGAGTATTGGGAAGCGCCATATGAGTGCCAGGAACCAAACCTGGGTCCTCAGTGAGAGCAGGAAGTGCTCTTAGCCACTGAGCCATCTCTCCAGCACCTGGAAATATCTTATATAGAACTCAAGATATAGAACCTATTCTCCAAGGCTAGAAACTGGCTGGAAACCCATGAAAGGAATCTCAGTCTCCAAGTATGAAACCTGATACTCCTGCGTTCACTTTGAACTTTCTTAGTACTGTTTAATAATCTGGTATTCTACATGGTACCCTCATGTAGACGTCTGGGCTTGGAGCTTCGTCCTCTGAACAGGGAACGTCATCCTGACTTTCCAGACATGAACTATCTCTCCGAGTGTAAATCCTGCCTGTGCTGGCACAAACTATGGCATCTGGGGGTGTAAATGGGCTGTTTCTCTCTCTTTGTATGATTTGCTGTGATCCTCACCTTACTTCTTCTTCCCAGAGCTTCTGTCATCTCACCAGGCTCTGCTTCACAGTCATCTCGGGAGAAACAGATCAAGGAGCGCGCAGTGACAGCCAGGCCTCCTTCAGTGAATCCATGAAGTAAGTCATTTCTTGGGGCTGGGGAGGATCGGGGAAGAGTGCATTACCGTCTTCCAGAGGTCTTGAGTTTATGTCCACAACCCACACCACAGCTGCCTGCAACTCTCATTCCAGGAGATCCAATGCCCTTCTCTTCCCTGGGCTAGGATACTTTTTGTTCTCAACACCTATCGGAGTACTTGGCAGACAGAGGTGGTAATCAAGAAGCATTTAGTACCGAGAACATGATTAGGGGACCCATTTTATCCACACTAGCCTCATTCATTTCCTTTTCCATTTTGTCCCCTCAGGTTCCAGACAAGATCTTCTGAGATACTCTCTCTGGCCTAGCAGTTTTCTTGGGGTGCTGTCTTTAAGGGGGCAGCGTCTTGGGTAAACAGGAGCCCCGGGTTTCTGATCGGATAGCTTCATTCTACACTGGAGGCAGTCCTGTCCCTCATCTGGGCTTCTGTATTACTGTGAAACTGTGTGTCAAAGACCACCCCCCCCCACACACACACTTCCTCTCCCAAGGGTAGTTCAGACAAGGTGAGAACCCTAGGCTGTGCTCTCCACAGAGGTTTAGTTTCTGTCCAAATGTATTCGGCAATGTTTTTCAGTAACAAGAAGTTCTCCTGCCCTAACAGAGTTCGCACCTGCCTACTAAGGACAGGCTTTCCCACAGATTGTCCTCACAGCCACCCTCCCACCTCAAGTTCTGGTCACTCACTCGTTTAATCTGACCCTCCATCTGGGCAATAGATTCACTGCAGATGGCTGTGCACCTGGGACTCCCAAGTCCCTGGGCCCCAGAGCCTGGCTGCCGACTTCCCTGCTTGGCTGCTAGCCTTGGCACTTGCAGCTCATCTGGCAGAGAACTGCAAAGCCTGCTCCTCATCAGAACAGCCCCCAGCCCATGTCCACTCCCTAAAGAGGTGCAGGTGCTAAAACTCTTGTATGGAACCTGATATCTGGTGAGTTTGCACAAAAGAGTTGCAACCCCGGCCACCGCATCCAGCCCCAGTGAGTGATACTCACAGCTCTGGCTGTGCACAATATCCCCCTACACAGCCATTCTCAGAAGCCCACTGGGAGGATGGTCTCACTCTGGCAGTCTTGGGAGAATCGTCTTGCCGTCTCCTTTCCCTTTTGCAGCAGGGTAAATGTTTCTATTTTCAGTATTTAAAAAGAAAGCTAAGATTTTTGTTTGTTTGTATTTTGAGACAGGGTTTCTCTGTGTAGCTTTGGAGTCTGCCCTGGAACCTGCTCTGTAGGCTGGCCTAGAACTCACAGAGATCCGCCAGCCTCTGCCTCCCGAGTGCTGGGATTAAAGGCTTGAGTTCGAGGCCAGCCTGGTCTACAAGAGCTAGTTCCAGGACAGGTTCCAAAGCTACAGAGAAACCCTGTCTCGAAAAACCAAAACCAAAACCAAACCAACAAAACAAAAACCAAGTTACGGTATCCTTCAAAGTGGTTACAAAAGAGGGTTTTGAGCGCTCCTAACACAAAGAAATGAGAAGTGTTGGAGATGATGGGACTGCTTGTTGTCCTAAGAAGATCATGGCGTGTTTGCATACATGAGAATATCACACTGCACCCCATAACCACAGGCTTGAATGTCAATTTAAAAGAAACAGGAACATAAACAGAAATGCTGGGCTTGGCCCACTGGCTTCCTTTGCTTTTAGAAAACAACTAACACCCCAGCTAATTCCCTGGCCCAGGAAGCCCTCCCCCACTGACCCTCCCTCCGGCCACCTGCTCTCTCTTTGGTCCTCCAGGAACATCTCTTTGTCCATGGTTCTTAGAACCTCTATTCCTCGATGTGTTTTTCTCCATTTACAGCGGCTGACAATGAATTTTTCAAATGTCATTAAATGTCACTATTAAGACACCCTCAGTGACTTCTCTGCCAAAAATAGCTTTCTAAGTGCTGCCCCTCAGTCCCCCCTTTCACCCCTCCTCCCCCCCTCTTCCCTGCTAGATGTTCTCTTTGATCCCTGGCTGCTTGATCTTTTCCTCCAGCGCTGTTGTGATTTATTTATCTTTTGACACACAGGCAGGCACACTGTAGAACTCAGGCTGCCCTCCGACTGGACTGCCAATCCTTCTGTCCCTGTCTCCTCGGTACTGGGATTATAGCTATAAACCACTACACAAGACTAACAGTTTTTAGTGATTTTTAAACTAACTGCTTTAGTTTTTATTATTTATGTTGTTTTCATTTACTCAATAAGCTCCGAAAGAGGGGGGAGAAAGAGGGAGTGAGAGAGAGAAAGAGAAAGGAGGGGAGAGAGAGAGAGAGAGAGCGAGAGAGAGAGAGAGAGAGAGAGAGAGAAAGGGAGTAAGAGAGAGAGAGAGAGGGAGTAAAAGAGAGAGGGAGTGAGAGAGAGAAAGAGAGAGAGGGGGAGTGAGAGGAGGTGAGAGAAAAAGAGAGAGGGAGAGAGAGGGAGAGAGAGAGAGATCTCGTAATTTCATGTATCTTTTAGCAAGCACAGCCTTTGCCATAGTGCATGGCTTATAGGAATTTAACAAACTCACATTGACTGCCAAGTGGATGAATGCTAAGAAATAAATTCAGCTCACTTTCCAAACACAATGGGAGCAGAAATACAGAGCAGTGGTCTCAGATTTTGCTGTGCCTTAGAATCACCTGGGGAGGCTTAAAAGCTCACCAGGCAATTGAAACAGAACTTTAAAGTATGCCTAACTTTCAGAGAAAACACACATGCGACAGCTGTGCATTCAGTCTGTCCTAGTAAGCTGCCATGTGGATGCCTGGAATTGTTCCTGGGCCCCCTGGAAGAGCAGCCACTACTCTTTACAAATGAGCGATTGCTTCATCCCCTCTAAACACCCATATATATGTATGTTTAGGTATTTTTAATCCAATTTAGTTGACTGAGAGCAATGTTTTTGTTTGTTTGTTTTTCTTTTACTTGGTAAAAATACACACCTTGTATAGCCCAGATTGGTCTCAAATTTGTGAATTACTTTGAACTCCTAATCTAAGGCAATAGTTCTTAAACATAATCTTTGGTCCAGCCCCATCGATCTGATGTCGGGATGTGCTACATCTCAACACCTACCCAAGTTTGCTGAATCATAAGCTTAGAGGTGGGCCCAAAGCACTTTAGCAAGCCCTCCAGAGATCCCAGGGCAGACTGAGGTTTGATTGAAGGTGTGTGCTGTCCTGTCCCTTCACTTGGTCACATTTTGCTGACACCAACAATAGGGAAATAGGATGCTGTGTGGTAAGATGAATACGGTCACAGTTCGTGCAGATGGTTCTGCTTTAATTGAAACGCCCACATCTCTGGAAATCCCCAGCAACCAGGACAGTTTGTGGCCGCTCTTTAAAGCTTTTCAGCTCAAATACCAGCTACACCAGAAAAGTTGAATTAAAGTGAGGAATGTGCTTTGGTGGGTTACAGAATGTTAATTTGGTTCAATATCTCCGTGATGGCTAGCCTAGATCCTGGGGCACAGATGTGCAGCCGGTAGATGCACCTGCTGTGGCTCCCGGCTCAGATATCTGCATAAAGCAAACACTGTGGTTCCCTGCTAAGGCCCACAGTTAATGCTGTGGGCAGGTGGCCAGAATGTGTTTTTCAAGGGAGCATTTCAAACTCAGCAGTTTAAAAATAATTTTAGATGGGACTGAAGAGATGGCTCATCAGTTAAGAGCTCTAGTTTCTTAGAAGTCCCCAGTTCAATCCCAGTCCCCACATCCTGTGACTTTAATTCAGGGGATCTGATGCTCTTCTCCCAACCTCTACAGGCACCAGGCATAAATGTAGTGCACACAGGCATACACGCAGGCAAAACATCCATACACATAAATTAAATAAATAAATAATTTAAATCCCAGGAATGATGTTGCATGCTTTTAATACTAGCACTCGGGAAACAGAGGCAGACAGATCTCTGTGAGTTCCAGGCTGGCCTTGCATTCTAGGACAGCCAGGGCTATGTAGAGAGACCCTGTCTCAAAACACCAAAAATAAATGAACAAACAAACAAACAAACGAGTAATTTTGGAGCTTTCCCCTACCACCATCCTTGCCACACATATAGCTAGGAAGAAAACGAAGGTGAGATTTTCCGTTCACTTCTAAAGGCAACAAAATGATGACATCATTCTTTGGTAGCAGACTGTCATGAGAGAGCAACAGGAGCCCCACACCTGCCTCTTCAAAATGTATTTACTTTCCAATTTTCCAGTCAATTGAATATGGATGCTAGAAGAAGGCCCAGAGATTTGACCTCAGGTTAAAATCCCAAACCTCTGTCATTATCTGCTCCAGTTCACAAACAGATCTGAAATCTAGATGCCCAATGAAGTCAGAGAGCCCTGACTTCCTCTAACCTACAGATTGGTTTCAAGAGCAAGTTTCAGTTTTCTGGTGCTCACAGTCAGATCATTTGGAGGGGATTTATGACCAAAACAGTGGTCACTCACTTAAGTGAGATCACGTAAATGGCACTGACAACTTCAACCTGCCCAAAGTCTAGACTTTACCCTCTTTCAAGTCAGGAAATTTGAGAAAGATCCATTCAGCTCAGGCCAGTGTTAGTGGTAAATCCTGACCCTTAGACTGGATCAACATTCATTTAGTACAAGGCCCATGTGGTTAATGGTGACAGACCCTGGGTTTGATGACTATCACAGGCCCTTTGGGAGGAGTGCACAGTGAGTGTGAACACCTCCATGTGACAGATGAGGAAACTGAGGCAAGAATCTGATTGGTTTGAAGAAGACTGCATACCTAACATTCAGCGAAAGTAGGATTGAGATCAGGTAGTTAGCATCAATTTTTGTGCCAACTCACAAATACTTTAATTCCAGATATCAGGCCTTTCATACTTCCTCATTATCAGTTTTCAATTTCCGCTTGCATTCCCGGCTCTGCTCACCCTATAGTTACCATCACTATGGAAACAACCATCTCAGAGGCTGCTGTGCATCAGGCTCTGTCCTAAACTCTTCCATGTATAATCTCATGTGTTTCTTTAAGCAGCCTCATCCATCAGCTTCGTCTGTAGGGTGTGGGTAAGGCTTGGATTGGTTGTGTGCCTGTCTAGCTGAGGTTTGAACCTTGTTCCCTTTTCCTATGGAGTCCAGACTCTAAAACCACTGTCATGCCAAGTCCTCCTCTGCAATCGCAATGCCTGAGCCTCCTCCTTATCTCTCAAGACTGGATTCCTGCCTGGGTTATCTGGTAATGCCAATCCCGAGAGTGGAGACCTGCTGTTTCTCCTTCTAAACACTGTTCTGTCCCTAACTTGGAGGATTACAACCTGTAACTCTCAACTCATAGTCTTAATGCCCACCCACCCCCATCATCATCCTTTCTCCCAGATATTTAACTCCTCGTTCTTTATCCCTCTAACCCCACTACTGGATGCCTTTGAGGTGTAGCTGTCCTGATACCTGAGAGCTGATCCTGTCAACTACTGCCAGTCCCCTCATCTCGGGTAGTGCTGAGCGAGGACAGCCTGTAAGTCCTCTGACTTCACTATGATGGGTATCCCTGACCTTCAAGTCTTCAGTGGTCTCCGGTTAGACCATGTCCCTCTCTCAAAGGCCCAGAACACTTTATTCTTACATTCTACAGAATAAGAGGGTAGGAGGACACTCACAGATTTACATGGAGGTATAATTTGTAAATGTCACTGTTATGCCCAAATCCATGAAGTCCCCCAAAAGCCACCAAGGAGATTGAGTCCTGTATGTAAAAGCAAAGAGCCTTTATTTTATGCAAGTTTGCAAACTCGGTCTCTCCACATGTCCAATGTATTGGAATAAACGGAGAGCCCCGAGCTCAGTTAGAGTTGGGTTTATAGTAGTAGGTGTGGGTGAGGGGTTTCTGAGGTTAAGAGCTCTTGATTGGCTGACATTTGTCTAGGGGTGCCCTGGTGAGTGTGTGCTGGCAGGTGACCCTATCTACAGCAGTTGGAATGTTAGGCATTTCTTTTGGATAGTCTGTTCTTGGGGGGTGCTCAGGTAATCTTAGTTTATGGTACTTCCTGTAACCAGGTATCGCTTCAGGGTAAACCTCTGAGACTGAGGCCTCCATTAAACTTGGCTGAGTCCTACTCTGGCAGGTAATAATGGTTGGAAGTAAAGAACTTCCTTTGAGTGGTCTGTTCATATTTAGCTTCTCATGGCTGGCTCCTACAGCCACTTGCATATCTGTGGTTCTATCAGAAGAAATCCTACTGGACGTATGTAGTTTCAATCCTCTCTACATCCAAGAAAAAGAGAGGAACTCTCTTTCTGGATAGGCCATGAGACTCTCTCTCCTCTTCCCCAAACATTCAACTAGTTGTCTAAGGTAAAACCAATAATTAACGTAACTGTGTTTTTAATCAACTGGTCTTCATCAAGTGATGTAGATAGACTTGGAGATAAGAAAGAGACTAAACCCATTTGAGTAATGATGAAGACATCATGGCATGTGGGCTGTATTTTGAAGAGTGAGCAAAAGTTATTAATGTCTTAAGATTTCTGTGTTTAATTTCCATTATGATGAGCCTAGGGATATAGCTCAGTTGAAAGAGTGCTTACCTAGCATGCATGAAGCCTCTAGATTCAATCCCAAGCACCCCACAAAACTGATTATGGTGGGTACACACCTGCAACCCCAGGTTTGTTAGGTGGAAACAGTGGGATCAAGTCCAAGGCTAACCTGGGCTACATGAAACCCAGCCTTGAAAAATTTATTATTGATTTATAGCATTTCACATTCACTGAAAATTTCATACAACCCAGCTCTTCAGGTTCCATTCACTGTGTTCTGAGGTCAAATGTCAGCAAGTGAAGGGTGACAGTAGTGTAGAAGTTGGTCATTGCTGGGAGCTCCTCCTGGAGTTCACAGTTTTGTGATGAGGGCATGTTAGTAAACTCTTCAAGGCGGCTGGCTTGTTAAGTGCTGGCATAGGAACCATCCTGTCTCCCTACTCTGTCTGTGGTTTTTAGAATTGTGCTGGGTATTTAGTCTGTGCTCAGGAAAGGCTGGTTATGTACGTGAATGGATACGTGATGGATACTTAGTGTTGGAATGTGTGACTGGGCTAGACTAAGGAAAGCATATACTTTCATGTATAGTAAATTCTTGTGTGGATACTGGCATCACCAACTGTACTGCAAACATCCTAGGTAAAGGGCCCAATCTTATGCATTGAGTATAGCCCAAATGAACAGGTACCCACTACGTACTTACACATATTAGCTAGGTTGTTAGACAAGGATGGAGTTCTCATTTGAAGTACCCCCAAGTGTTTCACTGCTCACTGTGGGCACTGCATGTCAGTGGACAACTGTGTTAACTGATGGTTTACAGGCACATGTGGTATGTATGTAAGTGGTCACTGTCACCATCTTTACAGAGCTTTCGAGATTGCATTTTAACAAGAAAATTAGATAGCTGCAAATAACTTCTAATGTCTTAAGAGCTCAGTGAGGATTTTGGTGGTTTAATCTGGGCATGTTTCCTGAAGGAAGAGAATGGTCCAGAGCTATTATTGAAAGTTGTGATTAGAGGCCTGAGCCATGACCTCTGTGGGTCCAGGCATGAGTCTGGGATCTCCGAGGGAGTAGACTGGAGCCAGAGACTTTTGCAGGACAGGCCCCAAGTGGGGAACGTCTATGGAAACAGGTCTGAGCCAGTGTTCTAAGCCAGAGCAGGCCTGAGACAGTGAACTTCACAGGAGCAGGGACAAGGGAGCAACCGCTGAGGGAGTGGGCCAGAACCAGAGACCTATGCGGGCCCAGGCACAAGTCTGGGACCTCTGAGGGAGTAGGCAGGAACCAGAGACCTCTGCAGGTCCAGGTGTAAATCTGGAACCTCCGAGGAAGTAGGCCTGAGCCAGGACCTCTGCCAGAGCAAGCCCAAGGCAGCAACCTCAGCAGAAAGAGCCCCCCAAAAGCAATCTCCTTTGGAGCAGGCCCGAATTACCACTGGTATTGCAGAACAAACCCTGGGAGGGCCGAGAGACCTCCAGGGGGAACACTGGGTGACCAATAGGGTGACTGGAACCATGCCCCTGACTGCATCATGAGAAACAACCATCCAAGCCTTGGATCCACTGGCAGCTGGAAGACTGATCACCAGAGTCACAGACAGCCCCAACTACACCAATCAGAGGAAAAGATGGGGAGACAAGGTAAGAACACATTCAAAACCACAAAGAGCAACATGACACTAGTAGAAACCAGTGGCCCTACAACAGCAAGACTTGAACAATCCAATACAGATGAAGCAGAAGAAAATGACCTAAAATATAACTTTAGGAGAATGTTTGAGGCCCTTAAATAGGAAATGAAAAAATTCCCTCAAAGAAATGGAGGAAAACACAAACAAAAATTGGAAGACATCAACAAATCCCTTAAAGAAAATCAAGAAAAAGCAATCAAACATATGAAAGAAACTATTTAAGACTTGAAAACTGAAATATAGACAATAAAGAAAGCATAAGCTGAGGGAATTATAGAAACAGAAATCATGAGAAAATGATAAGGAACCACAATGCAAGCATAAAGAACAGAATACAAGAGATAGAAGAGCACTGAAGATACAATAGAGGAAATAGACTCATCGGTCAAAGAAAATATTAAATTCACAAAAGCTGAACACAAAATATCCAGGAAATATGGGACACCATGAAAAGACCAAACCTAAGAATAATAGGTATAGAAGGAAAAGTCCAACTCAGAAGCAGAGAAACATATTTAACAAAGTCATAGAAGAAAACCTTCCCAACCTAAAGAAAGATGTGTCCATGAATTTACAAAAAGCTTACAGAACACCAAATAGACTGGATCAAAAAAAAAATCCCCTCGCCACATAATAATCAAAACACTAAAACACTAAACATACAGAATAAACAAAGAATATTAACAAATGCAAAGGAAAAAGGCCAAGTAAGATATAAAGGAACACCTATCAAAATTGTACCTGGCTTCTCAATGGAAACAACAAAAGCCAGAAGATCCTGGTCAAGCATTATGCAGATATTAAGAGACCACAGATGCCAGCCCAGACTACTATACCCAGCAAAACTTTCAATCACCCTAGAAGGACAAAACAAGATATTCCATGACAGAACCAGATTTAACCAATACCTAGCTACAACCCCAGCCCTACACAAGGTGCTAGAAGAAAAACTCCAACCCAAGGAAATTGGGTACATCCACAAAGACACAGACAATAGATGATCTCACAGGAGCAAATCCTAAAGAAGGGAAAAACACACAAAATAACATCACCACCAACAAAAACTAAAATAACAGGAGATAGCAATCACTGGTTATTAATATCCCTTATTATAAATGGACTCAACTCACCTATAAAGAGACACAGGCTAACAGATTAGATATGAAAACAGAATCCATCCTTCTTCTGCATACAAGAAACACAGCTCAACCTCAAAGACAGATATCGCCTCAGAGTAAAGGGTTGGGAAAAAAATTTCCAATCAAGTGGACCTAAGAAACAAGCTATTGTAGTTATCCTAATACCTAACAAAATAGACTTCAAACTAAAATCAATCAAAAGAGACAAAGAAGGACATTCGTATTAGTTGCAGGATAATCTATCAAGATGAGATCTCAATACTGAATATCTATGCTCCGAATACAAGGGCACCCTCATTTGTAAAGGAAACACTTCTAACGCTTAAATCACACATTAAGCCCCACACATTAATAGTGGAAGACTTCAATACTTCACTCTCTCCACTGGGCAGGTTTGTCAAACAAAAAATGAACAGAGAAATAAGAGAACTAACAGATGTTAACAGACATCTAAAGAACATTTCATACAAAGATAAAAGAATATACTTTCTTCTCAGCACCTCATGGAACCTTCTCAAAAATTGACCACATACTCGGTAACAAAACAAACCTCAACAGATACAAAAAAAAAATGAAATAACCCCACGTATCTTATCGGATCACAATGGCTTAAAATTAGAATTCAACAGCAAAACTAACTCCAGAAAGCCCACAAACACATGGAAATTAAACAATGCTCACCTGAAGCATCAATGGGTCAAGGAAGAAATAAAGGAAGACATTAAAGACTTCCTAAAATTCAATGTAAATGACCACACAACATGCCTAAATTTATGGGACACAATGAAAGCAGTGTTAAGAGGAAAGTTCATAGCACTAAAAGCCTGGAAAAATCCCACACTAGTGAATTAACAAAACATTTGAAAACTCTAGAACAAAAGAAAGCAAACCTATTCAGGAGAACTAGATATCACTAAATAATCAAATTGAGAGCTGAAATCAACAAAGAAAACAATACAAAGGATCAATGATTTGATTCTTCAAGAAAATCAACAAAATAGACAAACCTTTATCCAAACTAACCAAAAGACAGAGAAAGAATATCCAAATTAACAATATCAGAAATGAAAATTGGGACATAACAAGACATGGAGGAAATCCAGAGAAACATCAGGTCATATTTCGAAAACCTGTACTCCACAAAATTGGAAAACTTAAAGGAAATGGACAACCTTCTGGATAAATATCACTTACCAAAATTAAATCAAGACCAGATAAGCAAATCAAATAGACATATAACTGCTGAAGAAATAGAAATAGTCATCAAAAGTCTCCCAACCAATAAAAGCCCAGGACCAGATGCTTTCAGCTCAGAATTCTACAAGACTTTCAAAGAAGAACTAATACCAATACTCCTCAAATTGTTCCACACAATAGAAATGGAAGGAACATTGCCAAAATCTTTTTTAAAGGCCACAATTACCCTGATACCCAAACCACAAAAAGACATTACTAAGAAGGAGAATTACAGACCAATCTCACTCATGAACATTGATGCAAAAATACTCAATAAAATATTGGCAAATCGAATCCAAGAACACATCAGAACCATCATCCACCACGATCAAGTCGGCTTCATCCCAGAGATGCAGGGATGGTTCAACATACAAAAAAATCTGTCAATGTAATCCACCATATAAACAAACTGAAAAATAAAAACCACATGATCATCTCATTAGATGCTGAAAAAGCCTTTGACAAAATACAACATTACTTCATGATAAAGGTCTTGGAGCGAGCGGGGATACAAGGAACATATCTAAACACAATAAAGGCAATATACAGCAAGCCAACAGCCAACATCAAACTAAATGGAGAGAAACTTACAGCGATTCCACTGAAATCAGGGACAAGGTTGTCTACTCTCTCCATATCTATTCAATATAGTTCTTGAGGTCCTAGCTAGATCAATAAGGCAATAAAAGGTGATCAAGGTGATACAAATTGGAAAAGAAGTCAAACTATCAGTATTTGCTGATGGTATGATAGTTTACATAAGCAACCCCAAAAATTCTACTAAGGAACTTCTACAACTCATAAATGCCTTCAGTCAGGATACAAGATTAGCAAAAAAAAAAAAAAAAAATCAGTATCCCTCTTTTACACAGATGATAAATGGGCTTTAAAAAACCAGAGAAACAGCACCCTTCATAATAGCCACAAATAGCATAAAATATCTCAGAGTAACTCTAACCAAACAAGTGGAAGACCTATATGAAAAGAACTTTAAATCTTTGAAGAGAGAAATTGAAGACACCAGAAAATGGAAAGATCTCCCATGCTCTTGGGTAGGTAGAATTAACATAATAGAAATAGCAATCTTACCAAAAGCAATCTACAGATTCAATGCATTGCCCATCAAAATCCCATCAAAATTCTTCACAGACCTTGAAAGAACAGTACTCAACTTCATATGGAAAAGCAAAGCAAAACAAAACAAAACAAAACAGGATAGCCAAAACAATCCTGTACAATAAAGGAGCTTCTGGAGGCATTACAATCCCTGACTTCAAACTCTACTACAGAGCGACAGTACTGATAACAGCCTGGTACTGGCATAAAAACAGACAGGAGGACCAATGGAACTGAATCAAAGACCTAGATATTAATCCACACACCAACAAACATCTGATTTTTGACAAAGAAGCAAATAATATCAAATGGGAAAAAGAAAGTATATTTAACAAATGGTGCTGGCATAACTGGAGAATAGATCCATATCTATCACCATGCACAAAACTCAAGTCCAAATGGATCAAAGACCTCAACATAAAGCCAGACACGATTGAAGGGGGGAGAGGAGAGGCAGAGAGGGGAGCAGAAAAAAAATGTAGAGCTCAATAAATATAAATAAAAAAAAGAAGGAAAATAAAGCCAGAGACACCGAACCTCATAGAAGAGAGAGTGGGAAGTACACTTGAACACATCGGCATAGGAGACCACTTCCTAAATATAACCCCAGCAGCACAGACACTGAGAGAAACAATTAATAAATGGGACCTCCTGAAACTGAAAAGCTTTTGTAAAGTAAAGGACAAGGTCAACAAGACAAAATGGAAAGTATCTTCACCAAACCCACATCAGACAGAGGATTGATCTCCAAAATACAAAGAACTCAAGAGATTGGTTATCAAAAGAACAAATAATCCAATAAAAAATGTAGTACAGACCTAAACAGAGAACTCTCAACAGAGGAATCTAAAATGGCTGAAAGACACTTAAGGAAATGTTCAACATCCTTAGCCATTAGAGAAATGCAAATCAAAACAACTCTGAGATTCCATCTTACACATGTAATAACAGCCAAGATCAAAAACACTGATGACAACTTATGCTGGAGAGGTTGTGGGGTAAAGGGAACACTCCTCCATTGATGGTGGGAGTACAAGTTGGTACAGCCCCTTTGGATATCAGTGTAGCGATTTCTCAGAAAATTGGGAAACAACCTTCCTCAAGATCCAGCAATACCACTTTTGGGTATATTGTACCACAAGGACATGTACTCAACTACATTCATAGCAGCTTTGTTTGTCATAATCAGAACCTGGAAACAACCTAAATGTTCCTGGCCCTAACAATGGATAAGGAAAATGTGGTACATTTACACAATGGAACACTACATAGCAGATAAAAATAATATCTTGAAATTTGCGGGCAAATGGATGGAGCTAGAAAATACCATTTTGAGTGAAGTAACCCAGACCCAGAAAGACATATATCATATCTATTTCACTAATAAGTGGCTTTTAAACATAAAGCAAAGAAAACCAGCCTAAAAATCACAATCCCAGAGAACCTAGACAACAAAGAGGACCTTAAGAGATATATACATGGGTCTAATCTACGTGGGAAGTAGAAAAAGACAAGATCTCCTGAATAAATTGGGAGCATGGGGACCATGGGAGAAGGTTGAAGGGGAGGGGAGAGGAAGAAAGGGGAGCAGAGAAAAATGTATAGCTCAATAAAATAAAAAAAAAGTTGTGATTATAAGTTCCTCTCCCCTAACACACATACAAGGTCGGAATTTCCTAGAATCTCTTTCTATTCATACTTTTCTTTTTTTTCAGACTGGATAACAATTGCTGTGAGCTTTTGCTGGGTCAACAGCTGACGTGTTACACCAGGGACAGAAGTCTTGCTTTGTTGCAGATAGGCCCTATGATTGCTGCTCCTGCCTAATACCTAATTTGTCAGTGCTAAACAGTAATAAGGAGGGTCTTGGAAGGCCACTTCCCTCGGGTCAGGTTTATCCCTTGGACTTAGGGGCATATACAGGTATTCTCTTTGAAAATACGAAATAAATCTTTTATTTATTTATTTATATTTTTATTAATTCTTTTTTATTGATATTTATTGAGCTCTATGTTTTTCTCTGCTCCCCTCTCTGCCTCTCCGCTACCCCCTTCAACCCTCCCCCAAGGTCCCCATGCTCCCAATTTACTCAGGAGATCTTGTCTTTTTTTAACTTCCCATGTAGATTAGATCCATGTATGTCTCTCTTAGGGTCCTCATTGTTGTCTAGGTTCTCTGGGATTGTGATTTGTGGGCTGGTTGTCTCTTGGTGAGACTGCCACTCTTCAAGTCTTGCTCAATGCTGCAAGGTCAGGAGCTCCATTTTACTATTAGTTCAGGCTCCATGGGGCCTGCATTAGCATCACTGAATAAGAAACACGCATGCCAAGAAGCCACTGTACAAGTGGGCAATGAGCGGTCATAGCTGCCCAGTGACCAGAATCGTCATCATTGCTTCCCGAGACACCCGCCTCCTGGAATGGAATGCATAACCAGTCGGTTGTTTGGTGAGCATGTGATCAGCCAAAGGGAGGGACTGGTGGCTGGGGAACAGGCGGAGGAAAGGCCACCCTCAGATGCTCTTACACCAGGACACTGTCCCCTGGTGTCTGAGTGAACTCTTCTTGACATGCCTCCTTCTGACAGCCATATAACATCATTCCAAAAGAATGCCATTTTCTTTGTGTTAGTCATCTTTCCACTTTCCAGAGGTGACCACGATATTCTTGGGGAGGCTGGGTGATTTAATGGTGCCCCAGGGCATTCTGGCATTGCTATGCCAAGGCTACGGGTGGTGGTAGTGGGGAACACAGTTTGGCAGCTCCTTGCCTGGCTCTGTGTGGTGGTAAGTGTGTTGTCACAGGGCTTACAAACTCCAGTGCAGCTCAGGGCCTGTGTACATAGCGCTAATGAGTGAAGCAGAATGCCTAAACGAGTCATCTCCATAGCAACTGGAGGGCAAACAGCAATGGCTGCTCAGCGGGGCAAGAAGATGAGAATGCGTCCTGGGGACTTTGGGGCTTGGGAGATGACATCCCTCACAGAGTCAAGACTGAGCAGCTTCAGCGGACTGTGTCCTTGGGAAAGGGATTTACTAATCTGAAGTTAGTAGATCTGGTTTTTGTTGTTGTTATTCAGGGAAAGTTGGTAATCAAGCTAAATAACCTGCTATTTGAATTTTGGTAACCAACACAAAATAATTTAAAAACATTCTTCTAAATGAGACCAAAACAAACATTTGGAAAGCCAGAAATCCTGCCTGAACTGTAATTCCAGCTTTTGAGAGGCTGAAGCAGGAGTTTGAGAGCACACTAGGCTACACAGTGAGTTATAGACTTGACTGAAACCTGTTTACTTGCACACATAAACTAAAAGGTGTGTGTGTGTGTGTGTGTGTGTGTGTGTGTGTGTGTGATTTTTCAATCTGTGATCTATAGACCAATAGCACCACCCTTTTCTGTAGTTTGTGTTTTGGGGATGCAAAAGGCAAGTGCCTGGGCCTCAGCCCTGCCCCACATCTCTAGGGTGTCTTGGAGGTGAAAGCCAAGGAGTTATATTTTGAATCTTTGTCCCAAAGTTTGAGTATCATTGAGACCCAGGAAATATAAAAATATATCTAGTTCATGTCTCTAGAGAGCTTAAAATGTAGGTAGAGACAATTTAAAAAAAAGAAAAAGACAGGAAACTTTTGGGTATGGAGGAGGACACCTTTAATCCCAGCACTCAGGATCCAGAGGCAGGAGGAAAGCCAGCCTGGTCTACGTAGTGACGCCTTGTACTAGCAAGGAGGGCAAACGCCACGTGTCCACCCACATCATAGACGTGGTTCTTATGACAGTCAGCATCTCTAGAACATGGACTATGTGATGGCAAGCTTTAATTGTCAAGTTGACACAACTAGAATCGCCCAAGGAAAGAGTTTCTGTGAGGGATGCTACATTAGGTTGACTGTAGATAATTGTGTCAATCAAACGAATTGCTGTGGGAAGACCAGCCTACCGCAGGTGGTGTCATCCCCTAAACAGAAGGTCCTGGACTGTATGTGGAGAAATCAAGCTGAGCATATAGGCAAGCGAGTGAGCATGCATGCACTTGTTTTTCTCTCCTCTCGATGTGATGTGACCAGCGTCTTCAGCCCCTGCTGCTGTGACTTTCCTGCAGTGGTGGACAACAGCCTGGAACTGTGAGCTGAAATAAATCGTTTACCCCTAACTTGTTTTATGTCAAGATTTTTAAAACCAAGACATAGCCTAATGGTGGTATATGAGTCAAAAGACTGCAATCCAAACAAATTATCTCACTGATCCTGGCAGAGGCCCCAAGCTCTAGAGAAGTGATGGTCTGTTTTCCCTGAATATAATTCAAAATATGATCATACCAAGAACTAAATGAATGCTGACATTTCAAGGGTTTTCTAGATTTTCTAATTGCAACTACCTTTGCTGGTGTTGCCTTCTCTTGTCTTTAGTTCCTCTGCTTTGCTGAATCCTGTACATGGATGTCATCTTCTCATGGGGCAGTCTGTACCAGGTAGGGAGGGAGAGCTCAGGGTAGAAGTCAGGGGGCTGTGAGAGGGGTTGCGGGTGATGAATTTTGAGCCAGATTACAAACACAACAATGAACAGAAGTAAAACTCATGAGGGCAGGTGCTGCAGGGGAGACTAAGAGCAGCCAGAGGCAGGTAGCTTCGGGCCACTCAACTCAGTCCAGACTGTTGGAATCAGGTAAGCAACCTGGGCAAGAAAAGCAGCTATTCTTCCAGAGCAAAGACAGGCTCTCTCTGCCAGAGTGTTCCACCTGAGACTTCAGAAGGAGGTTTCTTGATTTGGGTGAAAGGGAAGAAAAATCTAGAGCTAAAGAGAAAGAAAAGAGCCAACAGGAAATAGATACGCACAGATGCACAAGCGTCTTCAGATAGCGTTCCTAAGAGATACTTGATGTACATGACGTAGGTGAGCTATGTTGGAGAGTCAAGCACACAACCCTCCTATTGACTCTCTCTCTCTCCAGTTCAAACTCAGGGCCTTTTGAATACCAGAAAAGTATTCTACCACTGAGCTATCTCTACCTTGCTGTTTTGAAACCAGTGGTTTTTGTTTTTTTTTCTTTAAAAAATAAATGAACCAATAAAACATTTAATCATGAGATTCTTTAATGCATTTGAAAGAGGTTGCCTACTGGATTTGGTTTCAGCATGCTTTTGGTTTTCACATGTGTTTGTTTGCTGTTATTGTTTTGCATTGCTGTTGTGTTGTTTTGTTTTGTTTTTGAGACAGGATCTAGCACGGACAAGGCTGATGTGGAACCCCTGATCTTCCTGTCTCCATTTCTTAGTTGCTAGGATCACAGGTGTGATTCTTGGCACAAGAAGTAGAATATTTTAATGTGGTCAGGACCTAAAAAGTGAAAGAGTTGAGTTGTTCTTACATTAACTCATCTGTATTTTGTCTTCTTTGAGATTTTACTCCCCGTTTCTTCTCATAAGTAACTTGTAGGTAATTTTGTTCTGAAGTTAATGCATTGGTCTTGGTTATATTTCTATTGCAATGATAAAGACCATGACTAAAAGCAACTTAGAAGGGGTATGGTTTATTTGGCTTACATATCCCAATTGACCATATTATTCCATGAAGGGAAGGCAGGGGAGGAACTCAAAGCAGGAACCTGGAGGCAGGAGCTGGAGTAGAGACCACAGAGGTATGCTGCTTCCTGGCTTGCTCCCCATGGCTTGCTCAGTTTGCTTTCTTATAGCAGGCATCTGGGCTCTTCCACGGAAAATATCAATCAAAAAAACCAGCTTATCTACAAGCCAGTCTGGTGCGGGCATTTTCTCAACTGAGAGCCCCACTTCTCAGATGACTCTAGCTTGTGTGAAGCCAACACAGCATTCAGAAGAGAAAAGAAAAGGGTGCTTCTAAACCGACAGCACTGGACACCTGGAGATTGTCAAGGAGCAAATTTGAAGGCAAATTATATAGCCAGTGGAATTTAATGAAAATATTTAGACTTCTGCCTCACTTACCATCCAGTACAGAATACCCAAAGATAGTACAAACAATGGAAAAAGTTCTAGGTACTAATTTCCTATGTGATACTCACTTTTTAAACAGAAAGAGGAGCCAGAGACAGGGGACAGTGCAGAGATCAGCTGAGGCAGTGATGTTATGCATCTCACTGAGCACTTGCTACATCCTATGTCCCACTAGGCACCAAATATACATAATCTCTTCAGTGACGTGAGAGTCGGTGTTAAATGTCCCCATTTTATAGATAAAGAAACCGTCTGCCTGCTTTCCATTACCTCACAATGACTCAAGCAAGAGGGTAGAACAACGAAAAGATAACCAAAGCCAACATCTCGGCACCTGTGTCTGGACAACTCCAAGAGAATGCACTTAAGAGATAAGGGGAAGCTTAAACAGAAGGATCTTCCTAAATAAGTAGGAATTATCCTTCTGTGCCCAAGTGCTTGTGGGAGACTTGCCATATAGAAATAAACACCTTCAACTGTTGTAGAATACTAATTTAAGATGTATTACATTTGTTTATGCTGTGGGACATTTGTTTATTGATGCAAAGATGTGTTGCATTCTTTTCTGTTGCATTTGTTTAACCCAGTGAAGCTGTGTTACTTTGCCTGTCTAAAACACCTGATGGTCTAGTAAAGCGCTGAACAGCCAATAGCAAGGCAGCAGCTAGGATATGTGGGGCTGGCAGGCAGAAAGAATAAATAGAAGGCAAAGTCTGGAAGGAGAGAGGAAGGAGCAAGAAAAGACCAAGGAGCAAGAAAAGAAGGGGTCAGCCACCAAGCAACACGGCCAGCCATGGAGTAAGAGTGAAAGTAAGATTCATAGAAGTAAAAAAATAAAAAGGCCAGAGGCAAAAGGTAGACAGAATGATTTAAGAAAAACTGGTTAGAAACAACTCAAGCTAAGATCAGGCTTGTGGTGCAGCAACTCGGCAACAGGGCGGACCACGCCTCTAAGTTTCTCTTTTTATTATGTTTAAAACTCCGTGGGTCAAAAATCGTGGCTTTTCCATACAACATGTGACTGCTGCCATTTTGACTGAGGTCAGGTGACCTTACTACCATCTTAACTGATGAGGTCAGGTGACTTCACCACTATCTTAACTGAAAGCCAGGTCAGGTGATCAAGTTCTGCCATCTTTACTGAGGTATTCCCTGCCTGGTTCCCTGGTGCTGACTCTGTCACATGTGTGTTTTGCACAGTGGCATGCCTTTGGTAGGGCCCACCAAGAGCATCCATTTCACCCAGTTCCTGTTCACCGTGTGTGTGTGTGTGTGTGTGTGTGTATAATGTAACTTAAATACACCTATGTTTACTGTTAAATGTTATAATTGTCTGTTCATTGTGTCTCATTCCAGACTACAAAGCTTTAAGTCTCAAATTTTAAATTGGTATGTACTTTTAAGTCTCTTACATAAACTACTATATATTTAATCCAACCCTGATTTAAAATATATTAAGCTGTTCTCTACTATTGTCAGTTCTGCTGTTAACCTTCTATTGCTAGCAGTTTTTCTTCTTTCTGTCTTTTTATGAGTGTACATCTTACCTGTTAAGTTGAAAGTCAGTACAGTCAAGCTCGGACCCAGCTCTCCAGGCAGATTCTATACTGTAGTTATACCTGATAAACAGCCCTCAACTGTTCAGAGATCTGGGGAATATGGCATTTAAATATTCAATTATTTTAAAAAAAGACTTTTCATAACATAAAGAGACAGGTTGGCTCCTAGCATTTGGACATCTTCTGTCATGATGGTGGTCAATCCCGGCTGCTGACTGGCTTGGAGACTGGAATCCATTCCATGACTTCCCCTGTAGGTACTGAATCTAGAACTAGAGCCACTCCTTGGGCTATGGGCTTTTGTTGTTGTTTGTTTGTTTTTATTGATTTTTGTTTTTTCTTTCTTTTTTGTAAGAAAGCTGTTTTAAAAATAGGTGTCATCTTCTGGGGATAATATTTAGCCTTAACATCTTCATATGGGTCAGGATATTTTGGATTGTGCCGTCACAGAATCATAACAGAAATTCTACAGAGGTCTTAGAGCTCAACCATCCAACCCCCTCATTTTCCTATGAGGAAACTAAGGCCAGGGTGACAAGGAGACTTTGCTAAGAGTTATCATCAGTAGTACAAGAAGAGAACTCAGGTTTCCTGACTTCAAGTCCAGTTTTTTTGTTTGTTTGTTTGCTTTTACTCTTTCCTCCATCCATTCTTCCGACACTTGCTGAGTCACTATGAGCCGGAGTTTGTAATAAACCAGGGACACATAGACTATTGGGCTGTTCCACACACAGCACACACATGAATGAGCTGCCTGAATCTATGAACACAGACAGGCACTGATGCAGAGATGGTTACTACTGGAGCTGTCCTCTATCCCCCCTCCCAAACTGGCCGTAACACTTGCCATGTGGCCCCAGCATGAGCGTGTTGAGAACATGGCTCGGGTGAGAGGCAGGCAGAAGAAAGAACAATAGCTTCATGTCCAAGCAAGCATGCTTGGGAACAAGCTTCCTTTTTTAGGATGGGTTTTGAGACTACCTTCTCATTTGCTTTGTTTTTATAATTTTATTTTTACTGTTTGTGTGTGTGATTGTTTTGCCTGTATGTATACCGGTGCATCATGCCTGAGAAGGCCAGGAATAGGGCTTCAGATCCTCTGGAACGGGAATTACAGATGAGCTGCCATGTGGATGCTGGGAATTGAACCCGGGTCCTCCGAAAGACCAGCCAGTGCTCTTAACTGCTGAGCCACCTTGAGAGTGCACGCTGCATGAAGGAGGGAGCAATGAGGTGGAATACAGAGTGGAGGCCTCTCCAGCCTCCTGGGCCCTCGTCCTCAGCCTCTGCTAGGCTCAGCTGTTCTGCATCTCACCCAGCCCTCTCCCCACCTGAGGCTTCGCTCCGGGGCACAGCATCTCAGTTAAGTCTACTATGCTAGGAAGGAGACACATTCTCTGTAAAGTGGAAAGCTATGCTGTGTATCTGTCCCCTGTGAATCATGGCCCTTTGCAGTGAGGGGACAGAGGCACAGCTCCAGGCTGTCACCCTCCACAGCCTGAAGAATTCCCCCAGTCTTTTCGGGATGGAAACTCTCTTAAAACTGTGATTTGTGGCTTCAGTACTGAAGAGTTTGGGGACTAGCTGGTATGATGGATCAGGTTTGGGATTCTATTAGAAGCCATGTAACATAGACTTAAGCTTGAGGAGAAGGAGAGTGGAAAGGAGAGAGGGAGGAAAGGGAGTGGGAGAGTGGAGACAAGAAATTAGAGCCTCAGAGCACGGATGTGGGCTTTTCTAAGAGAGAATCCAAAAGAATAAGACAGACCCAAATGTGGGTGTGGTTTCCTTAAGAGAGAGCTGTAATGAATTACTGCCTTGGCATTAGCCATATAAGCCACTCTGGTGGCTCTCATGTTACATCTAAAAAGGTTGCAATGAAACCCTTCATTTTTCTCTATTTTGAAAAGTGAGGTAAAGCGCCAGAGATACCTTGACTGGGACTATAATCTTATAAAGCAAACAGAGAAGTCACTAAGTTTGTGAAAGCAGTTTAGTAGGTAACACATCCTTTCCCTGTCCGTGGAATTTCCCATGAGATTCCTAGAAAATTGCGGCTTTAAGGTGGGGAAGGGAGGACGCCTGGCTGAAGCAGTTGTCGGTTATCCTGGAATTCTTGATTTTTTTTTCCCTAGTGAGGCTTCAGTTGGATTTCTCCCATTTTCCCTAACCTACCCCAACTTCTCTAAACACCAAAGAAACTTACTAGAGATCTCCATTTGCTTGCTTGTTTGTTTGTGTGAGCCAGGGCTAACCCCGTGGAAACTGTTCAGCATGCTTCCTTCCTCAGAGCTGTGACCCAGGCAGAGCAGGACCCAGCAAGACTGGCGTTCATCTCTGACCACATCGCTAACTGCCTGCTGTTGGATGCCAGCTTCCTGCACCTACATCTCTCACAGCTACACACCTCAGAGCTGTGTGGCCAGATGCCAGACTTTGTACTAAACACTAATAAATATCTAAAAGTTTTTAATTAGAAATATTTTTTTAAAGTTTTGAATTGAAATGTTCCCAGAAGCCATAGATTATTAAGTAAAAATTCCAGTGCCACGTGTAGGATACCTCCCTACTAATCATTAGTCAGGGAGGTCCCAGGAGACCCCAGAGCAAAATATGCCACAGCCATTGGTCTTGGTTGCCTACCAGAATTAGATGGCAGGACTCTATTGCTGAACACCTTGCATACTTTAGTCACCAGCCATTGACAATCAAGCCAGAGCTGGAAGCTTTGCTATACAGGCTCTTGGGGGCAGAGTGTGGAAATGGGAGGGAGACAACTGTTTTTCCAGTTGTGAACCCTGTGAGCTACAATAATGGCCCACCAGGCAAGATATAATCATTGGTGCAACGGTGGCATGAGTATTAACGGGGTAACCAAGTGGATTGGATTTGAGGCCTGGTTCCTAGGAAGTGATTCATGCCTGTTACTAAATACTGGTCAAGAGCCTGTGACTAGGGAGCTCATAGGCTCTGTGGAAACTTATTGCTATTGTTTTGTCAATTAGACATGTTGGCAAATTACCTTCTCAACACACACACATACACACACGTATGTATGTAAGTATGCATGTATATATGTATTGAGAATAGTACTGCTCTCAGTATTCATCAGGAAAGTTTTTTATTAAAATGTTTATCTATTTTTAATTGTTTTTATTGAGCTATATTTTTCTCCATTTCCCTCTCTTCCTCTCTCCTCCCCTTCTACCCTCTCTCATGATCCCCACACTCCCAATTTACTCAGAAGATCTTGTCTTTTTCTACTTTCCATGTAGATTAATTCCATGTATGTCTCTCTTATGGTCCTCATTGTTGTCTAGATTCTCTGGGATTGTGAATTGTAGGCTGGTTTTTCTTTGCTTTATGTCTAAAAGTCATTTATAAGTGAACACATATTGTATTTGTCTTTCTGGGTCTGGGTTATCTCACTCAATATGATATTTTCTATATCTATCCATTTGCCCACACATTTCAAGATTTATTTATTTATTTATTGCTGGGTGTGGTGGCACACACTAGTAGGATTTGCTGAAGGAGGCAGAGGCATCAGGAAAGATTTTTATGTAGCAGATGGCAGGTAATGCAGAGACTCGTAACTGATCAAAGTACCAAGAATAAGTGACAACGGAGCTCTTGGCTTTAAATGTGACACCTCCCTGATGGCCCAGGGAGCATTGTGGAAGAAGGGGCAGGAAGAATGCAAGAGCCAGAGGATGGAGAAGTGTGTGAGTGAAACATTTCTTCTGCACATGACCTGACACATTCATGACCTCAGGACAGCAGTGGCCACTGCACAAGACTGGGCCATCAACAATCAACATTTCATCATGGGTGGGAGAGAGGGTCATGAGGCCCCACCCTTTGACGGACGATTTTGATGGATGTTGAAGGAGGGGTTACCTTTTCTTCGATGCTGTAGCCACTGGAGAGTTGTTGATACCCCAGGAAATGACCCTTCCCATGCTCATGTAAGCAGCAATAATTAAATTCAGTGGCCCTCACACACACACACACACACACACACACACACACACACTCACAATGAGGAAGGCACACACACACACAGTGAGAACAACACACCAGAGATCAAAGTTGAAGGGGAAAGGATTTCAGTGGTGAGGAAGGGGAGAAAAGGAGAGAGGGGGAGGGGGGTCGGATGAAAACAATCTAAAATTGACTATGTACATATATGAAACTTTCAAAGAAAAAATTAAACATAGTTTTAGAAGACAAGAATAAAGGTGATACATGGATGATGGGAATCTCCACAGCATTACACAATGTGGTTTCTTCAGCAACAAAACTGAAGGGCACAGAAACTGCAAAAAGATGGGCCCGAGCACAGAAACAGATAAGCATTGCGCTTACTGGAATTTGAACTCAAACAGAGACTGTTAGAAATTTTAAGACAGAAGAATATTTTGACTAGACAGATATTTGATAAGAGAACGAGTTATTAATCGTTTCAGAGGCCCGGATAACTAGTCTTTATTGTTATTGTTATATTATTGTATGGTATGTGCTTATGTGTGGCTCCAGGCATGCACATGCTGTGGTGTACATGTAGATGTCAGAGGACAAGTCTTAGCATTGGGTTCTGTCCTTTAACTGTGGCATCTGGGGACTGAACTCAGGTCACCAGGTCTCTGTGACAAGCACCTTTAATAACTGAACTAATTACTAGCCCGTGGTGATTAATTGTATATATCAGCAAGAATGGACATCGAGTGTCCAACATTCCGAATTTGTCTGTGAGGGTATTTGGGCATGAGATTAACAGCTACAATCTACAGAAGGCTGAATAATGCAGATTTCCCTCGCTGACTGTGGATGGCACACTTAGGCCTGCAGAACATAGGCATGATCTTTCCTGAAAGAAAAGGGAACTGGTTGTGCCTTACTGCTTGAATTGTGGGCCTCCTCTTTCCCTACTGTTAGACCCCGACTCAAAAATAGCTCTGTGTTTCAGGCTGGTGATCTTTTCAGACTGGAGTGTATTGGGTAGCCTTCAGGCCCAGACCAGAAGTACACAGCAGTTCTGGATCTCCAGCTTGGGGTGCATTTGGTTACAGTGCTATGTTTTGTTTTTGTTTCTAGCTCCGGGATCTGACCTAAGGTCTCATATATGTTAAGTAAGTGTTCTCCCATAGAGCCACACTCCTAGACACACTAACTGCAGATCTGTAGTTCCTGGGACTTGTTGGCCTCCTTAGGCATACAGCTGAGTCTTATAAACCCCCAGTACCCTTTCCACTCGTCTGCCTCTCCTGTCTTTTCCCTTCCTGTCTCTCTAACCACACCCATACCACTCTTAGTGTTTCTCTGAAGATCCCTGACTAATGTATGGATGATAATATGTCACCAAAATATATTTGAGATATTAACAAATAAAATGATACCTGATGTTTGCTTCAAGATAATACTGGGGTGAAGACTGGAAAAAGATTCAGATGAAACCAGCTGGGCAGTGCAGTGGTGGCACACACCTTTAATCCCAGCATTTGGGAGGCAGAGGCTAGCAGATCTCTGTGAATTCAAGGTTCGAGGCCAGCCTGGTCTACAAGAACTGGTTCCAGGACAGGCTCAAAGCTACAGAGGAACCCTGTCTTGAAAAACAAACGAACAAAAACAAAAACAAAAATTTAGATGAAAGCAAATTGTCTACTGATTACTGCAACAGCTGAGAAATGGAAACAAGGTTTCCATGCTGTGCTCTCTAGTTCTGAATATGATTCAACATTTTTTTAAGCCGGGCGGTGGTGGCTCACGCCTTTAATCCCAGCACTCGGGAGGCAGAGGCAGGCGGATCTCTGTGAGTTCGAGACCAGCCTGGTCTACAAGAGATAGTTCCAGGACAGGCTCCAAAACCACAGAGAAACCCTGTCTAGAAAAACAAAACAAAACAAAAAAACACATTTCTTTAATAAAAAATTTAAGGTGGACGGAAAGAATTGCCTCCAGTGGTTAAATAAAATGGAGGCAATTGAGGAGGCTACTTTTATTAGTAACAACTTGACTAGTATATGCAGGTAAAAATTAATTCATCTTAAAATTTGTAACTGAAGAAGAGCTACAGAACCCGATGCTTCAGGACAGAATTTAGATTCATTCAAAACATCAGTGATTCCTGCTCTTCAGCATTGTACTGGGATCTCAGCTTTAGCAATAAGATAGGAAAAAGAAACATGAGCTAAACTGAGACTAGATAGCCAAATTAATATTGTTGCAGGCAATATTACATGCCTAGACAGTTTACACACTATAGAAAACCTGCTATAGAGGCTGGAGTGATGGCTCAGATGTTAAGAGCACTGGCTGTTCTTCCAGAGGTCCTGAGTTCAATTCTTGTAACATGGAGGGGGCCTGCTTGTTTGTTGGGGTTTTTGTCCTGCCCGGTACCCCACAACTGTTTAGCTCCAAAGAAAATCACACATAGGTCTCCATAAATTTTAAGCTCATTGGCCCATTAGCTCTAGCCCCTCACTGTCTAACTCTCACATCTTGATTAACCCATTTTTCTGATCAATGTTAGCCATGTAGCTCAGTACCTTTTTCAGTGGAGCAGATCATATCCTGCTGCTTCGGTGATCTGGGCAGGAGTGGGAGGAATCGGCTTCCTCCTTCCCAGAATTATCGTGTTCTCCTTGCATCATTTCTACTTCCTGTTTGGTTTTCCCACCTATACTTCCTGCCTGGCCAATCAGCATTTATTTAAAACATGGTTGACAGAATACAGACAATTCTCCAACACCAAATTCCCAGCAACCACGTGGTGGCTCACAACCATCTGTAATTAGATCTGGTGCTCTCTACTGGTGTGCAGGCACATATGCAGGCAGAACACTGTATAATAAAAAAATGTTAATAAAAGAAAATCTGCTAAATATAGGAATATGATACAAAACCCAATACTGTTTCCATTTACCAGCACCAACCAGCCAGTCAGTCAATAGGAGACGCAGTAGACTACAGCAATGTGCATAGTGGCAGCAGAAACTGTAAGGCAGATTGAATCAAATCCCACAGGGTGGAAAAAGACGTTCATGGAGAAAGATATGGAGCATTATTGAATTATTGAAGGATGTTAAACCTAGTTAAAACCATACATAATGCTACTTCTTTCCCCAAATCCAATGTTTCTGACCTAAGTTCAGCAGAGATTTCTGTGGAATTGGACAGACTGACAAAGATTATAGTTCTAAGTTTTGAGAAACAGCTTGAGAAGAACAAGAGAGAGAGGGGCCGGAGAGGTGGCTCAGTGGTTAAGAGGATTCGCTGCTCTCGCAGAGGATCTGAGTCTGATTCCTATCACTCAATCCTTGGCCCACAACGACCTGTGACTCCAATTCTTGGGATATCCAAGGCCTCTGGCCTTGGAGGGCATTGTGCTCACATGTGCATATCCCCCAACAGACTCACACATATACATACCATTAAAAAAAATAACACATATTTAAAACTTTTTAAAGGAACATGAGGTTGTCTTGCTTTTGTTTTATATTACATTGAAGTTCATTTTCAAATAGTAAAATATTAGAACAGGGATTTTAAAAATAGTGGACCATACCAGATAGGAATCCTAGAAATAGTCCCAACAAAAACTTTAAAATTTGGTAATTATTGGCTCTCTTTTCCATCTTCCTCTCGGAGAGGCAGCTTTGCTTCTGCCTCTCTTCCCACTTCTCTGCTTCCCCCTTTCTCTGTCTCTTTCTCCTCTTCTCTCTCTCTCTCTCTCTCTCTCTCTCTCTCTCTCTGTGTGTGTGTGTGTGTGTGTGTGTCCCCCTTCACCCTTCCTCTTCCATAACTCCCTGAATAAACATTCAACCTCACCCTGCAAAAAAAAAAAATTTGGTAGTTATTCAGGTAATAGATTGCTAAAAATGGACTGCTCAATAAATGGAAGAATCAATGTTCCCTGGGAGGAAAATGAAGCTAGAGACTTACTTCACACAGGGGGGAAAATTCCATAGAGTTTCAAACCTAAAAGTGAGAAACAATGCTAGGGCAGGGTGGGAATAGGGTGACCACCGCAGGAAGGAGAGACCATAGAACACAAAAGGTTGAAATAAGAAAAGACACCAACTAAATCCTAATTATGTTTCTATGTAGTAAATGACCCCACTTAAGGTCAAGAGATGAGTCAGAGAACCTAGCTTATTTATATTTGCAACATGTCATAATGCATAAAAGACTCGTCTCAGAACATGTAGAAAGACTTGCAAAGTGACAAATCACATCAGAAGTGGTACGGAGGGTGTGAACGATTAATAAAGGAGGAAACCAAGACAAATAGAAGTGTGGGAAGAGCCTCAAAACCAATCATAATCAGAGAACGACAAAAACAGAAGGAAGGGCCATGCCATGCAGACCAAGCTGACAAAAATGGAAAAGTCTACCCACAAGAAGACAGGAAAACTAAAATGCAGCTGGTGGAGCAGCTAGTTCAGAGACAAACGTGCAGGATGTGGCTTGTCTCTTTAAAAATTCATTCGTAGCTGGGAGTGATGGTGCAGGGTTTTAGTCCCAGCACTCAGGAGACAGAGGCAGGAGGATTTCTGTGAGTTTGAGGCCAGCCTGGTCTACAGAGCGAGTTCCAGAAAAGTCAGGGCTCCATAGTGAGACCCTGTCTCAAAAAAAGCAGAACAAACAACAAGATCATTCACTGAATGACCACTAGCTATTCACCTGAGAGAAACCCTGATGAACTGACACAGCAAATAAGAAAAAATCTTGGGATGACTTCAATTTTAAAAACCCAGTTCTTAAAAAAAAATAATAAAAGCAGTTTGCTTTCATTTTAAATATCGTGTAGTAAAGTCAGTTAACTAGATTTATACCACCTATCAGCATAGGCAACCTCAAAAACAACAGAATTTAAAACTGAAGGTCCAGAGCCAGTGGCGGTAGAACACACCTCTAATCCCAGCACCTGGGTAGTGGAGGCAGAAGCAGCAAGAGTTTGAGGTGGGGCCCCTGAGAAAGCTTGGTGGGCAAAGAAACCTATTGCCAGGATTGATGACCTAAGGGGCTCACAAGGTAGAAGAAGAAAACTGGTTCTCTGAAGTTATTCTCTGAATTCCACATGTATACACACACACACACACACACACACACACCCCTAAACAGTTCAAAGTTATATTTAACTATATAGGGAATTTCAAGTCTCAAAAAAAACTTGCCTCAAAGCAAAAATATTCCACCCCCAAGAGAAACAAAACCAAGAAAGCAAGTTCAAAGATGGTACACATGGTTTGCCGTCGTCATTATTGTATTTTAAAGGCAGATATCAATTTGGAAGACTCTGCTCAAAACAGTGTAGAAATGAATGATTGGAGGCACTTTGTGGGACTCATGCCTGTAGTCCCAGCCTTGGGAAGCTGGGGCAGGCCAATTCTGAGCGGCAGGGCAGTCTCTTCTACACAGTGAAGTCCTGTTTTGAAAAGAAAAGTGAATCTTTGGGAGCAAGAAGCAATGCCGTGTGCGGGAAGAGCACACATTTGGAAATCTGGGTATACTCTCTGGAGAGGATTAGATTTTTTTTTTTTAATGAAGAGTACTCGAGTGTGTTTGCACAGAGGTAGGAATGAAATGGCGGAGAGAATGAAAGTAAGGGGTTCACAAAGAGCAAAATTCTGGAAAATGTGGAAGGTTGGGCAGCAAAGCCCAAGATGAAGAATTTGTGAGACGTACAGCAGGTTTAACAACCTAGGAAAGATACAAACTGGATGTGTGGGTGGGTGGTTTAGCCAAGGGGCTTGAATCAGCTTTGACTAAAAAGCAAGTTAAACGGACCCGCAGTCACAGCGCTTGCTCTTCCTGAAGCTTGGATCACACATCGCAGCTCCTCATGAATTCTAACCTACCTAGTGAGTCCACACAGTGTAAAATTCCAGAAGATAAAGTCAATTTCCCAACCTACACCGTTTGGTGCCTGCTCCACCGAGCTGTATGTAGACTTTTTCGCGGCCAGATGGTGTTTGTTTGCGATCAGTAGCCGCCTCTCAGACAGCTCACATCACATCAGTATTGTTGAAGATAATGTATTCACTTCTGCTGTGGCGCAGAACGTAGGCACGCTGGTCTGTTCTGGTTCTGCGCTGCTGATGACTATAACCTTCTAAGTTAAGTGACAGAATTTCTAAGTTGCTGTGCTTCTGCCTCACAGGGTGGTTAACGGCACGCTTAGCTAGTGAAATGTATCCCCAGAGAGGCCACAGGTTCAGACTTACCCTGGAGATGCAAACTCTACTTGAAATTTCTCCTGTCATCTGCTCTGATGGCGCCAGTGCTCCCAGGTCTAGCTCCTTCCCCCACTCCCACCCTCATCCCCACCCCCTTCCCCACCCCACACCCCTCTCAATCACAAATGTCTTCACTTTTTTTTTCTTCAAAGCGCCAAGTGTCCATCCTAAGACAAATGGCTGTCACATCTGGTTCCCCAACGTCAGTTTCTTTAGGACATGTTTCTTAGCAATCCCTGAAGATTTGTTTGGGAAGAGAGGCCACCTATGTTTCTCTCCTCCTCTCCTCTCCTCTCCTCTCCTCTCCTCTCCTCTCCTCTCCTCTCCTCTCCTCTCCTCTCCTCTCCTCTCCTCTCCTCTCCTCTCCTCTCCTCTCCTCTCCTCTCCTCTCCTCTCTCTCTCTCTCTCTCTCTCTCTCTCTCTCTCTCTCTCTCTCTCTCTCTCTCTTTCTCTCTCTCTCTCACACACACACACACACACACACAAAAATGTACAAGCATACACACCCATCTCGAGCATGCAGCTGTCTGGATAGAGTCGAGGGGCCAAGATGCCAACGTAGATGGGTTTCTTTGCTGCTCAACAAATCCCGGCAGCAGGTGAGAGCTTGCTTCTCCCTTCTACGCTCTGTTTCCTGATCCTCCTCCGCCAATCCCACCCAGCTCCTCAGCCCCTCCCCTCAGTACCCCAGTCTGAAGGGTGCCACTGAGCCTCACTCCACCCTCCTCTGCAGGAGCCAACCGGCAAGCGGCAGTTCTGGAATAGGAATCCAAACACATAAAAAACCGCTCTGGACTGCCGTGTCTGCGGGGCTGGTGCTTGCGCTCCTCCGGTGAGGGTCAGAGCACCGACTGTGCACGGCTTATCTGGGGTTTCCAGTTCCTGCAGGCAACGCCCATGGTCCTGGACTGCGCCTTCGAGGACATTCACTCTCTCCACTTTCAGAAAAGTTTGGACAAAGTGAATTTGGGTTGAGTTTGGGAGATGGCAGCGGCGCCCTCTGCTTTCTTCCTCTGTGCCACCTTTCAGAAGCCCCCATCTCCAACCCCCTCCATCCTTGCTGCACTGACACCCAGCTCCCAGACCCTCCTTTTCTTTCCGTGATTCCCTGACCTCGGTGGCGATTGGGGATGTCAGTTTTGTTCCCTGCTGGTTTCATTCTCCTCCCCGTTCCTATCTACGGAACTTCACCCATTTCTAAGCCCTCACCCCGCCATTCTCCTCTCCTTTTCGCTCCACCTCTACAGCTTTCTCTCCCACTCTATTTTATCTATCCAGCTTCTTACTGCACCCACAAGGTCCCTCCCTCCACCTTCCTAATCTTCTCTCCCTCAAATCTTGACCATGGATTCTGAATCTTCTTGGACCGCCACTCCCTCCCCTGGGGGCACTCTGTCTGTCCCCAATGCTACCATACCTTGGCTGGGCAGGGATGAAGAGCTAGCCAAAGTGGAGATTGGTATCCTAGCTACTGTCTTGGTTCTGGCCACAGGGGGCAACCTGGCTGTACTCCTGATGCTGGGCTGCCAGGGCCGCAAGCGTTCCCGCATGCACCTGTTTGTGCTGCACTTGGCCCTGACTGACCTGGGCGTGGCGCTTTTCCAGGTACTGCCTCAGTTGCTCTGGGATATCACCTACCGCTTCCAGGGCTCTGACCTCCTCTGCCGGGCCGTCAAGTATCTGCAGGTGCTCAGCATGTTTGCTTCCACTTACATGCTGCTGGCCATGACGCTGGACCGGTACCTGGCTGTCTGTCACCCCCTTCGCAGCCTCCAGCAACCCAGCCATTCCACCTACCCTCTCATTGCTGCCCCCTGGCTGCTAGCTGCCATCCTCAGCCTCCCTCAAATTTTCATTTTTTCTCTGCGAGAGGTGATCCAGGGCTCAGGGGTGTTGGACTGCTGGGCAGATTTCTACTTTTCTTGGGGGCCACGGGCCTACATCACCTGGACCACCATGGCCATCTTTGTGCTACCTGTGGCCATGCTCACAGCCTGTTACAGCCTCATTTGCTGTGAGATCTACAAGAACCTTAAAGTAAAGACACAGGCTGGCAGGGAGGAAAGAAAGGGCTGGAGGACTTGGGACAAGTCCTCATCTTCTTCCCCTGCTGCAGCCACTAGAAGGCTGCCATCCCGGGTCAGCAGCATCAGCACCATCTCCAGGGCAAAGATCCGAACTGTGAAGATGACCTTTGTCATCGTGCTGGCCTACATCGCTTGCTGGGCACCCTTCTTCAGTGTCCAGATGTGGTCTGTGTGGGATGAGGATGCCCCTAATGAAGGCAAGTATGCGGCTTGTGTGAGGTGGTGAGGGAGGACAGTGGGGTTAGGATAAGGACCACAGTCCCTCCCGGGGCCAGGCAGGGCACAAATGAATGGAGTAACTAAGAAAGTTGATGCTTGTTTATCTTAGAGTATGATCTGCAGCTATAACAAATGCCTACCTAACATTTACAGCAAAGAGGCTTATTTCTCACTGTCCTAGAAGCTGGGAAGATTGGGAGGGTTCTTCTTATAAGTGGGGACTCTGACAATTTCCTGGGAGGGGAAGGACACCTCCTGAAAGTGACCAGCCTGGCTTTTCTCATGGACATACTCTTATGGTAACATTTTTTTTCCTTGAAAACCCATTAGTCTATTAATCCGCAAGCCCCTATAGTCTAACCCATACCTCAAAATAGTATTGGCATGTGATTTTGAGGGCTCTGTTTCTAAGACATGAATTCTGGGGGCCAGACCTTCAAACCAGTCCTGCCTCATGTGGTCCCATCCAGCCCACCAAGGCTGTGTGAGTGGGTATCAATTATGTGGAATTTCTTGATTTTTAAATTTTGGTTACTTATTTAACAATTTAAAAATACGATGTGAGGCTAGGGAAAGCCTTTGTTCTGGAACAAGGCAGAAATCAGTGTGGCCTCTGTGGGGAGGAGATGTTTTGGTAGATTTGCTCAGCCAACTTCTGGTCGCTACACAGCCTTTAGGATCAGAGACTTACCAGAGCTGAAAGGGAGTTTCAAACAATCTGGTCCAGGATGGCAAAGAACAGGACTGTCTTCTCTCTTAGTGCACTTCCCTTCTGTGTCTAGACATAGCCCTGTGGCCTTTCTCAGTAGCCCTTTCCAAAGAGTTCAGGCTGGCATATGCCAGCCAGAGGATCTCAACTTCAGTTCCTTCATTATGTCACCGAGGAAAGGGAGGCTCAGAAAGGAAGAGTCTGTGGCTTGGCAAAGTAAAGGGGAGAAGCCCAGTCTTCCAGCTCTTTGTCTTTTTCCTTTAACCCATTGCTTGCCTACAACCCTGGTTCTTCACTTGGCTCTACATGTGAACTTGCTTGGTGTTATGGAGTAGCTTTCTCTACAGAAGAGAGGTTTGTTCCTTACCTGAAAAACAAAATGAGACTCTCCAAGAAGACAGCTCTGCATGGTGACAGGGAATGATGCACACAGCAACCTTCCAAGCTTCAAATACTGCAGGTGGCTCAGGCTGACCTTGGGACTCACTGTGTAACCCAGGTTGAACTTTTGATCCTTCTGCCCCTATCTCCTGAGTGTTGGGATTGCAGATTCTAACACCATGGTTGGTTCTGTCTCCCTTCTTGACTGTCCCCTGGACATTAGTCTAGACACAAAGGTGTTTGCAAGTCTTTCTGTAAGCAATGAGCATATTAAACTCAACTTACTATGAAGGCTTCTCCTGTTCTAGCCAAGGATAGACTAGTAGAAAGGGCTTCTTGGTACCAAGTATGTGAACCTGCGTGGTGTTTCGGAGTGGCTTCTTTATAGTACATCTGAACAACCCAGAACTCAGAGAAGCCTTAAAGATACTGGTCTAAAATGCCACTGCTAGTCGGTGATGGAGCCAGGACTTAATTCAGGGGTTTTATGGGCCAGCTTCATCTGTTACAGGACTTTTCTCCCAACAATTACAGCCTGGCCAGTGACAACAAGGCTGGAGTAGTTATTTGCCCTTGTTTGAAGGATGTGTGGGAGGATGAACTCTGTTTTCTCCATTAGGTAGTGTGTTTTTTTCCTGTTTGCCTGAAGAATCCATCATTACTGTGAGCCTGTCCCTAATATACTGTGTGCACAGAGAATGATTGCCCGTGGCCGAGTGCAGGGAGAGAGCAGGGTCTTACAATCCACTCTCAGAGACATGGAAGCTCCATGGGCTCTGATCACTGCCTGAGAGTTATGTGTTCAGTACACCCCATTCCCCCATGTTCCCCCATGTCTTCTTTCCCCTGTGGGCTATATTCTGCCTGGACTGGGTGTGGGAGATCTTCTCACAAGGACTGAGAAGCAGAGCCTCCATGGAGTCTGATGCTTCTCCCTGGAACATTCCCAGCCCCTACACTGTGCCCAGCTCAGCTGGACTAGATCAAAACCTGCTTCCTATGGTGTGGAATATGTGCACCTAAGCCAAAGGCTTTGGCTTCTGTCCCCAGGATTTGTGTCTTTTATTAAATGTTCCCACCCTACACCCTCTCTATTTTTGTCCCAAGAGGGGCCCTACCTTGCGCACACCTGACGGGGTTATTCCTGATTGTCAGAAGCTTTTGTTACAGCCTGCAGGGTAAACACGTGAGCTAGACCATGGAGGTTGGTTAGCGGTGGAAGCTCTGATGGGGTCTGGGATCTCCACTTTAGAGAGAGAAGGATGGACTGTACTGGAAGAACTGGAAAGTCGGCTTGTGAGCTTCCTCCCAGGCCCGGCCTTGCTTTCAGAGATTCTCAACCTCTGTGAAGAAGCTGATAGTGGGCCAGCTGTGCCGCTGCACGGATGTGTCTGGCAGGAGGCCGGGGCCTGCGGATCTGCATTCCTGCTCTTGAGAAGTGTTTCATTAAATCTCTGGGAAGACATTTGTATGTGGAAGGGATCTTAGTGGAATTTTTCACCTATCCATTTTGCCTGACTAAGAAACGTTTTCCCTCATGAGAGAGTAGAATCCGAGAGGCCATCTGAGAACAAGACCCAGATGCAAGCAGATGCTCTGTGCCTAGCAGCTGTCCCTGCTGGACTTGGAGATGGTGGTCGCCTAAGACCATCAGAAAACACAGGTATTTTTATTACAAATAACAACAGCAACATAACAGGAATGAAGCAACAATAAAAGTAAGTTTATGGTCGGGGGTCACCATGACATGAGGAACTATATTAAAGGGTTGGAGCACCAGGAAGGTTGAGAACCGATGAACTAGATGAAGATTGTTTGCCTGACAAGCAGATAAAGATGGCTGAAGTTACCCAGGGGAGAGCTGTCTTTGGAAAGATACATCTTACCTTAATCATTTCTGTGGGTCAGAAATTTACACGCCATTTTGTTGGGTCCTGTGACTCAGAGTCTCTCACAGGGAAGCAGTCATGGTGTCAGCCAGGTCTATCATCATCTGAGGGCTCACCCAGGAGAAAATCCCCTTTCAAGTGTGCTGGTGTGTAGGCTGGCTGGCAGGCCTCAGAGCATAGGCTGGCCACATGGCATTGGTTCCTTGCCGTGAAGGCCTCTCCACAGGCCTGCTTGTAGCATGGCAGTTGGCTTCTCCATGTAGTGAAGTTTTAGAAGCTTTATCCCAAGGTCTGCTCGTCTATTGCTTTGGACCAGAGGAGAAGGAGAATATGGTGACCAGAGCATATGACAAGAATGCTCTCTAGGAAATCGAAAGACCAAAACAACTGGTTGTTGTTATTGTTGTTTTGGTTTTTCGAGACAGGGTTTCTTTGTGTAGCACCCCTGGAGGTCCTGGAACTCACTCTGTAGACCAGGCTGGCCTCACACTCAGAGATCCACCTGCTCCTGCCTCCCAAGTGCTTGGGGTCAAAGGCGTGCACCACCTAATACTTTCCTACTATCGCTGCTCAGCATGCATCAAATTAGTTTATCTTTGGATTTCATTGGATTAGAATGTTTGGTTTTTAAAATTTTTGTTTGAGTTACTGACTTGAGTTTCATACTGAAAATAATCAGGGTTGGGTGTAGGTGGAGACTGCTCGTTCATTCCCGGCAGCCCAGACCCAAATGCTTATGCAGAAACTATATTAATTGCAACACTGCTTGGCCTATTAGCTCAGGCTTCTTATTAACTAACTCTTCCATCTTAAATTAACATATTTCTGTTAATTTGTATATTTCTACAAGGCCATGGTCTACTGGTAAGGTTCAGGCATTCTGGCATCTTTCTCCTTCAGTAGCTACATGGCATCTCTTTGACTCTACCTACTCTCTCTGTGTATCTCTGGATTTCCCTCTTGGCTTTATTCTGCCCTTCCATGGGCCAAAGTAGCTTCTTTATTAACCAATTGTAATAAAACATATTCACAGCATACAGAGGGGGATCCCACATCAGTTGGGGAGGTGGCTCAGTGGGTAAAGTGAGCCATTTTCTACCTGAGGAGCTGAATTCGAGTCTCCAGCATCCTTGTAAAAAGTCTAGTGTGCTAGTGGGATCCAGTGCTGGAACAGAAAGTGCCTGAAGTCTTGCTTCCAAGTCTAGCCAATAAGTGGGCTCTGAACTCAATCAGATGTCTTGTCTTAAAAAATAAAAAATAGTAAGGTAGATAGTGATAGAGGCAGACACCTCACATGAACCTCTGACTTTTCCACATGCATATACAAACATGTACACCTGTATACACATATGCAAACAATATATACCATACATACATGCATAAAAATACATTAAAATAATTATATTGTTGAATAAATTTTGACCTGGGATTATTAGAATAGAATTTCCAGCAAAATCTGGAATTGCCCTATATATTCTTCTGTCATTTTATGCCACATATTCTTACAAAGCTACAGTCTCATCATTGACTATTATAAATTTGAAATATAATCAACTCTGGAAAACATTGAAAGTGCTTTGTGTTCTTCAATATCAAATACTTGGCTAAGATCTGTTTATATGAAAATTAAGAAGCACACCGTCCCATTGTGCATGAAAACTCAGTTTCGTCTTTAATAAATGTAGAGCAAAAACTGTTCAAAATAAATTTCTTGAACCACAGAGAGCAGGAGCTCTGGCTTAGGGAAGAGAAGCCCAGAAAATCTGCACTGTAATTTCAGTGACAGACATTTTGAAGAGCAAAGAATGTGGGGAAACCAGACTCCCCCCCCAAGAAAATCCATAGCAGTTACACAGAGAGGAGAGATGCTGGGAAGACCCCCTCTTCTTGGCAGCCATAAGATAACATTTTAGAGACCCCTGTTGTTTTGGTGACTTGGTGGCCTAAGATCCTCTGTGAACTGCATGCTCGGGAAATTCAGATCAGGGGCCGGGAGTTTATATGCTGAACCCAGTCAGCAGAATACCTCCAGAGTGTAAGAAAGAAACTAAATCAAAAGCACGCGGTATTCACGGTCAGTGATGTGGAAACCTAGCCAGAGCTAGAGTCTGCAGGGGACATAAACCTTGCCTCCAAGCAGCACTTCAAGCATTGGGAATGGGACCCATTCAAGCTTGGTATGGGACCAGTGTTGGCAATTGCACTCCTGAAGCGACTCCCTCAAGGATGACCAGCATCTGAGATGCAGCCAGTGAAGAGCCACATACTGGCTGAACGAGAGTCAGTAACCTGATCATCCGAACAGCTCCCAAAGCTGAGAACAGTATCCACAGCACAGAGCTCGACCCTGAAGTATTGCCCAGCATCTGTGACCTTACACAATTTGTAAGGGGGTTCCAGGCTTCTGGGAAGGATTGCCAGGAGGCTTGAGACAGGAACGTGAGCAAACAGGCCAGCCTGTATTCATACTCTGCGCCCCCACCCAGCTTGCTCCCTTTCACATCCCGTATTTAATACCCAGTGCCAGTTTACCAGGCCAGCTGCTCCCTGCCATGCTCTTGTTCTCTCCCTACCCGCTCCTCTTTCTGTAAGCACACAGGCTGGCCAGGGTGGGAAGGCTTCTGTGTCTCTGTCCTCTGTGAGCTAGGGTGGTTCCAGGTTAGCTGCATTTCCTTACCTTTCTCTTCCCGTTCCAACTTTAACCCAAACGACCCACCCCACCCCGACCCCACACCTTTGTCCCTCCTGCCCCCTCCTATTTACATTTCCCTCCTCTACTTTCTTCATCCACCCAGCACTCGTCTTACCGTTTTTCTTTCCTACCCATACCTACACTAATAAATTCATGCTTACAGTACTATCAATTCTTCTTTATTATCTAAAATTATTGGTACCTAGGAAGTGATTGTTGTTTAACTACGACTATACTTTCATAGTGGGCCTATTCCTTGAGAGCGATTGTCTTTACACCGTTCCACTTGTAGGGGAGATGGCTCCTGGTGCTCTGAAGTCTAATAGAGGAAAACGATGCCTCAACCCCACTATCAGTATCTTCTCTGAACACTGAACTGAAAGAATAAGAGTGAGTTTTTAAAATCCAACCAGTGACCTAACCCCAGATGCGCAAGTCCCAACCCCAATGCATAAG
The DNA here is from genome assembly GCF_037038515.1 of Microtus pennsylvanicus. Lineage (NCBI taxonomy): Eukaryota > Metazoa > Chordata > Mammalia > Rodentia > Cricetidae > Microtus > Microtus pennsylvanicus. The sequence continues at coordinate 26,750,189 of NC_134588.1, forward strand.
AAACATGAAAAGCTAAGAATGACTCCAATGAGACCGAATTAGACAACAATCCCATGCAAAGAATTTGAAGGAATAATTTTAATCCTAGAGAGCACAAACTCCCAAGTAAGTTTCAGGAGAACACAAAGAGCTGAAGGAAATCAATACAAGATGTGAAAGAGACAAAAATATTGAAAAAAATTAATACTAGTAAGTCAACAGGAAAGTCTGTGGAAGGCCTCAGCTGAAGGGCAGATCATGAGAAGAATGAAGTATCAGAGTTTGGAGACAAGATGGAGGAGCTGGAACAACCAATGGCAAAGGTAAATCAGTAAGGAAGTGTGAGCAGAACATTTGAGACCTAAGGGATCCCCTGACCTAATCTACAAACCATGGGCATAAAAGGAAGAGAGAAGAAGTCATGCTAAAAGGTATAGAAAACATTTCCAATAAAGCCAAAGCTTCAAAACTCACCTATCTGAGGGAGCTGCCCACCCAAGTAAAGGAAGAATTTAAGACACCAAATAAGACCAGAAAAGATCTTCCCCATATTGTATTATAGAGTACCTTGGAAGCAGCAAGAGAAAAACATCAATTCACACAGAAAGACAAGCCCGTCAGAGCAACGGGAGGGCTTAGGGCAATAGGTTTCAAGCTCCGAAAGACAACGGTCATCTCAACCTGCAGTCCACCATCCTCAAAGCAGAAAGAAAACTTTCCACGATGAAAACAGGCTAAAGGAACCCATGCCCTCCAGGCTACAGTAGACGCTGAAGGAATCCTTCATATCAAAGAGAAAAATACAATGACTTTGTGATTTAGATCAGTAAATGTTCCTTTTGTTTACCTGTATACCCAAGGAAGCATACATTTTTCTTGGGAGAGAAGGGACCACAGAGAACGTTTCAGAAGGTCTGTGTTAAGTTTAAGACTGAACCTATCTACAGAGTGAGCCAGGATCAAAAGAAAAGGAAGGAGAGAAGGCTCAAATTAGAGATTCGTGGTCCAGATTTTAAAGCAAAACCTTGTTCTTCTGTTTGGACCCATCCTACCCAGGCAGTGTTTACTCTTCTAAATTGAACTTGAACCAAACCTTATCACTACGGTTACAAATCAACCAAAACTGGGCCAGTGAGACTGGGACTCGGGAGTTAAAGGTCAAGCCTGAACTGCACTCTCTGGTTATAGAACCCCGTCTGGGACTCCATGCCTTCTTCTGGAGACCCAGCCTCTGTCCTGTGCCCCCTGACCCTTGAGCTGTCATTCTAAGACATTTTGTGCTTCTCTCTCTCTGCAGATTCCACCAATGTGGCTTTCACCATCTCCATGCTTCTGGGCAACCTCAGCAGCTGCTGCAACCCCTGGATCTACATGGGCTTCAACAGCCACCTGCTGCCACGTTCCCTGAGTCACCGTGTCTGCTGCGGGGGTTCCCAGCCCCGGGTGCACAGGCAACTCTCCAACAGCAGCCTTGCTAGCCGCCGCACGACACTACTGACCCACTCCGGTGGTCCCTCCACCCTCCGTCTCAGCCTTAACCTCAGCCTTCATGCGAAGCCCAGGCCTGCCGAGTCACCGAAGGGTTTAGAGCAGAGGGATGGAGAAGCCATCGTGGAGACCAGCATCTTTTAGAGAGGACTCCCTAGGACTGGGCTCTGCACATCTCAGGCGTTGGGAATGAGGAAGAAAGGGGTTGGTGGTGGTACTGAGAGGAGCCTAGTTTGAAGCAACCTAAAGAGACTAGAATGGCTGCCACTACCCTAGGTGTCATGGCAGCCTCTAGTGAGCACTGCCCATTCTCTCTCAGTTTTAGATTGCTGGAAACCAGGCGGGTCAAATTCCCTGTTTCTTCCACATTCATAAGGGCACCCACAAACATACCCGACTGGTGGATATAGAGCTCTAGATGGCGCTATCAGCTCAGAGGCTTGCCTCATGACTTGGCTAACTGTCCCCATTCTAACCTGACTGGTACATCTCAGTGCCACCAGGAGAGGAGAGAAGAGATTATAAGAAGAAGAACAGGTGTGTGGGACTTTCAGCTATACCCATCTGTCTACAGAAATGAGGCAGTCTGATGGTGACGTGGGACCTCGTACCCGATGGTGATGATTTGGAACTGATACCAAGCAGGGACGAAGTAAATGGTAGCTCTTCTCCTGCCACTAGACGGGTCACCTGGGGACACATGAGTTCTCAGTGATATAGCTCACTGGTGCTGAGACAAGGAGACAGAGGAGAGGGAGGGAGGAATAAAAATGGTCACGATGAAATCAGAAGGAATAAGGCTGAGAGGCCACAGGCCTAGGATCTTCCTCCTCGTCTCCTCCTCCAGACTGTGTGGGATAGACTTCCTTTCTGAAACAGCCGACATGGTCCTGGATCTAGAGAGCACCGAGGTTCTAGGAGAAGTTGGAATCAAGGTTTAAGGCTCTGCTCTGCCCTGGGACGCCACCTCCACCTCCAGGTCTCAGCTTCCTCACCTATAGTGAGATGGCCTGTAAGGTCTTTCTCAGCTCTATGACTTTGCAAGAATGGAATTGGGTAATAGCACAAACCCACAAAGGGCATTCTAGCCAGCAGGCTCGAGCATTGCCCCATTTCCATAACAATTGCGTATTCGTCTTTACTTCAGTTCTGGTAGATCACGAAGTACCAGAGCCGGTCCCTTTGACCTCAGTGCTGAATCCTCCTGAGATAGGAAGAAGAGACAGTGAAGAAAGGTGAAACCTTGGGCCTGGCCCCACTTTTCCTGATTATTTCCAGGGGAGCTAAAATCTTAGAGGAACTTCCCTGCCTTCATTCTGGGTCTCAGGGACAGCCAAGATTATACAAAAAGCATCAGCTCACAGTAGGCCAGAGGGCTGGGTCCTGGTCCTGGCCTAGCAGTGACTGTGACTATAGTCAGTAGCATGCTGAGCCTGGCCAGCTCAGCTAGGAGAGTCAGACGAAGTGGGTATACATGCGGTTTGCAGTCACGACGGATCTACACGCTGTTGAGGAAAACTCTAAGGGACAGGCTCGCTCCCCCATGCCTCGGAAATCTTTGAAGAGTGATTGTGGCTCTGTAAAGACACTACTCCTGTGTCAACTTGACACAAACTATGCTCATCTTGGAGGAGGGAACCTCAGCTGAGGACTTGCCTTCAGCAGCCTGGTCTGTGGGTATTTTCTTGGCTGATGATTGACCTGGGAGGACCTAGCTCAATTGTGGGTGGTGCCACCCTTGGGAAAGTGGTCATGGGCTGTAGAAGAAAGAAGACTGAGCTGAAGACATATATACAAGTAACATCATACAGACTGAGCAGTTTATATTTATTTATTTAGGGAATATATATGTATGTAACAATAATTAATGAAAAAAGAGGACATGAAATTGAAAGAGAGAAGGGAAGGGTATATGGGAGAGTTAGGATGGAGGAAAGGGAAGGGGGAAATGACATGGTTATATTATAATCTTTTTAAAAAAGAAATTACTTTAAAAATTAAAAATAAGAGAGAAAGCAAGCCAGTAAGCAGCCCCCCTCCACGACCTCTGCTTGAGTTCCTGCCTCCAGGTTCCTGCCTTGAGTTCCTGCCCTGACTCTCCCCACCTCCGGCTAGTGAATCAGTGACCTGGGAGATGTAAGCTGAAATAAACACACTTTCCTCCCTGAGTTGCTTTCCGTCATGATGTGTATCACAGCCACTCCACCCTAAGAAGCTTCCTAAGGACGCTATGACTGAGCAGAGCATCCAACCCTCTGGTACAGAACACTGGAGAGCAGCAAACACACACAAAAGGGAAAGGGGGTGTTAAAGGTGTGCAAGGCAGGGAGTCACCCACGCTCTCCCTGTCCTGAGGCTTCTGTTGCCTGAGGGAGCCCCAGACTTCTAACTGCTTCTTCTCTGCCCATCTATCATGTGGATCTGGGCTTGGGACGCACTCCGCATCCAGCCAGTCAGAGCAGCTGAAGACATTCCTTTCCCGCTTACGTAATCTTCTGCACCTCACTACCCAACACCCCATCTTCTGACTGCAGTCCCTGGCTACCTATAGCAGAGCAGGTACTAACGAATTCCTTCGCCGTGTGACTGGGACTCAGAAGGAACCCCAGTGTTCCTTCTGAAGGAAAAGAAGAAGGAAAAGCATGCAGGACCCAGGTTGGCTAACACCCCATTCTACCTATTCTTTGTCTCCAGTAGTCCCCATGGCCTACTCCTGTACTTTCTCTGTGAGTTGCACAAGGAAAATTTACTTGTGGGTGTCTTTAGGGGCCCCAGCAGTTTCTCTAATGAAAGACTGCCTGCATCTTTTCCAGAAAGCAGGTTCTACAACAAGACCAATGTGAAGTGACCACGCACTGGACCTGGGACCTTGGGAGTCCACTGTTTGATGCTCCTGGAACGAAGGTGAATCTGGCTTAAGCCTATGAGTGACAGCCTGTGTAGCCCCTACGGGAAGTTCTCATAGACACTGTGCATCAGTGAGAAAGCCTAGGGTGGAACACAAGCAGGTGGACCCTGCGGGGAGCGAGCCAGAATCCTTCTGACCCCTAACACCGGGATAAACTGAGTAACGCTGCTTCTACATTGGGAATGCGGATTACAGTTCACGTCACCCTGTGCACTGTGGATCCCGAAACTTCAATCCCTTAAAATCTACAGAGAAAATCTGGGCCTGTGTCCACAGGCTGTAACCCCAGCTCTACAGAAGGCTGGAGGATTGTAAATTCAAGAACTGCCTGGGCTACAGAGCAAATGCAGGGCCAGGCTGGATGTTTTAGCTAGACCCCGTTCTGAAACCAAAGTAAAAACAGCTGGGGCATAGCTCAGTGGCAGAGCAATCCTTTAGCAAGCAACAGGTCCTGGGTTTAACCCTCTGACCCTAGTACTGCAAAATTAACAAACCCCAAACTTACATAGCACTGGGCATAGTGGCACACATCTGTTAGCCCAGCACTCAGGAGGCAGAGGCAGGATTGAGAATTCATGCCAGTCTGGCCTACATAGTGAGACCCTGTCTTATAAAACAAAACCAGAGCCAGGCAGTGGTGGCACACACTTTCAATCCCAGCACTCAGGAGGTAGAGGCAGGAGAATCTCTGAGTTCAAGGTTAGCCTGGTTTACTGGGTGAGTTCCAGGACAGCCAGGGCTACACAGAGAAACCCTGTCTCAGAAAACCAACCAACCAACCAACCAACCAACCAACCAACCAACCAACCACCCAACCAACCAACCAACCAACCTAACCGGAAACAACCATGTAGGAACAGGACACCAGGGCAGGGCAAAGATGATACTGGTGTGTGGGAAGCTGACCAGTTAATTGTAGGAATTCCTCAGGATGGATTTTTAAGTTATTTAGTACCAGCAACTGATTTCCCAGGTGGCTATGCTTATGTTTTGTATGTAAACAGGTTTGGTCTAAAGTGGCCACGCTGCCGCTGAGGTTCCCTTCTGGGTCCAGACCTCCGAAGTCCAGGTTGAAATTAACCAATACAACCTTTTAATAACCAGGAAAATCCCGTGTATGTTTATTCTTTTAAATAGTAATAATGGACTTCACAAGATAAAACTAAAACCTGATTTATTGAGCAAGCAGCATGGGAGTTGGGGTGGGGGGGAGGTGGAGAGGAAACTGCATCTAAAACCACAAGGTGGCAGTGTGGAGCTGAAGGAGCAGATTCTGTGGCCCTGGGATGGACTGGGCGCCCTTGCCTTCCTTAACAATCAGGTTGAAGCCCCTTCTCTAGGCAAACATTACTGAGATCCAGTGAATACACACGCGCGCGCACGCATACACGCGCGCACACGCACACACCTCTCACCCTATCCGTGTCCGGACAGTCTGAGGCAACAATGAGCCCCAGGAACAGGCTGGAAGAGCCAGCTTTGAGAGTGTTGCCCCTCATTTGCCCAGGTTCTCTTGAGACACCAGACTCTGGGCTTCCTTCTATCTAAGGTCCTGGAGGATGCATCCGGCAGAGCCATCCTTAGGACTGTTTGAAGGAGTAAGATATCTCAAAACAAGAACAAAACCAAAAACATACAAGGAAAAAAAAAACCAAAAAGCAACAAAAAAGAAAAGAAATTGAAAAAGCAGTGTCTTTTTCCTGCTGAGCTCTGATCTTGCTGAGCCCAGAGATCCATTTGGATGCCTGCTCCTTGAGAGCAAGAATTCACGAGGCAGGATTGTGGTCCATATTTCCAGCTTGTAGCCACACAGTCATCGACTGGCTGCGAAAGCAAATCAATGTCTCTACACCTTATTAGGACACACGTTGGGGAAACTCTTATCCAGTGTCTCCCCCAACGGAGGATCCAAGAGGAACAGCGTGAGGGTTCCCGAGGGCAATATTCCTTGAGTAGGAGACTACACGCCCCTCCTCAAAGGGCGGTTACTGCTGCAGCTGTGGGCAGCCAATCTTCTCAGTTCACGGAACCGTTGCTAACAAAAGCTCCTTGATTGCGGTGGAGCAGCCTGTGACTGAGGGCTATGGCCATTCTCTGTCATCTACAACCTCACTTCCCTCCGTTTCAGCTCCAGCCAACTGGAGCTGAAAACTTGAACCAAAATATCCTGGAAAGAAACCATACATTTAAAACTGCTCACCATTTTCAATGGTGTGATGCAGTCTTGTACTGTTCTGCTCCCTCCTGCCTCTGACATGAATCATCTTTGTCCAGCAAATCCCCGGCCAATCCCATGTGTTAGTCATCCATCAATCACTCAGGAGCTACTCTGGTTGTAGCATTGACTATCACAGGTTCTCATGCACCAAAGAAGAGATACCAACTTTATTATTCTTGTTTCATTTTATCATTGGTATCATCCATCATCGGCACCTTTAACCTGCTGAGTTATCTCACCGGCCCCATTTTATTTTTTAATATTTTTGTATGTGAATATACATGAATACATGTTCATGTGTGTCTGTGTTTGTGGGTGTGTCGTATGTGTGCATACGTGCATGTGGGGGCTTGAGGGCAACATTGGGTGTTTTTTCTTGATTGCTCTCCAATGTCTATATGAATTTGTGTGGTACGTGTTCACCCATATGCAGGTACACATGAGCATGTATTGTGCGTGTAGAGGCCTGAGATTGAAGTTGGGTGTGGTGTCCTTTTCAATCACTGTCCTCCTTACTTTTGGAGACAGGGTCTCTCACTGAACCTGGAGTTCCCCAGTTGGCTAGGATGGTTGGTCCGTGACTGTACTCTCCGTCCCACCTAACACAAGCGCTGCAGACACACTGCCTGGCCAGCTTTTACAGGCCACATACACTGGGTATGAGCTCAGGTCCTTGTATGCATGTGGCAAGCCCTTTACTAACTGAGCCATCTCCCTAGCCCTTCCATCTTTTATTATTACTATTGACACAGGACTTCTCCATGAACCGGAGCTCACTGATTGGCTAGATTGATGCCAGCAAGCCCCGGGGTCCTTTTGCTTGTATATTCTTACCAACTGAGGCACCTCCCTAGCCCCAGATTTCCATTTTTTTCTTCTAATGGACTCAGAGCTTCACACTTAGATAAGCTCCTGACTGCTGGGCTATAGCCCCAGCTCACTTAAGCAAACTTTAAACTAAGTGCTTAGATATTCTAGTGGCTGTTGGCCTTTTCACTGGTTAGAGTATTTATGTATGTTATTTAAGCTTTTATTTTTTGATATTAAGACAGGGTCTCACTGTTTGCCCACAATGGTCTCCACTGTATCTCACCTTAGCCCATCAATGGACATGGCTGGCATTGGTCAGAGCCGCTAAGGCAGGGGTTCTCAACCTTCCTAGCGCTGTGACCCTTTACCACACTTCCTCATGTTGTGGGGACCCCCAACCATAAAATTATCTCATTAATACTTCATAATCATAATTTTGCTAGTGTTATGAATCATAATGTAAATATTTTTGTAGACAAGAGTTTACCAAAGGAGTCAAGTCCCACAGGTTTAAAACTGCTGATCCAAAGACATTGTAGAAAACAAATGAATCAGCTGGCTGTGGATAGTCTGGGGTGGGACCAAATCTAGGACCTTATAGCTAAATATTACATAACCATCAATCTAAAATAAGCCATCTTTACTCGAGTCAAGAAAAATATATTTTGTATTTTATGGGTCCAAATAAAACAAAAGAAATGGATATTAAATTTTATTGAGTTAAATTTTGTAAAATTTTCCCCTGAACAAACCAATTATGATATTGGTGGTAGCAACTAGGATTCAACTGGTCATTTTCTGTTTATAAAAATCAATAAATTCTAACAATAACAACAAAAATCCAGGCCTGGTGCACACACCTTTAATCCCAGAGCTCGGGAGGCAGAGGCAGGTAGATCTCTAAGTTTGAGACCAGCCTGGTCTACAAAGCCAGTTCAAGGACAGCCAGGACTACATGAAGAAACCTTGTCTTGAGAACCAAAACCCGTTCAAAGGTTGGCTGATGGAAGGCTTTCTAAAAGAACTGTTTGACAATCTGGGAGCAGGCTTACTCAGTGAAATACATCTACTGAGAGAGACACAACACACCCCTAGGGGCCTAAGGGACAAGCAGGTCTCGGCAAAGCACTAAAAATGAGAGGGAAACTAGCTTCTTCCCAACTCCAGGCACCTAGCCAGGATCTCCTCTGGGTCCTGACCTCACTTGGATTGAATCTGATGTATCTATCCATCACCTCTCACCTGCTCGCCCTTAAGCCAAGCTCTTGCTGATAAATAGAATAAAGTTCTTGGCCATTGTCCTCATTGCCTTGACCCTGTTCTCAGGCGTAACCGCCTGCCCCTTTCCACCAGACCTTTAGTGTGCCCCTTGAAGCTCAAATTCCGCCGAGTTCTTGCCTAACCGCAAATAGGACAGAAGTCTCCACACATCTCATTGTCTCTTAGGCCTCCAGGGGTGGGAAATATTCACAAGTGGTCTTTCCTGTCACCAGACGACAGGACAATGATTTTGTCTTGAATTATGTGACTATGAAGGAAGTCACCAGTTATGTCAACATCAATCCTAAAGGCTACGAGTCCAGTGTTTGGGCTGCGGTGAACCTTGCTCTCTTCATTCAAGAGTATGAGGTCTAAATTTTTAATATTATTTTCTGGGATTTCATGCGGGGTGTGTGTGTGTGTGTGTGTGTGTGTGTGTGTGTGTGTGCATGTATGTGTGTGTAGGTGTGTGTAGGTGAGAGAACAACTTCCAGGAGTTTATTCTCTCTTCCACCATGTGGGTTCCAGGGATTGGACTCAGGTCACCAAGTTTGGTAGCAAACACCTTTACATGTTGAGCCATATAACTAGATTTTAAATTCTAGATTTTAAAGGAATATCTGCTATTCCTAGAGCCATTGTCTTCTAGGATGAGCCGTAGCGGGGCCTAAAAAAAAAAAAAAAAGAAAAAAAAAAGAAAAATATTTTATGTGTGAGGGTGTTTTGCTGCACTTATGTCGGATGCATGACTATATGGGCTTCAGGTGGTGACCTTACATCAGGTGCTGTTAGGATGTCCCGTGCCTTCCTGGTTTTGCTCGCACAAGCATTGCTAGGGTCGCTTAACTTTCATGTTTTGCATCAGGGACCCTGATCATCATCAAATGGAGAGTAAGATCACCAGGAAGGAGGGGTTCCCTGGCAGGTAGGAGGCGAGCTATCCAAGCTATATGTGTTTGTGTTGCGGTCATCTAGGGAGATATGGAAACAGTTCCTCTTCCAAAGCAGGCAGAGATGGTGAGAGTGGACAGAGACTGAGACAAAAACAGAGGTGGCAGAAGAGAAAAACAAAGAACCCCCAAAAAGAGATAGAGAGAAAGGGTTGTGGGTGACAGAGCAATGGGGAAAATCTGACCAAGGATCCAGGTACTGCGTCTTCATCCAGAGACATCTAAAACTAGTGAAAATCACACAGGAGCTGGTCATGGCCTGACACTCCTGTTATCCCCAAACTAAAGAGGCAGAGTCAGGACGATCATGAATTTGAGATTAGATATCAATTTGGCCTACACAATGAGACCTTGTCTTAAGAAGGGGAAGAAGGAGTGGGGTGGCAGGGAGAAGAAAGATGAGGAGGAGGGAGGGGGAGGAAAGGAGGAAGGGGAAGATACAGTAGCATACCAGGCTTGATGCTGGATAGATCTTGGGGACAGGGAACTCATCAGAATCAAAAGGCATATTGGAGACAGCAAGCCCCAAAGCAAATAGCGCTGGTTTACAAACCTCACACGGGTTCCAGGCTAAGACTATCAAATAGTGCTGGGTAGGTCACATTTTTTTTTGAATCCTGGTTTTTTATTCTGTAAGTCAGAAGGCTTGACCAGTGGTTTCTAAGGTGTTTGCTACCCAGTGTCAGATTCTGGTCATGCTCCAGCAAGCTCTAGGTCTGAGATAAAAAGGTTAGACCTCCCCTGCTATTCTCTCTCTCTCTCTCTCTCTCTCTCTCTCTCTCTCTCTCTCAGAACCTGTGAGCAGCACCCTCGGTTCCCACAGGCCCTGAGGCCCAGATGAAGGTAAGTCAGAAAGCCAGAGCAAGTTGCTGTCTTTGGAAGCAATCCAGAGATAAGCCATGGGGAAGCAGTGAGGGGTGAAAGTGAGGGTGAATGGTTCCTGGAGGCCATCTCCCCCTGTGGCAGCAGTTTCCACTGTGGAGAGTGACATTGAGTCTCCAACCCTTGAGATTAAAAACCAAAAAGACTGGGCTAAGGGTGTAACTCAGTTGTAGAAAGCACTTACTGTAATACACACAAGGCCTGGCTTCTGTCCCCGGCCCTGGGGGAAAGAGAGAAAAGAAAGGATGGCAGGCAAAAGAAAGAAAATAAACAAAGCCTCTAGTATAGAAAACTAGAGGAAGTTGCTCCTGTTGGCTCATCTGCAGCAGCAGAGAATGGAAATGGAGCCATCACCAAGGTTCATGTCCTTTCAGAAGCCCACACACCCATGCAGACCTCAGACATGAATGAAGTCCCATGGAGCATGGAAGAGGCAGCTTCCGGAACCCTCCAATAACTCGCCACCCAGTGCAAGGCACAGCAGTAGCGTAGGCCTGGAGGGATAGCGGTCTAGACACACCATCAGTCACTGGCTGAGCAGGACCCCACAGCTCACTTCCTCCAGGGACTGCTTCTTCCTTTAGAATGGAGAGACACCAACCTCCAGGAAAGCCCCCTTGTCCGCGTAACTCTTCTCCGACCTCTGTGTGACTCTGCTGGGTGTGTGGGATAGGAAGAAGGACCATTAAGGACCAAATAAGGCTAACCCATGGTGACTGTTAGCTTTGTATGGCAGGGAAGGAAGGAGGGAGGGAGGGAGGGAGGGAGGGAGGGAGGGAGGGAGGGAGGGAGGGAGGGAGGGAGGGAAGGAGGGAGGTTGGTTTACCATGGGCTAAATCCCCGAGGTCTACACTTGGGAGTGAAGAAGGATAAAAGCAAGATGAAATGACCAAGCTGTAAGACAGAAAAGCAAACCGTATGGACTCTGTGACCTCATTCCTCACTCAGGACAAGTTGACCAGGGTAGAATAATGGCTTTCGAGTCAGATATATCAGAATTTGAACCCTGACTATATTACTTAGCAGCTAGGTAACCTAAGAGCAATTACTTGCCCTCTCTGATCTTGAGTTTTTGTTTGTAAAAGTTAGCAATAAATCCCTAGCTTTAAAAAGTGGATTGTGAGGAATCCACTCAAGCTACTATTAACTGGTGCAAATAAACCACCATTTTCTCTTAAAGATATCATTACTTCTCATTTTAATTTGTGTGTGTGCGGGTGTTTTGCCTGCGTGTGTGTCAGTGCACCAGCGTGAATGCATGGTGGCTGCAGAGGCCAGAAAAGGACTTTGGAACTGGAACTGGAGTTACAGAGTTGTGAGCCGCCGTGTGTGTGTGCCAGGAGTCAAACCTGGTCCTCTGGAAGAGCATCCAGTGCTCTTAAGCTCTGAGCCATCTCTCCAGTCCCTAAGCCGCCATTCTTGATTTGCTGTCTCCATCCCCTGTGTCCCTGCACAGGGTAACACTCTACTCCCCTGGGCTTCTATGGCCACTCTGGACCGGAACTTTCCATGCTGCTGCTCCAGACTCACAGTGTTGAATGTTCCATGTCCTCTGCATGGGATTTTAGAGGTGATGGGCATAATCACAGGCCGGAAACAGTGACGTCTTTATTTGATGGACACTCCTCCAGGACCCTTTTACTCAGTGTTGAGGCTGTAAACAACCATCTGCCAAGGGGCCCCAGAGATTAGAGGAAACTGTCCTGACTTGAACCTCAGTGACGGGAGAGTGGAGAGTGCTTTCTGGACCATGTCTTCTTCACATAATATTACTGGAATTTTTTTCTTTTGGTTTGGTGCAGGAAATCAAATTTCAGCCTTACACATGCTATACCCCCAGCCCACATAAAGGTGTTTGCTCAATCATAAGTATGCACCCTACCACTGAGCTATACCCCAGCCCGATGAGAAATCTTTATCCGATCATTTCCATCATCATGTTTGAAAAAGCGCTGACTCTTTGCTGAAGCCCTGAAGAAAGCCTGACCTCCTGCCTTTCCTTCGCATCTGTCCCTTTGTTTAAACCTTTGGGCAGGGCGCTGTTACACACTAGGCCTGTGAATCACATCCGTGTCTAGAAAATGGCTGTGACTAGCTACCTCATGCCTGGCAGCCTTAGATCCCTCAAATGCAATTACCTTGGATTCCAGGGGCGGGGGGGAAAAAAGCAAAGCCTGGGAGACAGATCACCCCAGACAGGAGGAACAATCACCTTGTGGGAGCCAGTTTGTTCCCTGAAGCAGTAAGGATTCTTGCAGGCCACTTTCCAAAGCCAGGTCTGTGATGACAATCAACAGGCCACCCTTTGACCAGTCTGCTTAGTCACAGGCCTCTCACCCCTGATCCAATTCTTCTAGGTAACCTGAAACACTCACTCTGTCAGGGCTGGAAAGGAATCGAAATGTTTGTTTTCCAGTTGCCCAAAATGATCATTTGGATTAAAAGTTTTTCTTGCCATTCATCACTTGCCCTGCTTTTGCTTGTTTTCTTTGAGATCAGGAGACTGAATCTCACAGGTTGGAATCCACTTCCCCAGCTGGACCTTTGACCTAAGACACAGGTTACATTTCGTAGAAACTTCTATGCTGACATAGCGTTTTTATTCTTTTGTTTATTTATTTTGACATGGTGTATTTTATACCATCATATATTTTATACAAAAAAAGAGTCACTGAGGCACTGGGTGTCATTCTTCTCTGTCATTCAGCCTGTGCCCAGTAAGTTCATAACACATCTGTGTGTCCTGGGTCAGTAAGTGAGTAAATTCAAGGAACCCAGGTTGGCGAGGTAGCATCTGCCAAGACTGAGGACCTGAGCTCGGCCCGTAGGACTTATATGAAGAACAGAAGAATGGATCCTACAAGTTGTCTTTTGACCTCCACAAGTACATTGTTGCGTGTGTTCACGCGCACGCATGCACACGCACGCGCACATACACATGCACACTTAAAGTGCCTCCTTACACACTCCTGGAATGTGTACACATTTCTCAACTCCCTACCTACGTGCAAACACAGGTTCAAGATGAGAGGCCAGTTGGTTCTCCAAGGGGTTTTGCCGGCTCCAGCCTGGGGGTCACTGGGGTCCTTCATTTGTCCCCCCCCAAACACGTCTAGCCCTGTGTGTTGTGCTTTAAACCAACAGATTTCAGCCCCAGCTCCAGGAGGCAGAAACGAGACCAGATGGTGGTAAAGGAAGAACTGAGCCCCTTGAAACCAACAGGAAGCGATCTTTGGTAGTTCACATCCCATGGAGGAGTTTCCTGCCCCCTTCTACTCATCTCCGTACTGGGTTCAAAAGACAGCAGCCCCTCTTCTCAGCCTCTGGCCCCCAGGCACAGCATCCCCAAAATCTGTGGATAACAAAGCCACTCACTGCAGGGAGGTCCATTTCCCCCTCCTTTTCCTAAATGGGTATTAGTGTGTTTTATAGAATTAAGGGATTTTTGAAATGTGGAAACCCATTCACTATTTAGTGTCCATAATCAGGTCTTGTCTACACTTCACATTTCCAATAAATAAATAAGCAAACATCTACATTGTAACAAATGGGCATTTTAATGACACAATTCAGATCACGGCACTTTCAGTTCAAAAATTACCAGGGAGCCCACACATACGTCAGCCCTAACTCCTGGTGCCATTTGAGGTTAGTGCTAGACTTTCACCTTCGTCAGAGACGTTTCTCTAAGTAGGAAGAGGCTAATGCAGAAACCAGTAGCTGACCAAATTACCAAGAATAAGAGATAATGGAGTGTTCTGCTTCTATGCCACATCCTCAGCGGCTGATGGGACAACTGAGAGAAGGAGGTGGAAAGAACTCAAAGCCTGAGAATGGGAGGTGAGCAGCGCAAGGACGGGGAGGGAGTGTGCAGCGCCAGGCCAAGGGGTGTGCAATACAAGGACATCCTCTGAATGTGTTGCTTGCACTCATGAGCTCACCACAGCTGTGGTTATCTGCAGGAGACCCATAGAAGATTAGGGCCATCATGGGTAGGGGAGGGGCCATGAGGTCCCACTCATCCCTGAGGGTCTATTGGCCGGCCATAAAGCATCCCTGGGGGAAGAAGTGTCATTTTCTCAGTGGTATAGCCACCGATAAGTCCGTTGCCCGCGCTCCAGCAAACAATCTCCTACCCATGCTCGTGCAAGTGACTGCAACCAAACCCAGTGGATCACACATAAAAAGAAGACATGAAAGTGGGGTGGGGACTTAGGGAAGAAGGGGTTCAGTGGAAGAGGGACAAGGATGAGAGCAGGGAATGGGGGACACGACATTGGTAAAATTCATTACATACATGTATGTACTGTCAAAGAATAAAATTCTTAAGTTTTAATAAAGTGGTGGCCCACACTTTAATCCCAGCGCTTGGGAGCTGGAGCAGGTGGATCTGTGTGAGTTTGATGTCAGCCTGGTCCACAGAGTGAGTTCTAGGATAGCTAGGACTACACAGAGAAACTCTGTCTTGAAAAACTGAAAAGAAATTTAAAGCGGAAAGAGAAGATGCTCCAGACAGGCACTCAGAATCATGCAGGTGGATTCTTGAAGGAAAATGGAGATGGAAGTTGCTCCCTGCCCGGTGGGGAATACTCTGCACTGTTTTTAGATATTAACAAATGGAAGATGTGGTTAAAAAAAAAAAAGAAAGATTTTTCTCCACACAATGAGATCAAGCATGGGAAAGTATTTGTTAATGAATAAAATAGATAAAGATAGGGTTCATTTAAAAACCAGAGCACCTGGGGATGAAGCTCAGTGGTAGACCCCTCACCCAGCACGTGCCAGGCCCTGGGCCTGGTCCCCAGAGCCACACAATACATGAGTCAGCACAGTGAGGAATACGAAGTAGCTGCAGAGATGCAGTCTCATGGATGTGCTCCAGAACCAACTGCCGTGCCATCCTGTGGGTGGGCCCAAAGCCACGGAGTTGGGCTAGAGACCGCTCTGTGGTTAAACAGCACTTGTTCTTGCAGAGTACCAGGGTTCAATTCCTAACACCCACGTGGTGGCTCACCACTGTCTGTAACTCCAGTTTCAGAGGAGCCAAGGCCTGTTTGGACATCTTTGGGCAGCAGGCAGGCACATGGTGCGCGCGCGCGCGCACACACACACACACACACACACACACACACACACAGGGAAAACAATCACACACATAAAATCAGTAAATCTAAAAATTTTTAAGTTGTTCCTGAATGGTTTTTAATAAGCAGAAACTGTGTATAACTAACAATGGCCTCCTCTACCTGCTGTTGGTAAAATAGTCCCTCCACATTTAGCCCACCAGCCGACCAATGGGGAGTAGCTGCTTGTAGCCTAACTGGCTGTAACCAGTTTTCATAATCCTTACATTTTCACAGCTTCTCAGTTCCCAGAGTATTTTCAAATAACATCATCAGAGGGCACCTACCCGTCAGATAGAAAGGACACTTCACGTTGCCCTTTCACGGAGGAGAGAATGTCAAGGATTGTGTGCAGAAAGTGGGGACCCAACACTGATGGCTGAAGGACTGGGGTGAGCCAAGGACTCAAGGACCCAACTTTCCACCCAAGCATTAAAGGAGTTCATCATAGAGAAAAACAATAAACCAAATAAAGGCAATTTGCTTTCTGTAGCTCTTTGCAAAAGAAAAAAAAAGAACCAAAACAGGGCCTCTCTGTGTGGCCCATATTGGCTTTGAACTACTGATCCTCCTCTTAGGTTAGCCTCCCCATGGCCGGGATCACAGGTGACTGTGGCCAGCAGCAGTCTGCTCTTTTTGATCACCATGAGCATGTTACTATAGATGGTATCACGGATAAAGTATTTCTCTCCCGTAAAAACAAAAAGCTGGTTTTTTCTATTCTCTAATATAGAACACACATAGAGAAACACAGACACACACAGAGAGAGACAGACACACAGACACACCCCTCAGAAATGGTAGGCAATACTCTACTACTAAGCTCCACCCCCAATCCACATAAAGGTCAGACATGGCCATGTGCATCTATATGCCAGTGTCGCCTGGGAGCAGGCTAAGGAAACAGAAGCTTGGCATTCATTGGCCAGCGTGTCTAGACAATTGGTAAGTTCTGGGCTCAGTGGCAGAACTTGACTCCCCAAGGTGGAGAGCAATAGAGGGAACACAACTTGAATACCTACACACGAACACACACGTGAAGTTCTAAAAGGACAAGGTGGTCTCATTTCTGGACACACAGAGATTTCTCTTAGGATTTTGCAAATCATCTTACACTCTAAGTCCCTGTCCTGGCTATGACATCAATAATTCATCCCAGAATCTTGCAGAATTAAGCTTTCCCAAGAGAAACAGCTCCTGCCACATGCTCTCAGAATTTTCCAAGAATCTTCTCAAAAAACTGCCCCCAGTGGCTCATTCAGCAAAACGTACTCGATTTCTCCTCTCAGAGGTGAGTCATTGTTGCCGGTAGAGTCAGAGACTCAGATCCCTCCCTTGATAGGTGGGGGTTGAGATCCCGGGGACCAGCTGACAGAAATTACTGTAATATCGAGGAGCTTGTCACACCCTTGTCCTGTAGGCTCTGGTTAAAAACATCCAGCATTCTCCCATCCTGAAAAGGGCAGTTTCTTGTTTTAAAATCATAGAGATTAGTTCCCTGTTGCAGAGTCCCCAGCCACAAATGGAAGAGCAAGTCAGGCCTCCACGCTGGAACTTCAGGGCGAAAACTGGGACAATCCCATGCGCACCAGGAGAACTGGTCACCCATCTAGCTGCTCAGACTTCCCAGTCATTATCAAATACCCCCCATTGTTAACATCACCTAACATCTCAACATGTAGGTCAAGAGCCTCTCTGGGTCACACATAAGACACCTGCCTATCAGACATTTACACTATGATTCATCACCATAGCAAAGTTACAGTTACGCAGCAGCGATGAAATAATTCTGTTTGGGGGTCACCACAACATGAGGAACTGTACTAAAGGATCTCAGCATTAGAAAGGTTGAGAACCACTGACCTAGAATCCTGGCTTGGGGCTTGAGGACCTCTAATTGTCTACAGAGCCAACACGAAGGAGGCTTCCCCAAGAGCCTGGGAAGACCTCGTGACAGGTCTTAGCAGCAGGACTGTGGACATACCCCTTCATCATCCCCGCCACTGACTCTGATAAACAGTGTTTTGCAGTAACCCCGCTCACCACTCATTCAATGCCAGTAGCATGGCCCCGCCCAGGTATGACAGCCAAGAGTGTCCAGGCAATGCAAGTGTCAGCTGGGGTGAGGGACGATAGTGGGAAAGCAGCCCTGGCTGAAGTCTGCTGTCTCTGGCCCTCTAGGACTACAACACACAAATCAAGGCAGGTTAAAAGACATCTGGAAGCCAGGTGTGGTAGCCCACAGCTTTAATCCCACCATTCAGGAGGCAGAGAGATATGGATCTCTGGGATTTGAGGTAGCCTGGCCAACATAGCAAGTTCCAAGTTCCAGGACAGCTAGAGCTACATAGAGAGATCCTGTCTCAAACAAAACAAAACAAAAACAAAAACAAAAGACACATTGGCTTTACATCAGGTACAGCCACCTTGCTCAGGCACAGGTAACCCAATGGCCACTTTGTACCCTTCTTAGGTTTAGCTTGGCCTTTGAGGTCCTTCTGAGTAGTTACTCCCTAGCCCTACCTCTACCTGTGGGTACAAAAACCACTTCTGACCCTAAGAGATGCCATAGACATGAGGTGGGGAAACAAAGAAATCGGTGGAATACAACACAGGTATAAACAAGGCACATTGCATAAAGAGGCATCTTGCAATAAGTAAAACCTGTTTTCATTTCATAACACAGATTTTTGCTGAGGTCAAGCTGCTCAAGACTGGAAAGCAATTGGCTTGATTCTCTACAGTGCAGGTTCTTTGGACGCTCCAGTGCACTCTCAGACTTCTGGTGACTCCCAGAGGCGGTGTGTTCTCACGGGGACTTTTGACTCAGACCTCTGATGACTCCCAGAGGCGGCGTGTTCTCACGGGGACTTTTGACTCTGGGTTCAGCCACCCGCTGGATCTCTCCCTTGTTCACGGTGCACTGACCACTCCCCACTCATTTCTGCACTGTGCTGAGCAAGCTATGGACACAGGTCCCCTTTCTCCCATATACCCCACAAGGTGTTTGTGTGGGCTGGCTTTCCTGCAGGCTGTGGTAGGGGACATCTTCTATAGCTCCAAAGTTTTGAGCCAGGTGTGGTGACACACACCTGTCATCTTAGAACTCAGGAGGCTGAAGAGGGATTGCTGTGAGTTCAAGGTCAATCTGGGCTATGCAGAAAGACCCTGTCCCTGGCTGAGGAGACGACTCAGTTATAAACTGCTTGCCATTCAATCATGAAGGGCCTTAGTTTGAACTGCACACACCTGACCTCCTAGGGTTCCCGTGGAAGGTGGGGATCATAAAGTCAGCCAGCAGCACACACCCATGGAAGGTGGGAAGCAGAGACAGGAGAATCCTCAGAAACCTCAGGTCAGCTAGCCCGGTACACAGCAGCAATCTCAGAGCACATGCGGACAACCACACTCATGCACATCACACACACACACAAAGAAAAAAAACATTGTCTAAAAAAGAAAAATATTTAACTCTGTTTCCTGTCAAAACTCTCCTCTCTCCCCAGCTCCCTTGACCTCATCCCCAATTCGATGATCTTATTATGCCAAACCACTTCATGACCCTCTTTTCTTGACCTCAGACCTACTTTCACCTTTCAAAGCCTGGCTAACAAGCCATCACGCACTAGGTCATCCAAACTAAGTCATTAAGAGTGGCAGTGGTCTAATAACTCCACAGGGCTGACGGGAAGCCAGCTAGATCACATGACTTGCCTTCCACCTTGCTGCAGCCTAGAGCCGTCTGTTCCATGCTTGCCAGTTCAACACAGGAAGGGCATGGAGGCTTAGATGCCCCTGCTTCCTGCATTTTCCCCTCTGTAATCTGATCTGTAGGTGGAACAGAATCAGTAAGCACTGTGCGCCCCGATACCCTCCTTAGAAGACAGGGCAGTCTCCTTCATCGCTGGTTTTGTTGTTGAAATGGTTAAATTCAAGATTGTCCAGCCTCGGTGTGCAGGGGTTACAAACTTCAGCACCATGCCCACCTGGGCATTGGTTTTAAATTAGAGTTTTTCTGTGTTATTCTTTGATGTGGGACAATGGTCTTGTACTCTGTAAAGATTTGTTACTTGTGCTGGTTTAATAAAATGCTGATTGGCCAGTAGCTAGACAGGAAGTATAGGTGGGGCAACCAGAGCAGGAGAATTCTGGGAAGAGGAAAGGCTCAGTGTACAGTTGTTACCCAGATGCAGAGGAAGCAAGAGGAGAATGCCTCGTTGATAAAAGGTACCAAGCCATGTGGCTAACACAGACAAGAATTATGGGTTAATGCAAGATGTAAAAGTTAGTTAATAAGAAATCTGAGCTAATAGGCCAACCAGTTTATAATCAATGTAAGCCTCTGTGTGTTTCTTTGGGGCTGAACGGCTGTGGGACTGGATGGGACAGAAACCTCTGTCAACAATTCTTCTTCCATTTGTTACTTCCCAGCATTATTTGGTGATAGGTCTAATTTAATCTCTCTCTGCCCATTAAGAGCTCTCATGAATAGGACATGCTGCAGAGAACTCTATAGGAAGATAAGCTGGCTGCTTTACTACTGCAACAGGCTGGGATGGTGTCAGGTGGAGGGGACCAGGGGTTACTGCCAAAGAAAGTCCGTACAAATGAGGGGAATGTCTTATTCAGAGAGGTGAGAGCCACAGGAGCATGTAGAGTGATACAACTGAGGTATTGTGCCCTGGCCTGTGCTGCCCATGGTCTGTGCCACCCACGGCCTGCGCCATTCATGGCTTGTGCCACCCACAGCCTGTGACACCCATGGCCTGTGACACCCATGACCTGTACCTGTCCATAGCCTGTACTTTGGGAAACACTGCTTAGGCTGCTGACTCATATGTTTGATGCCTATGCTGCCCATGACCTGTGACATCCATGGCCTATACGTGTCCATAACATGTACTTTGGGGAACACTGCTTAGACTACTGACTCACAGACTCAGGTGCTGAGTCAGTGAGAATCTTCAGAAATCTCTGGAAGGACCAATGGTGCTGAATACATCCAGACGATAATCTTCTTGGCTTCCTGCATAGAGGAATGTAATTCTAAGGGACCCCTTTTCCCTGGCCTAGAGGCTGGGTCCTTGGCTGAAATCGAACAGACCACCAAGAAGTCCCAACACTGACATCTGGGTCTCTGCTTTCTACATCCTTGTTGTAGCCTCTCATTATCCCTACCTGGCCCCGTGACCAGGCCAAATCAAGGGAGCTGGCATGGTGGGTGCCCAGCACCAGGCGGAACAGGGCTGGGGAGGAGTATTCCTATGTGTTGGTCCTAGGGAGCACATAAGCTTGCCCTCCAACGAGGGATGCTCTTGGAGAAGTCAACCGCCACTCTGGCTTTTTAAACCCTTGAGTGGCTTCCCCAAATCCCTCTTCTTAGTCCCGAGGGCTGAGGGTTGCGGGCAAGGCTCCCTCCTTCCAGGGATTCCTACAGCTCAGTGACTGATTCCAGCACACTCCTCCACCTCCATCTCCTGTCCAGTCTACTCAGCTGCCTCAAGTGAGACACGCAAACCCTTCTACTCCTGCCGGTTTAACTTCTGTCCATCCCAGCATGTGGACATCAGCCCAATCTCCCTCCATTCTTAACCCTCTGATCTATGTTCAACACAGCACCCAGAACAGTTACTTCAAAACTTAAGGCAGGGCCTGCTCTAAACTCTTCAAAGTCCCCTCCAATAGTCAAAACCCTTGCATGATGCCTTCCATAGATTGCTCTGTGCTCTATAACCTCTATACAACCTTGCTTTTCTTTGACCAGGTCAAGTCCACCTCTATCTCAGGGCCTTTGCACTTTCAGCTCCTACTGCCCAAATCACATCTCCATCATCCTCTGGTCCCACATTCAGTCTCTTTGGGTCAAGAGTCAGTGAAGTCTTCCATGGCCACCAGATACCAAATACCCAAGCATTCCCCCTGAGCCTTCTCTGTCTGAGGCATGACCCCATTGGACGTCTAGGGTAGTCTTTTGTTTGTTCATTCTAAAAACTCTATGACAAGGATGGCTTTCAGGCTCACTGCTATACTCCTATAACCAAGAAAATGAAAACACTTAATACAAGTTTTGAATGAAATAATGCAGAAGTGAGCCCATTGCAAGGTTCCAGGCAACAAACAACTGCTCATGGGAGCTGACCCTGGTCATGACTGATGACATTGGCCCACCTCTTGCTATGATGCCTTCTCCTGCTCCTTTCTCAGGGGTTCTGCAAGTCCCTCAATAAAAGGCGGTTCCCTTGTTCCTGCACCCCCCCCCACTTCCAGGCATCCAGCATCTTGTCCAGGAAGTCTGTTGAGCAGATGTACAAGGTAGTCAGCCATTCACAGGCCTGGGTAGCTCATGAATGAACTCCCAGGTGCTGTCAGTTCTTGACAGGATGAATTAGTTGGGCTCCGAGTCATATAAGCCCCCAACCTTCATGCGCACACCCTCAACTCTTGCCTCGGGAGAGCAAGAGTGAGAGGGCCCTATTTATCGGAGGATTAATTTATGCCAGACACAATCATTGCCTCATTTAATCTTCAAAAATAGACATGAGATAGGAATAGGGAATCTCTGTCAGCCAAGGATCCTTAAGAGGTGGGACCAGGTTAGGGTGTGACCTTTTGGGTACCCGGAGAAAAACGCCATGCGGCCCAGGGTTTTCTCTCTGTGTGTGGATACTGTGCTACACAGCTGAACTTGGACTTCTCATTCCTGTTTTGTGAGTTTGCCCCTTATAATAAAGAAAAATATAATTGGCTTATCTTGGAGTTAGCCTGGTATTCTTCAACCCTTGTTATTTCAACAAGATAGGAAAAAGGAACCCACCCCACTTACAGTAAATAAGTCATATTTGAGGAATCCAATGTACTCACTGTCATAGATAGAGTGTGTCTGTGTCTCTCCAACTCCATGCTACGCTCTGACCATTCACTCCAAAGCACTACCATCCTCGCCAGTGGTGGCCAGATGTGACAGATTATCCAGAAACAAGACCACCATGAGAGTACAGATGTTCAGAGGTACTGCCAAGGAGCCTGTCAGAGGTCAGGGCCCCTGAAGGTTCAGGTGCAGCTAGGAATGAGTGGCCGGTGAGGATGCCCATCAAGAGAAGAAAGAGAAAATCATTCATACCATGAAAGAGCTTTCTTTCTCACTGGATGAAGGCGTCTAACCATCCCCTTTCAGCCACTGTCTGACTCTAGGTTCTCAGAAGGAATCACACAACCTGAGTCTGCACAGAGGGGGAACTCAGAAGTGGGCATGGCCTGAGAAAGATTCTCAAGCCAGGATTTGATTTCATGTCATTTCAATTTCTAACCTAATACTTGCTTACCCTGTGCTTAAACCTTTCATGCTTCTTCCCCATAAAATAGAGGTGTGACCCCACTCTGCACGCAGAAAGAACACATGCATCCTGTGTGACCCCACTCTGCACGCAGAAAGAACACATGCATCCTGTGTGACCCCACTCTGCACGCAGACAGCACCCATGCACCCTGTGTGACCCCACTCTGCACACAGACAGCACCCATGCTTCCTGTGTGACCCCACTCTGCACGCAGACAGCACCCATGCATCCTGTGTGACCCCACTCTGCAGGCAGACAGCACCCATCTGTCCTGGGATAGAGTGACATATACCCTCCAAGGCTCATACTTTGAAGGGTGGCCCTCATGTGGTAGTAATATTACAAGATCATGGGATCACAACAGCTCAGGCCTTATCAATGGCTTAATCCACCAAGTGTTCATAGCTGAATAAACAGCTAGGAGGTGGGGCTTAGTTAATGGAAGTAGGTTCTTGGATGCGAGTCTTTGAGGGGCATACCTTGTTCCAGATACCCGTGCTGGCTTTCTCTCTGCTTCCCAAACACTATGAGCAGTTTCCTTCCGCCATGATGTTTCTGCCTTGTCATGGCCTAAAAGTGATGGAACCAAACAGCGGTTGACAAAATAACCCACGCCCCCCAAACTGTTTTCCTCAGATATCTGTCACAGTGACCAGAACTGGACTAACATCCCCAGTGAGAAGGCTACTCAGACACTTGAAGGCAAGACAACTGCAGGAAATATCAAATTGCTAAGGAAATCCAGTCTGTAACTGCAAACTCCAGAGACTACAGCTTCTTTGGGTTCCAAAGCCAGATGATTTCAAAGTTCTCAAGCTGTGTCTGGTCCCTGGGAGGCCAGAGGGTTCTTCCAGAGGGTGGACTAAATCAAAGCATTACCATCTGGGTACCAAGATGCCTACCTCACACTTTCACCAACAACATAGTGGCGTTTTCAAAGGTTCCATTGAGTAGTTCTCAGGAGACTGTGCAGGAGCGGATCTGAGAACCCAGTGCGCTTCTGTCAATCATATTACTCTATCAAGATTATTCTAGTATTATTCTAGCAATAGTACAATTTTCAAGAATAGCATATAAGAATATAAGTTTTTGTTTTTGTTTTTCGAGACAGGGTTTCTCAGTGGTTTTGGAGCCTGTCCTGGAACTAGCTCTTGTAGACCAGGCTGGTCTCGAACTCACAGAGATCCGCCTGCCTCTGCCTCCCAAGTGCTGGGATTAAAGGCGTGCGCCACCACCACCCGGCTAAGAATATAAGTTTTCTTACTAAAAATTTTATCTTTTGAAAAAATATTTTTCATAAAACATATTAAGATGTAATGTTTTAATGCTATTTTTAAAATAGGCTAAATACTTAGGTTTTTGTTTTTTATTTTAAACACACTCAATGTAAGTAGAAATAGCCTGCAAAACAATAGCTCTTGGGTTTCCTAATGATTTTTAAGAGTGTACGGGGGTCCAGAGACCAAAGAGCTTGAGAACCACTGACTTAATGATTCACGGCATTTCTTCACATTTGCCAAGTGTGAGGCCATTTGAGGAAATCCGGGCAAAGATGGAAAGAAATAGAAACATGGAGCTTGCCTGACAGCATAGGCACGGTCTGCCACAGGCAGGAAGGGCGGGGTACCGTGTGGGAAAATAAGGCCCTGATGGGGAGGAGCCTAGAGAAGAAGCCCAAGTCCTTTGCTGGCCTGGGCTGTTCACTACTACCTGTTGAGATTGAGGGCAGGGGTCCAGAATTCTTCCTGGCTAGCTGCTGGTGCCCGGAACACCAATAGGAATGTTTTATCCCTGTAATGATTAATCTTGATTGTCAACTTGACTAGATTGAGAAGCACCTATGAGATTGGTGAAGTGTGCCTCAGAGTACGTCTGTGAGAGCACTTTCAGAGAAGACTAAGTGAGGAGGGATTCCTCCCTGTGGGAGTGGAGAGCTTCCCCTTGTAAGCTGAGAACCTGCCTGGAGGAAACCTAGGCCTGCAGACATTCTCTCTCTGCTTCCTGACTGCAGTGATGAGAGAGACTCTGCTCCCCCATGCCCATCCTGCCATGATGAACTGACACTTCTGGAACTATGGGTTGAGATAAATCCATCTTCCCTGAACTCGTTTGTGTCAGGCAATTGGTCACAGAAATAAAAGAAGAAGAAGAAGAAGAAGAAGAGGAAGAGGAAGAGGAAGAGGAAGAGGAAGAGGAAGAGGAAGAAGAAGAAGAAGAAGAAGAAGAAGAAGAAGAAGAAGAAGAAGAAGAAGAAGAAGAAGAAGAAGAAGAAGAAGAAGAAGAAGAAACTTGTGGTAGTTTGAATGTAATTGGCCCCCCATAACTCTATAATCTCATAGGGGGTGGCAATATTGAAAGATGTGGCTTTGTTGGAGTGATAGGTATGGCCTTGTTGGAGGAAGTGTGTCACTGTGGGGGCGGGCTTCATATGCTCAGGATACCACCCAATGAGTCAGTTGACTTCCTGTTGCCTGCAAGACGTGGCACTCTCAGCTCCAGCACCCCTGCCACGCTCCCCTTTGTTATCATAATGGACTGAACCTCTGAAACAGTAAGCCAGCCACTTTCAAATTTTCTCTTTTAAGAGTTTCAGTGGTCATGGTGTCTCTTCATAGCAACAGTAAACCCTAACGAAGACAAAAATTCTATTAGCCAAAAACCCAAAATTCTATCCAAATAATGCCATGTATAATTTAAACATACAAAGGGGCAAATAACATTTGGAAGCTAGGTTAAAGGTCTATGGCAGGAGTAAAGAACAGGGAACCAGAAATGCTCAAAACTAGACCGTAAGAACTGAGCAGAGCAGGGACCACATCATTGATGGTCAAGTGCGACCAACCAAGAAAATTACCAAATATAATTCTAAAATCAAAGGGGGAAAATTCAATATGGCAAACTTGTTTTAGTGTATGCTATGTCTCTAGCAGCATGAAGCAGGCTGCATGAGCAAGAGGAAATTAGACATGACACCTACCTGCTCCTACCCTAGTCTACTGGGGCCATCGCCACCAGATCTTCACAGATATGACAAAAAAATTAAAAGGTAGTGCTAAGATGAGCTCCAAAAAAAAGGACTATTGAGTCAGAGAAGCACAGCCATCTCTTCTCTTCTCACCAGGGTTTGCTACAAAGCCTAGGCTGGCCTTGAACTCACAATCGTTCTTCAGTCTTTCAGGTACTGGGGCAGTTGTTTCTTGGCTGACACGAGGAGGAAGCTGCCTTTCTGCTGAAGCACATAGCCGCCTTTGTGTGGTCTGGGTAAGAGGGTGCCGGGCACAAAGGCATGCTAGCAGGTCCTGTAGTCCCTTCTGCTTTGGTGGGCGTCTGAAAGCACCAGTAGGAGATGAGTCTCAGGGTACCTGAGCGTGAAGGGAGGGCTGGGACCTAGGATCATAAGAAAAAAGGGATAGAACCGGGGAAGACAAAGTGTGACGAGGACAATTGATGATGTAAATTTCAAGAGTCCCGTGTGGTCTAAGATCTTGTTTGACTCATGTCCTCATCACCTAGGCCAGTGCCGGAAGATAGTAGGTCTTCTGTTCTCCCCATCGCCTAGGCCAGTGCCGGAACATAGCAGGTCTTCTGTAAATGCTTGGTGAATGCATGAAGGATGGGACACTGTCACCTTCCTTTCCTCAGGTTGGCGGCAGATGTACTGCCAAACCCAAGCAGGGATTGAAAGCAGGATGGAGACGCTGAGGTACACCTTCTCTGCTCCCTCTGAAGTAAATACCCTCACCATTTCTGGGACTTGAATGTCTTTCTGGTTGTCACCACAAAAGGTCACTTCTCCAGATTTCCTGTGTCTCCTTAAGGTTTGTCATGTCAGTTATCAACTGAGGTTGCCTTTGGGATGGATTACTTTGGAATTTTCAGTTTGCATGGTAGTTTATTTCCAAACAGTCAGCAATTGCCTTAACATGTGGTGTTTAAGAACATCTGGCTTTAAATTTGGAGCATGGGGACCATGGAAGAGGGTTGAAGGGGAGAGGCAGGGAGGGGAGCAAAGAAAAATGTATAGCTCAATAAAAGCAATTTAAAAAAATAAGAAACTTAGTACTTGAAAATATAATGACCAGAATGAAATGTTCACAAAAAAAAAACCCAAAAAACAAAACAAAAGAAAAAATAACAAAATAAAACATCTGGCTGTCAGACCCGTGAACTCCTGCAAAAGTCTACTAGTGACCCTGTAAGACCATCACCTGGGCCACAGGGGGCTCATTAGGGGCAGGGGTTGTGTTTGCACAAATAATGTTCTCTACTGACTCTGAATGTATTCTTTATTTGATTATTTTAATTTTTTGGAAACAAACTCTTCGTGTTTCCCAGGCTAGCCTCAAGTCAGTACGTAGCTAAGGCTAGTCTTAAATTTCTGATAAGTCTGTGTCTATCACGTGTGGGAATTGCAGACCCGCACTACCATGCCCAGCTTCCCTTAGTTGACTTTCAAGCCTGCTCCTCGTTTCTTTCAGAAACCAGGCACATCTCCTGTAAGCGCCAAAAAACTGTACACCTATCTCACAGCCTCATTTGCTCCTCATCTGGAGGTGCCTCGTCTGACTCCAGAAGCATCTGCACAGTTATCTCCATTTGCAGCTGAGGTGGCCAAGAGATAAGAGTTGCTTAAGGTCGGAGTTAGCAAACAAAAACCGGTGTTGCCACACAGTTCTTGGTCTCGGTCTCCGAGCTGACCATCCACTTTCTACAAAACAACTGTATTCTTGGCATTTTTGTTTCTCTGGTAACTTCATAGGTAAGTGGCTTATAATCTTATTACAAAATTTTCTGGTAAATGACAATGTGATGCTTTATTCAACAAAATCCACTTATTATGATGATTTTCTGACAGGGGAAAATGAGGCTAGCATTTGCTTGTTTCGCAAGTTACAGTGAAATGACTTTGCAGGTGCTCCCCACAGAGGAACTTTTGAAGTTTTTGTTTGTTTGCTTGTCTCACTATGAGGTCAAGCTGGCCTTGAACTCCCTTCGGTCCTCATTCCTAGTGCAGGGATTCCAGGCTTATACCACCATGCCCTGCTATGTTTATGTAAATGTTTTTTAAATTCCCTATTAGTATTTGTGTACTGATGAAATTTGAGGTTTAAGATTATAAGTCATTAGTCCGAATGGTACCTCTAAGTTCCCAGTTTAAGTCTGTAAGATTTTTATTATGGTACAACTCATTTTTATTGTAATTATGTCCATGTATCATTTTTTATATATATATATATATAATATCAGCATTTCATTAGTAAATTAGAGTGCATTGCATATGAATTGCTAATTGATTCACAGCTGTTACTAATACATTGCTAAAAGAAATTTCTTCAGGACAAAAGTAACTGTGGAACAAGGAGTGCGGCTACACTCCTTTGATCCCAGCACGCGGGAGGCAGAGGCAGGTGATCTCTGTGAGTTCAAGACCAGCCTGGTCTACAGACTGATTTCCTGGCCAGTCAGGACACACAGTGAGGGACTATCTCAAAACAAATCAACAAAAAGCCTATTGGTAAAATTTCATAGCTTATTGCTTATTTTTACTATAAATTCTAATATAAACTATTATATGCATATATTATATGTATAGGCTAATATGCAGTTTCTTTCAAGGTATTGAAAAGAAAAAAGTGTTAACCTCGGAACAAAAACTGAAAACCTGTCTAGAGAAAAAGAGTGAAAGAAAACTGTTTGAATTGCTGACAGAAGAGAACATATTAACAGGAGTGTTCTTCATTTGTGGACATAATAGAAGATTCATAGCAATATGGCAGAACACTAGCCCAGAAAATACATATAAACACTAAATAACCTATACATGTTGGCTGAAAAAAATCAGCAGCTTAGACCAAATTTGTCGACTGAAATCACTTTTAATACTAAAAGAAATGCTAAATGCCACTGAGGTTTGTCTCCTATGTCAGAGAAACAGTTGATTCCCTTAGCTATATTTTCAAAACAGAAATATGTCTGTATATAAACATTAAAAATTAGCCAGGCAGGTGATGCGTGTCTTTAATTCCAGCACTTGGAGGTAGAGGCAGGCAGATCTCTGAGTTCGAGGCCAGCCTGGTCTACACAGTGAGTTCCAGGACAGCCAGGACAAGTAAGAGAAACCGTGTCTCAAAAACCAAACCAAACAAATAATATTGTTTCCATAGTAAAATATATAGCTGGAGAGATTATCAGTTTAAAAAATCAAAACCTGGGCTATAATCATTTGAGGAAATAAGGACACAAGGCTGAAGAAAATTATAACTATCATGTTAGATTTCAACATCCTAAGGCTGTCAGAACAATATATCAAAAAGTTCTGGTGACATTTGTGAATTCTATCATGTTAGCTAGGATGGCCTGACTTTGGCTAAGCCTTGAAAAGAGGGCAGCCAAATAAAAAATTGAAGATATAAGGACAGAACAATCTATTTGAAACCTTTGTGACTTTAAAAAGTCAGCGGCACAGGGACCATCCTCCTAGAAAGCATCAACATTATTAAGCATATAGATTCTTGAACATAAACCAAAGCTACACTATTGAAAATGTATACTTAATAAATACATTTTCTCTGCTCTAATTTGTCATATTTAAAGTAAAATCTATGACAACATAAACATCATGGTTTCTGTGTTTTGGCTCTTGTCAATGTGGCTTTTTGTTCTGTTCTGTCTTAGGGATTGAGCCAGGTCCTTCTGTATGCATGCTAGGCCAGTGTTTACCCTGAGTCATATCCCTACTACATCAATTTTCCCATAAGCAGAACTTAAATTTTGATGTACAGAATGTGCAGAAAATTATCAAGAATAAGAAACTTAGAAAAATCTAATTTTACCTAGTAGAAAAAGTGTTGTTCCTTGTGCTGAACAAATGCTAGATGTTTGACATTGCTAGCAACTTCTCCAAGATAGAAAGCACAGGAAAAAGAAAACTCATTTTGATTGTGAGTCATATGCTCCAAAAGTCAGTATCAGATTTTCCGCTCTCTATTAGTGGCAACACTATCCCTTTAAAAGAAAGGTTTGTGATACTGAAGAGTTATGGCCTTTTCACTATTCAGGATTGCATGCATAAATTGAAAAGGTGTAGTCAACACGAACTTCTATAACCTTTAGAAACACATGATTGACACTGAGGCATGAGGCAAGAAGTGTGATAATGAAACATTGGTGCAGAAACCAAATCTGAGTTGGGAGATGTCTCAACCAGAAAAATGTTTGCTGCTTTGAGCCCTGACACTCACCTAAAACTGAGCAGGGTGACCCATATTTCTAGTCCAACACTTAGTGGGGGCAGATTCTGGAGGGAGGCAGGTGATACTGGGACTAGTTGGCCAGTCAGTCTTGCTTCTGCTTCAGTAGGAGACCCCGTCTCAAGGGACTATGGTGGTGATGGAGCCGGACACATACTCCTGCAATCTCTACATGTGTACATGGCCGCATGCACCTGCACACATGCACCTGCACACATGCACCTGCACACAAGCACCTGCACACCACACACATCAAGCAGAAGTAAATAAACATGAATAAGTGGAGCATGTAGAGGAAGCCACCCAAGGTCAACCCCCAGCCTCTACACAGAACACGCTAGCAAGTGCAAACTCACACATGCACGCACATGCACATATACCCCACACACACATAAAGTGTAACTAAAATCTGTCAGCTCCTTCTTGAATATAATTGGCTTACATCGTGCCACAGCTATCTACAGAACAGCATGCTGGGTGCGGCCCTACCGCTATTGTTGCTGCCAGCATGTACTGACTGGGTGGTGTCAGTCAGCAGAGGGAAATGTACTTGGGACATACATCTGAAATTCAAAAGCTGCCCATCTGCGATGCCAGCAGCAGTTTCCATAGAAAGAAGATGCCAGAAAAAGCAAGCATCAAAACTGCCTCAGAAAATTTTCTTTTCCCTGGGAATGATTTTATGACTGAAGCTGGCTCATATCCAGAGATATACATTGTCTCTTGTTTGAAGTTCAATTACTTCACATATAATTCACATGGGATCAACTTGCACTTGCTATGTTCTTGTTGCGCAAACACATGTCAGGATACAAATACTCTTCACTGAATCTATGTGCAAAGTGTGTCTCTGCGAGCTCCTCCTCTCCTTCCACCGAGTGTCTATTCTGGTGGGCGGCGATGGGGGCGGGTGGACAAACATCAAAGGTAAATAATTATCTGTAAGTAGTAATTTACAAATTCTTTATTTTTCTTTTTTATTTTGTTTTGTTTGAGACAGAGTCCCACTAGCTAGCTCACCCTAGCCTCAGACTTCTTATTCTCCTGCCGTAGCCCCCAGAGTGCTAAGGCTATAAGGCATCCACTGCCTCACCCAGAAGATCTTTCTTTGGTGGGGTGGGATGATCTCTGTAATGAATACATCTTGAACTAAAAGGGAGAGAAAAGAGGAGAGGCAGGAAGAGGTAGATGGGAGGAAGCTATAGAAGGCACTCTCGCACCCCCACTGCACCCCCAGGGTTGTCAGGCCTCTCAGAGGCTAATGGTGAGGTTCACGGTCCTAGAGTAAAGCTGAGACACAGACAGGAGAGGGCAGGGGCAAAGGAATGGGCCACGGACTCTGAAAGCAGCAGAGCTGTGTCTGTGGAAGAATTCTCCTGACAATAAAACATCACCCTACATTCCTTTCCAGTCTCGAGACTATCTCCCTTCTGTGACCACAAAATTCATTTATCTTCCTGCGCTGACCTTTTCTTGTAATGTCTTCTGTCTTATAGATTGCTAAAGTGGCTTAGAAAAAAAATCTCCCCTGATAAATGATGAAGGGTTAGACCATCTCTGCTTTCCCAGATTCCTATTTGTATAACGTTGCTTTCATCCAGGTCACGCAACAATCTGAGACTTCTCAGAATCACTTTGTGTTCAGCTTCCTTCGAAATCCAAAGTAAGCGCATTAAATACAAAATGCATGTGCACTGTAAAGTAAGAGGGAAACAGGCTTACACATCTTTGGGGGCTTGGGGAGGATCTGCCCCTAGAGCAGCTCAGTCCCAGGTCCTCCAGTCCTCCACCCAAGGTCTAACCTACCTTCTTACCACCCACTTTTCTCTATTGTTTTCTATTGTGTCAGCTCCTATGAGGAGCTCCCTGGCTCGCCTGGAGAAAGCGGAGGGGGGGATGGCAGCGTCTATGCTCCACCTCCCAGCCAAGCCTCCCATGCCTTCCTCTGCAGCTGTCTGCTCCTTGTCCGCCATTTTCAGCCTCCACTAACTTCCCCGCAGACCTCGCACACTTGGACGTCCTTGTCACGTGTGCTGTTTGCGAGGGTCTCAGTCAGGTCCCGCTTTGCCTATAGGAGGGGACATCTGTATGTGTTCATTCTTCTGACGGCAGGACAGCAGAGCAAGAGAGGGGGAGGGGAGTGCACCTGTTCAGAAGACAGATTGCAGGTTCGGGAGCCACCAAGAAGCCCCGAGAGAAGTTCAGATCAGCAAAAAATCTGGCTTCTCAGCACGTCCTGGCTAGTCAGCATTTGTTGAGTGCTTACTGTATGCTCGCTCTTTTGAAAGACTCCAGGTCTCCCTACTGATTGACATAAACTTCTCTTAGCAGTTTCCAAAAATGCCACAGTGTAACACAAATTCTAGTTGGTCTTAATAATAAAATCTCAGGCCTGGCGGTGGTGCCTTTAATCCCAGCCACTCGGGAGGCAGAGACAGGTGGATTGAGGTGGATGTGAGTTCAAGGCCAGCAAGGTCTACAGAGCAGGTTCCAGGACAGGCACCAAAGCCACACAGAGAAACCCTGTCTAGAAAAAAATCAATCAAACAAACAAGCAAAAATAATAAAAACTCAGAGTCAGATATTGGGGGGTGAAAGCTGAGAGATCAGAGAAGCAGAATAGCCAGACTCTAGAGAATTCTCACCTCTACCAATGCTCAGACCGAAAGGGCGATCCTATCCTCAGACTGCCTTTAGCCCCTGTCTCCTCTCATCTTATATTCCCTCTGCCCAGCCATATCACTCCTGTCTCCACCTCCCTCGTGCTGTGGTCCCAAGTGCTGGGATCACCTTTGTGTGAGTTCTGTTTCTCTTTTAGACAGATTCAATCTTGTGTAACCCAGGATGGCCTTGAACTCACAGAGATCCGTCTACCTCTGTGTGTGCCACCACCGCCTGGCCTCTACGGCTAACTAGTGACTTAGCTCAGCACTCTGATCTTCAGGTAACCTTTATTTAAGACATAAACAAAATACCCCACAGCCACCGTGTACCTGGGACTGTCCTGACACCCAGGTTAAGAGCATTTTTATCTTTGTTTTCACAGGTAGGTTCCTACAGCTTGTAGTGTCTTGGAAGTTGAGAGTTACCAATAACAAGTTTGCGCAAAACAAAAATAAAACTATCTTTGACTTGCTGCATTTACTGAAACTGTTACCTTTGAGGTTAGGTGCCTCACATCATGATTTTCTTAAATTTAGACTATATATATAGTGTGTGTGTGTGTGTGTGTGTGTGTGTGTGTGTGTGTGTGTGTGTGTCCTGCCCAGTGCCTGTGAAGGTCAGAAGAGGGAGTTCCAGGCAGTTGTAAGCTACTGCACATAGGTGCTGAGAGCTGAACTCGAGTCCTCCACGCTCTTGGCTGCCGATCAGCTCTTCAGTCTCGGCCATATGGTCTAGACAAGGCTCTTGACTGACTTTGGGGAGACACTGAATAGCAGGCTGGCACTGGCTACTATTAGAAGTGCTATGAATCAGAGCCTTGCAAATGGTGATTCTGTTCCCCTCCCTGCCTCACCTCAGAGTCCCAGAACCAAATGTCAAAGGGAGCTACATAAAGCATTTGTTTCCTGATCCAGTTTTATTTTTATTATTTATTTACTTGTTTTTTGAAATAAGGTCACACTACAAAGCCCTGGCCGGCCTGGAACTCAGATGTAGACCGGGTACATTTGTTTTAAGCCTCCAAGCCCGAAAGATCAGTAGTGAATTAATTTGTATCTCATCCTGGTTGAACAGAATCATCTTTATTTGACATCAAACTCATTGAGAAGAAATAATGACTTCGGGATATTTAAATTTAAATCCAGAGAGCTGGAACAAGAAATTCTAACACATTTGGAAAATTTATCTTCATGGGCCTTCATAGTAGCCACCA
The DNA here is from genome assembly GCF_037038515.1 of Microtus pennsylvanicus. Taxonomy (NCBI): domain Eukaryota; kingdom Metazoa; phylum Chordata; class Mammalia; order Rodentia; family Cricetidae; genus Microtus; species Microtus pennsylvanicus. Next base: position 26,784,271 of record NC_134588.1, read on the forward strand.
GCAGACTTAACAAAGAAATATGGGTATGGCCTGCTGAGGGAATAGGCGTAGGGTAGGTGTAGGGTAGGCGTACGGTAGCCTTTGACCTAACGGCCTGGACTGAGAAACACCCTGCAGGTTTGGTGTGCTTTGGAGAGGGAACAGGCTATCAGAGCCATAAAGAGGGGCTCTGAGGGCTGCCCAGCTTTGATGAGCAGCTTCCAGACAGGCTCAGTGAGCAGGCTGCCGGGCTGCCGAAGGACAAGGGATTCCAAGCCAATCTTCTCAGAGGATATCAGGGCTCTCTAGTTAGCATTGTTATCCATTGTCAAGGACAGCCCAGCAAGGATCTACCCCAGAAGCCACCTCCTGAGTGAGCAGCCACCATAAGCCCCCAGTCCTTGAAAATGAACTTGAGATTTTCTGCCCACCATGCAGCATAGACCATGCTGTCAGAATGTAGTGCCCAGTACATTCTATGACATTAGGAACATGAGGAAACAGTAGATTTTCAGACTTGATCTCCTTTCTCTTTCTCGGTATTAGGGATTGAACCTAGGACGCTGGGCATAATTGGTAAGCACTCAGCCACTGAGCCAGATTCCTAGGCCTCTTTTCCTTTTTCTGTTTGGTTACAGGGTCTGATTAAGTCACCAGTAGGCCTTGATCTTTTCATATTCCTGCCTCAGATCTTCAAAATTTGGATTACCAGCTTGAAGCACCAGGTTGTTGTTGCTTATAAAATGTATTTACTGTGTGTGTGTGTGTATGTGTGTGTGTGTGTGTGTGTGTGTGTGTGTGTGTGTGTGAGTGATGGGGGCAGTGCACACTCACGCCACAGTGATTGTGTGGAGGTCAGAGGGTAATGTGAGGGAAACAGTTCTTTCCTTATGCTATGTGGGACCCGGGAATTGAACTTAGGTTCTCAGGCTAAGCAGCAACCACTTTTACCTATTCAGCTACCTCATAAGCCTACCACATTGGTTTTGTTGCTGTTTAACAAATTCTTATTTAGAAAAACTTCATCTAACTTTAGTGGTAAGGAAGTAAGAACTAAGCTTCCAAAATAACCAAGTGTGACCCCCCCCCCCATCAATAGTATGGTCATGAATTGTAAAGGGTTTCTTTGTCTTTCAGAGGTGAAAAGTTCCTTGTCCCAGGCTGCTTAGTAAATCAGGGGTGATGCCAGGACTAGAAGATCCACTGCTCTCAGACCCTAAGTGCTTCCCACACGGTCTCAAAGTCTGCAACACTTTGAGGGTCTCCTTCCCATCCCAGAAGCAGTCACAGTAGGATGGACCAACAGGGGACTGGCAGTGCAGACTCAAAGGCAAAAACAAAGCCGTGTGCTATAGTAAGAGGAAAACTTAGATTTGAGGTTGGACCCTGTACCGCTCACAAAGTGGTATGGTTATGGGGATTTCTGGACCTCGATTTCTTCATTTGGAAAAGTAGAGGAAACAGTGCCTACTGTACAGGGCTACTATGAAAATATATCTAACTATCAAAACTTCACACAGACACTCTGGTTAGCCTAGACATTCTACCAAAGATAAATCCCCTCCCAAACACTAGAACTATGGGATAAAGGCATTTGCTGCCAAGCCTGATTGATGGCTTGAGTTTGATCCTTGGTGCCCACATAGTGGAAGAAGAAAACCAACTCCCTCAAGCTGTCCTCAGACCTCTACCACATGCAATGGTATGCATGCACACACACACACACACACACACACACACAGAGAGAGAGAGAGAGAGAGAGAGAGAGAGAGGGAGAGAGAGATTAATTAAAAGAATAACAACAAGCTATCTAGGTGACCAAGTGAGTACTCCAGGTTACTGGCCTTTCTTTATGGGGTGTAGAAGGAGGAGTCTAGTTACTAAGGAGTGTGCCACAGATAATTTTGATTGACAACTTTAGTTACATAAAGCCTTTGCTCATTGTGCCATCTCTTTCCATAATGCATCTGATTTTAATTATATGCGTGTCCAATTATACATAAATACAAGAAAGTAAATAATGTTTCCCTGAAAGTTCACTCAGAGGGCCCAATTTGCCTTCTCCCACATGAACCTCAAATCGGTCCAGACCAGATCAGTCTCTGTCATTCATATACTGGAATACTCTTGAATGAAAACAAGCTTATTCCATTGTTCTGAGTGAGGTGTACTTGCAGTTTAATGCAGGTGGGGGGGTCCTAAGGTGCATTGTTAGAAAAGGAATATGCATATAGTCCAAGCCAAGCAGCATTCCAAGTTGTTAAGCTATTCCCTATGCTTTCCTGCCTCAGGACTTGTGTGTGTGTGGGGGGGAGGGGGTTTACTGCATTTTAATGTATTTTTTCATCTTTTATTTTATATAAATGGTAACCTACACACATTCTGCTTCACTTTTTCAACTGAGCAATGTATCCAAGAGGTTTCCTCGCAGAGCCATTTCATTATGGCCCCAAAGCATTTCATTCAGAGATACTATCACTGAACCATCTCTTACTACCCGAAGTTTCTAAGCTCTCGGTCATAAACGTTCTGTGTACCCAGCCTTGGACTTTCGGCGCTTTTGCAGCACAGTGCTGGGCATCAGTAAGACAAACTGTAGGTGTCCTCCCCAATCCTAGTCTCCTTCATCCTTTCTAACCCAGAGCACATCCTTTGGGCTTAGCTATAAAGCAGTTCTCTGCATCCTGCTTCTGGCCTGGTCTGCCATGTGCACCCCATGCCCAGCTTCTGTCGTCTCTTATGTGACATAAGCAGACCACATTTGTCTGAGTCACCGTTTTATTGCTGTGAAGAGACACCATGACCAAGTCAACTTAGAAAAGAAAATCATTTAGTTTCAGAGACGGAGTTCATGACCATCGTGACGGGAAGCATGGTGGCAGGCAGGCAGGCAGGCATGGTGTCGGGGTGGTAGCTGAGAAGTCACACCTTGATCCACAGGCCTCAGACAGAGGGAGCAAGGCTGGACCTAGTGTAGGCTATTGTCTTTAAGAGTTCATTCTGAGTTTGCCTCATCGCACATGACCAATTTGACTTTTTAGGGAAAAGTCACTCCCCTCCCCCAGTGACACACTTCCTCCAACAAGTCCACTGTATCCAGACATTTCTCTCCTGCCACCAGTTCCCAAATAACCACTCTGAGACTTAATATTAATTACAAACTCTTTGGCCAATGGCTCAGGCTCCTTACTGGCCAGCTCTCTGTATAAATTAACCCATTTCTAGTAATCTGCATATCACCATGTGCCCTGTGGCTTACCGGCAATGCTCCGGCATTTCACTCCTCCAGCAGCTGCTGGCGCCTCTCTCAACCCCGCCCTTCTTTATCTGACTTTCTGCTTGGATTTCCCTTCTGGCTATATTCTGTCCTGCCATAGGCCATGGCAGCTTCATGATTAACCAATGGCAATAAAACATTCACAGCATACAGAGGGGGATCCCACATCAGTGCACACCTAACCCTTCCTAAACAATCCATCAGCTAGGGACCAGACATTTAGATACATGAGCCGTGGGGGCCATTCTCCTTCAAACTACCACAGTGTTTAAGTCTAGTCAGACACCCCTGAGGTTCTTCCACGTGAATTATGCCTACTGAGGAAGAGATCTCTTGGGGCTTTGGTGCTCCTTTTTCTGGAATTATATCGAGACTGTGCATCCCAATCTGTGAATAAATACCTGAAGCCTGCTAAGACTCCATTTGGAGGTTTTTCCACAGAGAAGTTGTTGAATCTAATCAGATATGTGACTCAGTGTCTTGGAATAGACATAATCTTAACTGTTTTTTTTGTATTTGATTTCCTCCTACGGACTGCCTCCCCCTTCCTGTTTGATATGGCTGGCCTGGAACTTCCGATGTAGACCAGGCTGGTCTCAATCTCATAGTGGACCTGTGGTCTCTGCCTCCCCAGCATTGATATTATGCAGGTGTGCCCCTTCATGCCCCCTCCCACAGACTTTCTCTTTTATAGTTGAAGAATCTGAAACTCGAAACATACTCATGGTATCACAAGCCATGTGGTAGGACTCAAACCCTGCTTTGCCTGCATTCGAGCATATAAGCTTGTATCAGTCACTGTGCGTGAAATCCCCATGGTGCCTGCGCCCTCTGCTGGCAATGTTGTGCAGTGCCTGGTGTAGAAGCCAACTGGTGGTGGCTGTAAAAATAGCTCGAATTGAGGGAGTTGGTGACATGGTGAAATTCTGGGGGTATCAGAGTCTTCCAGTTTCCAGTGGCATGAGAATAGGAGGATTTAAAAAAAAAGCAAAGATAACCAAGCTGTGTGGAAAAATAAGCGGTGCAAAGTTCTCTCTGCATTGAGCAGATGTTTTGATGGAATAGAAGTTTATTTTTCATAGTTTAGTCAGAGAGGAGTGCAGGTGTAATTTTTTTGTACCTACCCGCAACACAGTAATGATCCTTCCTGAGTGGAAGACAAGACAGAAAAACAAAGAACAGACAAAATTCTATGAATATGCACTGAGAACATTTATCACCACACCATGAGCCTTTTCTTCTTCCAAGCCTAGACAATGGTCTGCCATGGCAGAAGCAAGTCGCTCCCCTTTTTAGCAGCTCCACTTCCCTCTTTCAGGAAGAAGCTCTGGACCATAAGACCCTGTAGATGATTCAGTACAGGGTCCTGGTTAGGAATCTCAGCTTTAAAGTCAGGCAAGCCCGGGTTTGGATCCTAGTTACAGCGCTACATAGGAGCCACCCTGTGTCTCCATCTCCTTATATGTGACATGGCTTTAAATATTCTTGAAGGATCGGGTGAGCTGTGAAGAAATACACTGAAGCCTTTAATACAGTGTCTGAGACACAGCTACGCCCTCCCCAGTGTCCCCTCTGTCATCATTCAGCCCAGCCTCTTCATCCTGTAGACTAGGGAATGAGGGTCTGAGAGAAGTGACTTCTATGGCCAGATGGCCAGTTAAGGCAAAACCAAGGGGATCCAGGTGTCTTTGCCCCGTCTCTCCTTGCCTGGCCACATGTCCCACCATGGATTTTTCTTCATTCCTCAACTCTGAGCAGAAAGAGGTTGGGACATTTTCCCAATGAGTTGTCATGGTCATTTTGAGCTGATGCTATCGCCAGAGCCAGGGACAGCGTATCCTGGAATGTAACTCCCTGCCCTCAAGAGCTGGTTCTTATCCCACACTGGCCGTGTACCTTGTGCTGGGAGCTAACTTCCACACAGCACTGTGCAGCTGGCCACTGTCATTATTTTATCTTCTGCAATCTGAAGATGTAGAAGAAGAAGCCAATTAGGGAGTGTCATCACCGACAGATTTCCCATGTTCTGGAAAGTGTCAAACCTTTGCGTCCAGCCAGGCTCCTCCCCACATCCCTGGAGAGCCTTCTTTTCAAGGCCCCTGCCTTAGACAGGGTTACTATTGCTGTGAAGAGACACCATGACCGTGGCAGCTCTTATAGAGAAAACATTTCATTGCGGTGGCTCACTTATAGTTTCGGGGTATTTACTCCATTGCCATCAGGACAGGGAGCAAGGCAGTGTGCAGGCAGACATGGTGCTGGAGTTGAGAGCGCTACATCTCTCAGGCAACAGGAAGTCAACTGACTGTCACACTAAGGGAATCTTGAGCAAAAAAGACCTTAAAGTCCACCCCTACAGTGACATGCTTCCTCCAACAAGGCCACACCTCCTAATAGTGTCGCTCCCTCTGGGGGCCATTTTCTTTCAAGCCACCAGAGCCCCTTTGCAAGCGCTGAGAGAACAGATCGCTGCCTGTGCTGTGGCCTCTGCCCTCACGCCGCTCTTCCTCTGCCTTTCCCCAGAGATCACACACAGCCACCCATACGTCCAGGGGCTTTTGTTCCCAGAGAGGGTTCACACCGTCCACAACATAGGTCCACAGTGACTTTCCATTTCAGCCTGGGAGGAGCCAGTGACACACAGCAAGGAGAATGGCGTGCAGTTCCTGGTATTTCCAGAGAAAGTTCTCAGGCATGGGCCACCCTTACCCTCTACAATTGGTAACCAGATGGGGAGAGGTCTGGAGATGGAAAAGGAGGGAGAGTCCAGTTATGCTGGCATCAATAGTTCAGTGATAGCATACAGAAGGAGCCCTGGACTAGTAGTCAAGAGCCCTAGCTCTGCCCTGATGAGCTGTGCCCTTCTCTGGGACCACGCTCTCATTCGCTATGCAAGTGAGTCGGCCTTGAGGACCTGAAAGAAATGTCCCAGCGCAAGGCTTTTGCCATGCCCAGATCCTGCCCACAGGATGGATTAAGCTGTTTTCAGTGCACCTAACTCCAAAACCCCAGAAGATGACACTGAGGTGCCTGGTCAGGCAACCGTGGGCAATCACGACAGAGCTTAGTTCCGGAAGGAAAGACCTGGACTCTCAGCTCTCCTGCAGCATGCTGCTCTTTGGGGAACAGACAGGCCCCTCTCCCGGTGAGAGGTCAGAGGACAGGCTCCCAGGAAATGAGTAAATCCCAGAGAGGCATGGTTGCTTTAGGGTTGTAGGCCAGCTGCTTCTGTTTCTGTTCTCTTTCCTCCTCTTTTTTGGATGTCGCTTGAACGTTTTGGAAAGCTGAAAGGCAAGGCCCTGGTACTTTGCCAGAACATTGAGTGGTAAGAGCAGAGCTAATCTAACCCAGGCACCCTAACTCCTGCTTCCTGACCAGTGCTCCCTGGAGAAGCCAGCACCCGTGACAGTAGTGATGGCTGTTCCCGTCCAGCTCAGAGGCCATCAACTGGAAGTCCAGTTACAAAGGCTTTTTCTTCCCACCACCCCCACCTCTCTTAAGTCAGGAAAGCTGGCCCTACATTCAAGAGAGGGGCACCCACAGGAGTGGCTGACAGGAAGAAAATTTGAGTTTTCAACCTCAAGGATCACAAGAAAATAGATGTTGCTTAAGCCACTGGGTTGTGACACGTTGCTATGGCAGCCCTGGTGTGCCGACACAGGCTTGCTCCAGACCCTGCCCCTCCATGGCTGCCTCTGCACCCCCTTCTATACAGACCACAGCCCCAGACTCATCAAGCGCTTGGAACCAAAAATTCAAACCCCACAAATCCAAAGCCAAACTTTTCCATTTTGGGGCTTTTGGGGAGTACTGGTTTTGCTCTGATTAGGACAACTTGCCTAGGGAACTTCTAAAGAAACGAAGAGAAAATAAGAAATATAAGGTAAAAGCCTGGCTAATATTCCGAGATACAGTCAGGCCCACATAGGATATTTCAGTTTCTGCCCTTTAGGGGTCTTCAACTTGAACACTCACACCCGTAGTAGCAGCTCAACAGGGTGGGACCCTCGTTCTGCAACATTTGCATCCTTAGACAATTAACACAGGATTACTTAAAGCCAGTATGGGGTGTCCAAAGACCCTGGGAGAAGCTGAGACAGGAATTCCCCTCATTTTCAGAGGGTACACACACACACACACACACACACACGCACGCACGCACGCACGCACGCACGCTCGCACGTACGCTTTACCCTTAGCTCCCCAAGCAAAAAGAGGCCCAGAAGGGACGTCCTATTCCACACACTGTTTACTCTGGGCATGGCTATTGACTCCAGACCTTATCATTGGGCCCTCAGACTGGGCAGGGCAGGTCTGGGCACCAGGAAAAGCTGGTGTCCCTGCCTATGCTCCAGAAGAAAAGAAGAGGGAAGAGAGAAGCGGAGCGAGAGGGAAACTGCTGCCTGGACCACAATGAAATCCCTCCTTGTGCTCCTGCTGGTGCTCCTGGACCTGGGACTGGTCCATGGGGCTGTGCACAGGTAAGGCACTGCCCCCAGCACTGAGTTCAGCTTAGGCATCCCGCAACCCAGTTCCGGGTTGTCCTGGGGGAGGAAGGCTAATGAGGAAATAAAAAGAAGAAATTGGGGTCTTATGGGAATTTCTGGTGTTCTCCAGGCAAGGCCAGGCCTCTCCTTCCAGTGGAGGTGCCTACTTCAGTTCAAGGGACTCCCCTCTGTTGCTTGAAAGAATGCCCTAGAGCTGTGGCTTGTAACCCCAAGCCTTCAAATTCTTTCTCAAGGGGACTGAACACCGCTGTCCATTGAGTCCTCCACCCCTTTACGTCAGCCCTTTCTGGGGTCAGATGTAACTGCAGACTGTGTCCTAGCTCCCGTTCCCTGGAAGATCTCAGAGGGCTAGCGCCCAGGAGAGAGGGCCACTTCTGCCCAGGTTCTGAGTCCACAAGACAGAGAAGGCCTGCTTCTGGCCACACCCTGTCCTTGAAGGCCCCCTCCTGGGCCTTGCTGCAGTCGGACTCTGAACTGATACATGGAAATGGGGGCTGGAAGCAGAATTGCCTCCTCACACCACACTTTTTCCCCAGGGTGCCCCTCAGAAGGCATCAGTCCATCCGGAAGAAGCTGCGGGCCCAAGGCCTGCTCTCAGACTTCTGGAAGTCCCAGAACTTGGACATGATCCAGTTCACCGAGTCTTGTCAAATGGACCAGAGTACCAATGAGCCCCTCATCAACTACCTGGATGTATGATGTCTTGGGTTGAAGCCTGGGGACACTGGGAGTAGGGAGGAAGGCTGGGCCTCTAGCAGGGACCAGTACTGCCTAGGTGACATCAAGTGCTCAGGCATGGATGACTCAGATGGGTAGTCCCGTAGTCTCTGAGCTCTGTAAAGCAGGCCTCAGTGTGGCCTAGTGTGCATGGCTTTAGGAGGAAAGAGATAAGGATGACATGTGCCCAAGGGGAAAGCTCCTACTGTGTGCTCACCCAGGCGCTTAGCTAGTTACATCTTTGGACAAAGAGAGTACTTGATTCCCTGCATCCCCAGTTCCCTGATCCCTAAAATGGAGGCATTCCTGTCTCCCCTGCCTTCCTCACAATGACGTCAGGAGACTCAGGATTATAAGAAAAGGGAACCAAGTTTCCTAAGCTATCCTCAGCGCTCTCCCTCACGGCCCCTGCTCTGTTCCTTCCATCCTGTATCCCCAGCCTTGCCTCTTCGAGCTTGGGCAGACGGTAGTCCGTGGTACTCGGGGCTATAGTCACTAACAAGCCTTTTCCTCCCGTCCCCTCATCCTCTCCTTCTCTCCCCTCCCTGTAGATGGAGTACTTCGGCACTATCTCCATTGGCTCTCCGCCACAGAACTTCACGGTCATCTTTGACACTGGCTCCTCCAACCTCTGGGTCCCTTCTGTTTACTGCACCAGCCCAGCATGCAGTAAGTGGGCTGTAGTGGTGGGAACCACTTCTTGAAGGCTAAGGTGGTATTTCGAGGGGTGGAAAGATTCAGTTCCCTCCACTGGTCCTTCCTGCCGTGCCAACTCCCTCCTCTCCCCTTTCTTCATTTGGCATGGCTGGGCCAGGGGCAGAGATGAAAGGCAACTACTGGTCAAGATAACTTTCATACTAGTTAGAATTAATGGAGGGAAAATTAGCCATTAGAAGATAAATCATTGACTTGGTGACTCACTTCCTTTGGAACACCCAAAGGAACACGGGAGAAGGTTCCTTTGGTTTGTATCTGAACAGGTAGGTTGGTTGAGTTCTAAGGAAGACTCGAGGCGGCCCTGATGGCCTGGCTCCCATGCAGGTGTGGCTGGTGGCCCACAGTGGCTTGGGTGTGTCCATTTGCCCAGAGGTGACGTAGGGGTGAGGTAGACATTGGGAACAGAAGCCCTACACAGAGAAGGCTCGTTCAGTGTGGGACACATCCCAAGGGTGGAAGCTCTTCAGAACCTGAGACTAGACATCTGCAAAGTTGGGCAAAGAGTTGGGAATAATTCCCTAGAGGGGTAATTGGTCACTCTAAGCTTCCTGTGAAGGCCAGGCTAGGCCCCACAACTAATGGCTGAGACTGTTGCTGGTGCCAGGTAAACGGGGCTTATCTTGTGTCTATGAGGTCACTATGAGCAACCAGATTTGCCCAGGGACAAATATTTGGTCCCTGGTTGGGACACACCTGGTTGGGCTAGAGAGGACACAGTAGCTCACTAGTAAAAAGCCATGGCAAGCCTTCCCAAGAGCTCCCATCTTCCCCTCTGTCTCTCTGGGGCAGGGATCAAAGCAGTGAGCAGAATTCTTGTTTTCCAGAGACACACCCGGTCTTCCACCCATCCCAGTCCAGCACATATGAGGAGGTAGGGAATCGTTTCTCCATCCAGTATGGTACTGGGAGCCTGACAGGAATCATCGGAGCTGACCAAGTCTCTGTGAGTGCCAATCTTTCATCGTTACTCTCTTGCCCAGGAACTAGGCACAAGGTAGTGGCATATGGCTCAGAGGTCTCAGGGGCACAATTTTAGATCTGCCTCAGGAAGAGATAGACAAGGTTGCCTTCTAGGGCAAGGGAGCAATCCTTCCCACCCGAGATGGAACAGCGGTCTGTCTTTCCAGCTCTGAGCTCTAGAGAGCAGCATGTGCCTGCCTTCGGGAAACAAGGGTCAGAGCACAGGACCTGGTGTTAGGGCTGGATCACCAGTCCCTGAGCACTAAGGAGATGACAGAAGGATGTCATCTTGAAAGAAAAAAAAGAAGTGCAAACCAGTGAGCAAGCCGGGCTCCCTCAGTGAAACGGGAAGGTATGAGGCAGATATCCAACCACAGAGAAGAATGCAAATGTCAATCAAAGTCCCAAGGTCTAGCAACCACTCCTTGAACACAGCAAACCCCGACCCAACCCCCACCCCCACCAAAAGTCCTACAGGTCCCTAATCTGTGGGAATCAGAGAACCAGGGGAGTCCTATCCCTGCCTGGATACTTTATGCAAGTGTGTGGGCTTAGGCCTTGGAAGGAACAGAGGCTGGCCGACCCCAATGGTCGTCACCCCAGTTCTAGCATGATCCCAAGGTCAGTGGAGCCCAGTCCTCGTCAACATCCCTTCAACAATTTGAGCATGGGACATACAATTAAGTGGGAAAACGTGAAAAATAAACCAGCAGGAGACTCTTTTTTCACTGCCTGCACCCCCCCCCATTAAACCTGGTGAAAATCTCTCTGAACTCTTATGAATTGTGAGAGGTTTAGATACTCCGCTGAGCGGGTCGTCAGGTAAGATAAAGCAGAGTGAATGTATTACTAGCCTTAATTATTTTCTTTAGGATACTAAGTCTTCTTAAAATATATTTAAGAGGACTGTAGAAATGGCTCAGTGGTTAAGAGCACTGGTTGTTCTTCTAGAAGACCAGGGTTCAATTCCCAGCACCCATGTGACAGTTCACAACTGTCTGTAACTCCAGTTCTGGGGGACCCAGCACCCCTACACAGGCACACATGCAGGCAAACCATCAACGTACATAAAGTTAAATTAAATCACTAAAGTTTTTAAAAATGTTTAAGTAAAGCCAGATATGGCAGCACACATGATTCCAGGGCTTGGGAGGCGGAGGCAGATGGATCTCTGAGTTTCAGGCCAGCCAGGGCTAGTGAAAGCCTGTCTCAAAATTAAAAAAAAAAAAGCTTCAGTAATATCTTATCAGAAAATGCTTTTATGTAAAGTATTATATAGATAAAGCAGAACTCTCTATTAGAGTTGTATGTGCAGATATAAATGTTTATTATATGTATATGTTACAGTATAAATAAGCACTTAGAAGGCTGCATTCCAAACTGATCACTGTAATAACTCTGGAAAGCAGGGGACAGACTGAGGTCCCAGGAGGCAGGCTCTAGCATACATACAGCACAGAACAGGGAGCCCCCAAGCCACAGCAGCCCCAGGTCCAGAGGCCCCTCCTTGTGCACTTCCGGCTCTGTCAGTTCCTGCTTCAGTGCAGGCCTTCACTGGAGTTGGACGTTTCTTTGGGCCGACAACCAGCTCCCACATAGAGACACGAAGACGTACTATTAATTATGAATGCCTGGCCATAGCTTACACTTGTCCCACTAGTTCTTACAACTTACTGTAACCTGTTTCTCTTCATCTACATTCTGCCTCAAGGCTTTTACCTTTCTTTCACTCTGCGTGTCCTACTTCCCTGCTTTCTCCATGGTGTCTCCCTGTCGTCTCCTTTTCCTTCTTTTTCAAGCCTAAATTTCTCCTCCTCCTTACTCTCCCTGGCTGGAAGTTCTGCCTATACCTCATCCTCTCTCTCTCTCTATTGGCCATTCAGCTTTTTATTAGACCAATCAGGTGCCTTAGGCAGGAAAGGTAAAACAGCAACACATCTTTCCATAATTAAACAAATGCAACATATATCTTTCCATAGTTAAACAAATGTAACATATCTCTACATAATTAGATAAATATTCTGCAGCATAAACAAATACAACACATTTTTGCATAGTTAAACAAATATTCTGCAACATTTCACTGAGCATAAAGGCTTGGACGGCAAAGGGAGAGAATGGGTCCACAGGTTCCAGTTGGCGTCTCTCCCACGTGACACATCTTCCCTCTGCTGCCACATCTGTAGCCCTGAGGCTGCAAGCCTAGGCTGGAAACCACTTCCTAAGTGCACTCTCCGACTGGCTTCTGCAACTGTGTAAAGCCAAATATCAAAAACCACATACATATGTAATATATAAGAATACAGATTAATGCAGTTAATGTAGTCCTTAAAGGGACAGTTACAGCCTGAAACGCATATATGAGAAAAACCAGTGATCTAAGCTGTTGTTTTGAGTCAAACCCTAAGAAGAACAAGTCACTAATAAACAGGAGCAAACCAAGCCCAAAGGAAAGGGAAGGAAAGAAAATAGAGAAGGACGGGACATCCGTGAAATAGGAAATCCACTCTGGAAACAAGATCAACAATGGCACAAATTAACTGCAAAGGGCAACCAGGCTGGCAGCCCTTGGCATGACTAATCCAGAAAATGAAAGAAACCTAGCAACATTAGAAATGAAAGGGATACTATTAAAGACCTTGTCACCCTCAAAACAAGATATCAAAATTGTCTTATATTGATAAACTTTACAATATTTTAAATTATTTAAATTATCAGAACTGATGCAATAAATAGAAAATATTAAATGTTTACTCTGCTATTAAAATAAAACAAAAAAAAAACCTCCCCACAAAGAAAACTCTGGGCCCATTTTCCAGAGAATTTATAAACTTACTTCATAACATATTTAATGAAACCACAAGAACTTTAATAACAAAACTTGAAAACATTATTATAATCACCAGAACATGCCAGACATCGTGGCACACGCCTTTAATCACTGAGCTCAGAAGGCAGAGGCAGGCAAATCTCTGTGAGTGTCAATTCAGTCTGGTCTACATAGAGAGTTGTAGGACAACCAAGGCTACATATTGAGACCCTGTCTCAACCTATCAGCCAGTCAATCAAAAAGCTAGAACTAAAGGCTAGGGATACAGATCAGTGGGCAGAGCACTTGTCTGGCATACGCAAAGCCCAGAATTTGATCCCCAGGACCACCTAAACTGGACAAGATGACACACACGAGTATTCCCAGCACTCAGGAGCCAGAGACAAAATGATCAGAAGGTTAAGATTTCCTCTGTTACATAGTAAGTTTTATGCTAGTCTGAGATATATGAGATCCTGTCTCAAAGCAAAGAAAACAAAATCAATTAGAGTTATAGCCTTTCTCCATGATGCCCAAGTTCTTGTGCTCTGCAGTTAGACAGGTCTGAGACAGCTCTCACTGTGAGCCAAGCCTAACCGGAACTTGTCATCCTCTGGCTGAGTGCTGAGTTGTTACCTGTTGAGTGTTGAGAGTTCAGGCAAACGCCACTGTGCCCAAATAGATGCCAAAGTCCTAAAGGAAAGAAATGAGAAAATAAATTTTGTGAGGGTCCTAAATGCCAACCAAGAGTCGTTTCCTCCTAGGAACTTGCCATCAGAGAGAATTAAAAAAAAAAATCAATACAAATATCTGGATGGGCAAAAGTCAAGATGTAGACATAACTTAAAAATAAACTCTTAGAAAACCATGAATATAAAGCAACTTCCTTAGTCTCTTAAAGATGCCCACAGGCCAGTCATAGGGATGCGTGTGGGAGGCTGGAGACCTTACTGTCTTAAAGATGCCCACAAGCCAGTCATGGGGATGCGCGTGGGAGGCTGGAGAACGTAAGCTTGGGGTAACTTGTGCTCCTCAGGAGCCCACAGCAGAGCTTACAGTCGGTACTGAGTTTCTGTGGGGTTTGGAGATTCTCCCTGAGATTTGGAATGAGACAGCAGTAGTCACAGCACTCCCTGTGTTCAGCACCGAGCTGAAGACCATTGCCAATGCAGCAAGACAAGAAAAAAGAGACTAAGGGCTTAAGGTTTGGAAGGACAAAAGATTACTGTCATATCAGCACATAAGAAGATTCTTAGCTTGTTTTTAACTTTATTTATTTGTTTTTATTTCTTTTATTTTTGATATTATAATATAATTACATAATTATTTTCCTTCTATTTTCTTTCTCCAAACCCTCCCATACACCCTCCCAGCTCTCTTTCAAATTCATGACCTCCTTTTTCATTAAATGTTGTTATATATGTATGTATGTATGAACATATTCCTAGATACATAATAACAATCTGCTCTATCTGTATAATGTTACTTGTTTTGAGGGATGACCGTTTGGTATTGAATAACCAAATGGGTGTGCTCTCTCCTGGGAAAAACTATTTCTCCCATTCTCAACCTTCCTTTGCTGCCTGTAGTTTTTTTGCCTAGGGTTGAAGTCCCACTCATAAGAGCATCTCTTTAGGGGGCATCCTTGTTCAACTCATGTTTACACAGTTGTATTGGTGAGGCCTTATGGGTGTAGCTTCTGACCTTCTTAAGAGACACAGTCTCACTGCAAACTCCCCCGGCCTCTGGCTCATACAGTCTGCCTCCTCTTCACAATGACCCTTGGGCCTTTTGTGTGGGAGTTGTATTGTTGTATTGGAACTGGGTCCCACACCTTTGAATTTTGATTGGATGTAACGTCTCTTGCCTGTTTCGAAGAGAAGTTTCCCAGATGAGAGTCGAGGATTACAATCATCAGCGGGGTATAAGAACAAATACCTAGAATGTAGTTAGGGTTTTGTTGCTTTAGTAAGGTGGCTGTTGTAGGTTCTCCTCTAAGACCCGTTCCTTCCCTAGCACTGAGGAGTTGGCTAGGATTTCAATACCAGAACTCTCTCTGTAGGCCAGAATGGCCTCAGACTCACAGAGATCCACCTGCCTTCTGAGTGCTGGGATTAAAGGTGTGTGCCATCACAAATAGCAGCATGACAAAGTTCTACATGTAGGAAATCTAAAAATATCTTCAGTATATTGAGATGTACAAGGAAATCTACCAACATTTCTAGAATAGGTAAATGTACAAAAATCATTTGGGTCTCTATGTCACAGTGACGACAAATGAAAAACAGGTCTTAAAAACTGTATTTATGATTCCATCAAAAACAACTTACCTTTAACAAATATGAGAACTCTTTATCCTAAAAAAAATACATCACTACTGTATGAAATTAAAACATTTATGTAAATTGAAAGAAGAGCCATGCCTGTAGAAAGACTCACTTTGATAAAGAAGTCAAAATCTCCGAGATGATTTATAGATCCAGTATCACCCCGATCAAAGCAGTAATGATTTGTGTTAGAAACCGATAAGTTGGTTCTAACATGTAGATGAATGTAATGGAACATACCAAAATAATCTTGATTAATAAAAACACTGCCAAGGTATTATAAAGCCACAATTCAGACTGCTGTATTGGTATAGGATAAGGAAAATGAGACAAATGTACGAGGATGTATAAAAAATCCAGAACCCCCCGCCAATAACCTCACTCATATTTAGCATTTTACTGAGGCATGTAGAGGATAACATTGTTCTTAAAAAATGAGAGGGCACTTAGCTATCTATACAGAAAGAAAATAATCTTTTAACTTTGCCATATGCTGTCAGGCTTTAGGTAGATTATAGATCTAAACGCAAGATGTAAAAGAATAAAGAGCGTAGAAGAAAACTTGGGAAAATGTCTCCATGACTGTGAAAAAGAAAATCCCTAAAGCATGCTATAAAAAAACTAATAATGAAGCAAAAATTAATAAAATTAAGTGCATTAAAATTCATATCTTATTCATCAAAAACAGCAAAAGGCATCACTGATGGGGAAAACCTTGTGGTTTCCAGCAGAGGGCTTGGCTCCAAAATATACCACCAAACTACAGAAGCAGGCATTCCTAAGAGAAACTATCTAAAAAGTCAATTAATTGTCGTAAGACGCAGTTAAAATCTCAGTGTAACCCTCTGCGTATCTACTATAAAACCAACATGGAAGAGGCAGGCTGTAGAAAGTTTTAATGAAGATGTGGTCCAATTGGGACTCTCAGAGTACCAGTAATGGAAACATTGGTACCACGATTTTGGAAGACTCCAGGACCTTTGCTCAGAGAGAATACTTATAAACCCTGAAAGGTTTATACAATGGAAATACGTACATGGGTTCACCAAAGGAAGTGCACACGGAGCACCATTAGTGATAATCAAACACAGGAAGCAGTCCAGATGTCCACCCATGGCATATGGCATGGTAACATATTCATACCTGGAGTGCTAATGAGAATAAAACATTGTAAGAGCATGTAGCAAGCACAGCACTAAAGAACAGAAGCCAGGTAGCAGCATCATAGTAGATAATTCCATTTATGTAAGCTTAAAGGCATAAACAAAACCAGTGTTGCTTTGAAGAAGAGTCACCCTGGAGGAGGGATACAGTGATTGGCAGGGTACAGGAACAGCATGGCTGGGTCTTTGCAACGCTCTGCCTGGTCTAGGGAGGATTACATGGGTATGTGTAGTACGTGGGCTGTTATTAAAATAGACACTCATCTTTTCTGCATTTTTTATATTTTGATTTTTAAAGTCACATGAAGAAATTATATTAGTGGGATTATAGTCAAAACTTTTGTGCCTATTTGCCAAGGAAAGCTGAGAAAGGACAAATTAGCTTGAATCGGAATGGGGACCCAGGAATCTGGGACCCTCATTCATGAACGTTGTGCCGTTCTCCCTTCAGGTGGAAGGACTAACTGTGGAGGGCCAGCAGTTTGGAGAAAGTGTCAAGGAGCCCGGGCAGACCTTTGTGAATGCTGAGTTTGATGGGATTCTGGGCCTAGGATACCCGTCATTGGCTGCTGGAGGGGTAACCCCAGTGTTTGACAACATGATGGCCCAGAACCTCGTGGATCTGCCTATATTTTCTGTCTACTTGAGCAGGTGAGGCCAGCCAACCCCTATCCCTGCCAGATCAGGTCAGTGATGACCACGGGCAGTTAGCCTGTGCATGAGACTTCACAGGCCTAAGACCCATGATTCTCTCGAATCTCTTGCTTGACCTGTGATATAGGATCTTGAACAAAACACTTAGGCTCTCTGGATTTTGAGGAAATGGAGTTATGACAAGAAAGAAGTAAATTGTCACTGTGAATTGAATCCGTGTACCCTTGAGATTGGCTAATGATTTATATGGTCAATAAATCCCAAGGTCCTGCTACATCCACATGTGATGGTAGACACATGAAACAAGGACCATCTCTGTGGTTGGGAGACAGGGGGAGAATTAACCAGTAAGATGATACTAAAAATAAGTTGTACATTAATGGCTATGTATAACCACACAGAAGAATATGGCTTGGCCTTGGAAAGGATGCAGTATGGAGCTAGTCTTTCTCTTTCTTACCGAGTTCACGCGAGACCCTGAGTTCAGTCTCCCACACCTCACAATCTTTTCCTGACATATGCTAGAGCATAGATCAAGCTTCAAGACTTAGGCTAAGCAAAATAAGTCAGCCACCAAAAGGACAGATAAGGATTCCGCTTACAAGAAGTGCCTAGAATTGAATTCATAGACAGAAAGTACAGTGGTGGTTGTCATGGCTGGGGAGAATGGGAAGGGGGCATCTCCTTTAACAAGACTCAGTTCTGCATGGTGAAAATGTTCCGGAACTTGACTTCACGGTAATGAAAATCTGAACTACGCACTCAAAACTGGCTAAGATGGTTAATTTAGAACTATATTGCCACACAAGTTCTAAAAATCCATAAACTACAGCTGGGAAGAGCGAGACGCTCACTGTCCCCATACCCTTTCCTGGGATGATCACCTCACTTTCCTCCCTAAGAGAAAGACTTACCTTTCCCACTCTGACCTGGCCCCAGCTCACCATGTTCCAATGTAAGTCCCCTTTCTCCGTCCCCTTCCACAAGAAGAGTTCTGAATTTTCTCTCTTGGGTTGTGTTGTGTCTCCAGAGTGACTGCGGTTGGGACCAGGTCTGATAGGACTTTGATCAAGGCACACTGTCAGGGCTCCTGTCTCCCTTTGTGTTCTTTTGTGTCCCAGGGCCTCAGTTTGCTCAAGGTTGACGTGAGAATTCCACAAGCTGGGGTGGTGGGAGTTGTAGAACCCAGGATTCATGCATGCCAAGCAAGTGTTCTAAACCCTTAGTTACATCCCCAGCTCCCACTAAATGTAAAATTCCTTCAGATATATGCTCCTTCCCCACACTACCCTGTCCTTCAGAGTCCCAGGCTTTGTGTCTTTCTTCTCTCTCCTTTTCCTCCTAGAAATGCCCCTCTTCCCCGAAGCCTACTAAATCCCAGCATATAACTTGAGAAATAACTAGCAAAGAAAATGAACCAATAGTCAAGCTCTAATAAGACATACTGCTTTCAAGTTACCCTCGCCACCTTAACAAAGAGGAGTAAGCATTATGGGAACTCCTGACACCACAACATTCCTAGCAAGGAAGATACTCCCAGAAAGGGTATTTTGGGGGTACCCTCAAGTTGCATCCTCAGTGTCTGCACACCCAGGATGGTCCTGACCTTGGATCTGCAGTTCTGATGCTCCCTACCTCCTAAACTTCTTATTTAAGAAGCAGGGAATATTCACAGAGCATTGGACAGAGCTGTTCTTCTCTTTGGTCCCCAAAGGCTCAGGCTGCCTAGGAGTTTCTACTACCTGGGTACCAGTGTGAGTGCCCAGACATGCAACAACGGGCCCTAACTGTCCATCCCTCTCAGTGTTTCCAGAGACCCTTCTTTGACAATTTGTCTATCTCTCTATGTAGTGACCCACAAGGTGGCTCAGGCAGTGAGCTGACTTTCGGAGGCTATGACCCCTCTCATTTCTCTGGGACTCTCAACTGGATTCCAGTCACCAAGCAAGGTTACTGGCAGATTGCGCTGGACGGGTGAGTATCATCCGTGTAGTAGCCATGGTTGAACAGAAAAACTCACGACAGCCACGACTCAAACTGGATTAACTGAGTGACACTACCAGGCGCTAGAGTAGATGCAGGGAACCTGACATCTAGACTGGAGGTGTGGAAACACACAGGAAGGACTAGAGAAGTGGCTTCCTTCTGTATACATTTAGCAGGCCTCCTTCTAACTCACGCAGCTAACTGCCCTGTGTTCATGTAGCCTTAATTAATGCACAAGGCAAGGGCTGAGAGACATGGGCATTGCAAGGGTGATTTGGACTCAGGTTTTCGCTTTCTTGAAGCCTGCATGGAAGATGAGATGTGGTCCCAAATTGCCACCACACAAAGTGGATGTGGTCAGTGCTCCAAGAGCCGCTAGGATGACTGGCCGGCAAACAGTGAGACTTCTCTGTCTGAAGACTGTGCAGGGGTGTGGAGGCAGGGGCTATGAAATGGAGCCTTGAAATCCATGCATGAGCATGGAGCTAATGGGAAAGTAGGGTTCCACCCCTGATACATGGCCAGCACCGTGCTGGGTAAGGTAGGAGCTCAGGGCAGAGCAATCTAGTTTCTGCACCTAAGACACTCTGGATAAAAAGTAAAAGAGATCCAATGCCCACTGTCTACCAACGCTTTTCAGATGGTAGATATTTACCTATTCATGCTCATTGCATCAGTTTAAGGAATCTGTTTGTTTGTTTTTTGATTTGTGTTTTTTTTTTTTTTTGAAACACGATCTTGTTATGTAGCACCAGCTGGCCTGGAATTCTCAGGATCTTGTCACCCCAGCCTCTTACATGCGAGAGTTACTTGCAGTTGTCCCCACCATGCCCAGATCCTGATCTGCATTTCTGAATCAAAGCAGAGTACAATAGAAAAATACAAGAATGTATTTCAGCTTGTGTGTGTGTGTGTGTGTGTGTGTGTGTGTGTGTGTGTGTGTGTTTGGTCAAGAAGTAAGTATATCTCCTACTGTGAAGCTCAGTCAAAAAAGCAAGTTGAGTCGGGTATAATGGATCATGCCTATAATTCCAGTACTCATGAGACTGAGACAGGAGGATGGATTGCTAGGAGCTTGGAAGTCATCTGGACAGAGTGAAACCCTGTCTTTAAAAAAAAAGCAATTTGGCTAGGAATGGTGGCGCATGCCTTTAATTCCAGCAACTGGGAGGCAGAGTCAGGTGAATCTCTTTGAATTCAAGGCCAGCCTACAGAGTGAGTTTCAGAACAGCCAAGGCTATACAGAGAGACCCTGTCTCATACAAATAAATATGCTAATTAGAAGACATTCTTGTGGTAGAAAACACCAAAGCAGACACCATTATTGTGTCCCCATGTGGTAAAAGGCCCCCCTCAAGGAGCAGGCGCTAACCATGGGACCACGGGGCCCCTTGTCCTCAGAATCCTAGTGGGAAACACAGTGATGTTCTGCTCTGAGGGCTGCCAAGCCATTGTGGACACAGGGACCTCCCTCCTCACTGGCCCCTCCCACAAGATCAAAGAGCTCCAAGAGGCCATTGGGGCCACACCCATGGATGGAGAAGTAAGTGTCTACCCAGGGTGGGGTTGGTGTCGGAGCCGGAGAGCCCATCCTTCTCTGGGGAGAGAGCTGTCTCTGAGTTGATCCCTCTCTGTTTTAGTATGCTGTGAATTGTGCCAACCTCAACACCATGCCAAATGTCGCATTCCTCATCAACGGGGTTTCATATACCCTCAGCCCAAATGCCTACATCCTGCCGGTAAGGGCCGTTTCCTTATTCTGTGAGTCACAGTGTCCTCCCCACGTGCCTGTCACTTCCCCCTTCACGTCGGCTCCAAGTTCCCTCCCATCTAGTGCAGTTCTGATGTGGCATTTTCTCTGAGAGGGACCAAGTTGCCTGTGGTAGAAACTCCTGGGCTTGCTTCTAGTTCTCAGTTCTGCCATGGGGCAGCAGCTGCTTAGGTAAAAGACATTTAAGGGAGATTTTTGGATGTTGCCATGAGGAATTGATCAACAAACATCCTCTGCACCACCCTCGTGCAACTGGAGATGTTATTATCCTGATTTATAGGGGAGATGCTGAGGCTCTCAGAGCTAAATAAATGGCTCAGAAATGACAGCTGGCTTTGGAGAGATGGCTCCGCAGTTAAGAGCACTTGCTCCTCCTCCAGAGACCATAGTTGGCTTGCTTGCACCCACTTCGTGTGGTTCCCAAACCACATGAAACTTCAGCTCCAAGAAATCCAAGGCCCTCTTCTGATCCTGTGCGTGCACAGATACATACTACACACAGATACATAAATAGAAAAAATTTAAGGAGTGATTAAAAAAGAAGAAGATATGAGCTGTTTTTGGAGGGGCAACATTCTGATTAATTTTCTTCCTCAAGCCAAAATGTGTCTTTCATTGCAATGACTCCCAATTCTGTGGGTGAGGTAGAAATGAAAAGCTGGACGTTTTGGAAACCTATAGTCACTTCACATCCCCTGGACCTGGTTTTTGATGTTGCACTTTTTGGGAAACACATTTTAATGTGCTGATCTTTAACCAGAATCACTCATGCCATCAATGACTGTGTACATAAAGTTGCTAAGGCAGCATGATCTTCCCTTTATGCTCCAAAGCATAGCTTTGTGCTAAGCCTCCTAGGCTCTTGGGGCATTCTTGAAAGCTCTTGGGAGAGCCTCCGCAGACAGCATGCTGAGAACAAACCACATGGTGAGACTGAGCCCTGCTCACCAGTTTCCATCTTCATTGCCGTGTTACTGAGTGTTTCTTTTGGACCCCAGAACTTAGTGAATGGAATGCAGTTCTATGGCAGTGGCTTTCCTAGTCTTACTGGATGGGATGCAGTTCCATGGCGGTGGCTTTCTTAGTCTTACTGGATGGGATGCAGTTCCGTGGCAGTGGCTTTCCTAGTCTTACTGGATGGGATGCAGTTCCGTTGCAGTGGCTTTCCTAATCTTAGTAGATGAGATGCGGTTCCGTGGCAGTGGCTTTCCTAATCTTAGTGGATGGGATGCAGTTCCGTGGCAGTGGCTTTCCTAATCTTAGTGGATGAGATGTGGTTTCGTGGCAGTGGCTTTCCTAGTCTTAGTGGATGAGATGTGGTTTCGTGGCAGTGGCTTTCCTAGTCTTAGTGGAGGAGATGCGGTTCCGTGGCAGTGGCTTTCCTAGTCTTAGTGGATGAGATGTGGTTTCGTGGCAGTGACTTTCCTAGTCTTAGTGGATGAGATGCGGTTCCGTGGCAGTGGCTTTCCTAGTCTTAGTGGAGGAGATGCAGTTCCGTGGCAGTGGCTTTCCTAGTCTTAGTGGAGGAGATGTGGTTCCGTGGCAGTGGCTTTCCTAGTCTTAGTGGATGAGATGTGGTTTCGTGGCAGTGGCTTTCCTAGTCTGAGTGGATGAGATGCAGTTCTGTGACAATGGTTTTCTTTAGTCTTAGCAGACAGGGTGCAGTTATGCAATAGTGGCTTTTGAGGACTTGACATTAATCCTCCAGCTAGACCCCTCTGGATCCTGGGAGATGTCTAGCACCTACACTCCCCTACTTTTACCCAACAAGAGGCTCTGCTTAAACCCATACCCAACATGGTACTAGGGTCCTTTCATGTCAGATTTCAATCAGGGCCATCTTAGTACATGGAGGATGCTGAAATGCCTTGGAATTTGATCCTTGTCCTCTTACAGAGTTTTGACTTACCCCACCTCCTCATCAGCAACTTTGAGTTTCAGATGGTAGTTAGGAAAACCACACCTGCCTGGTAGAAAACAAATCTTTGCTAAACTGAAAAATAAGACTGGGGGCCAGGATTGGTGGTGCATGCCTACAAGCCCAGCACTCAGGAGACAGAGGCGGGCTAGTGGGTTCTAGAAAACATGAGTTACATAGTGTCTAAAAGAAAAGGAAGATTGGGGGAGATTAGGCTCCCTTCATAGAACAACAGATGTGTGCTTGCCTTTTGTCTAAGAAAGTCCACTCAAATGCTGCTTCCTCAGATGACGAGAAGCAAGTGGTGATGGCTAGTCACAGAGTTGTTTCTCTCCCTTACAAAAATCGAGTTCTCCTTGAAACCAAAGAAGATTGGATTTAAACCAGTGTGTTCTATGCCAAACCTTTAGGTCTCTGTGTTTCCAGTTATAAACTGATCAGGGTATGTCTGTAAAGACACACAGTTCTCAGGATTGCAGCACACAGATGAGTGGACCGAGCCAACATGCACTGTACTGAGCTGGAACATGGGCATGAAATGATTGAAGAACCCACCAACCACAGCGGTGGCACTCACCGCCGCGTCAGGCCATTTGGTGCCAGCCAGTACCACCACTCGACACAGCTCCCAGGACTGTGTTCATCGTCCCCTTTCTGCTACTAATTGCTTCTTTTGGACCCTAGGACTTAGTGGATGGAATGCAGTTCTGCGGCAGCGGCTTCCAAGGACTTGACATTCCGCCACCAGCTGGGCCCCTCTGGATCCTGGGGGATGTCTTCATCCGACAGTTCTATGCAGTCTTTGATCGTGGAAATAACCAAGTGGGGCTGGCCCCCACGGTCCCCTAAATGGGAGTGTATGTCTATGTATGGATACCTGATACCCCTTTAGATCTCTTTATACCTATACAAAAGTCAGTTCCCACAGGATGCAGCCATCCCAGAGTATCCAGACCAAAGAAAGCATGAGAGCACACACACAGCCTCCCCGACACTGCACACACACACCGCCTCCACCACCACAGTGATGAAAAAATGAAGTTTCGTCTGTATCTTCATTGCTTTTTGTCGACTTTCTATTATGGAACTCTCCAAAGATATATACAAGGAGATGTGATGGCAAAGTAAACTCTGTGCACTGCTTGCTACCCCACTTCACAGCCCGTCCACACATGGTCGGGCCTCTACCCCACTTCACAGCCTGTCCACACGTGGTCGGGCCTCTACCCCACTTCACAGCCTGTCCACATATGGTCGGGCCTCTACCCCACTTCACAGCCCGTCCACACGTGGTCGGGCCTCTACCCCACTTCACAGCCTGTCCACACGTGGTCGGGCCTCTACCCCACTTCACAGCCCGTCCGCACGTGGTCGGGCCTCTACCCCACTTCACAGCCCGTCCGCCCCACTTCACAGCCCGTCCGCACGTGGTTGGGCCTCTACCCCACTTCAAAATCCATCCTCACGTGGTTGGCACCTCTATCTTTTCTCCCTTTGGCTCCACACATCTAAATTCTAAGCACTGTATCATTTTATCTAATATCTAATATCCTTAAAAGTGAAATTTAACTGTCTCTCACTTGCTCATAAATGTGTCCCTGTTTTTACAGTTGATTTATTTGTATCCGGATTCAAACCAGATCCATAACTGGAGGAAAAAAAACATAAATTGCATTCATTTGAAATGTCTCTTAAGTCTCTTTTCTTCCACAGAATTTTCCATTTTCAGAATTTTGCTAATTACAACCAGCGCATGGTGATACATGCCTATAATTCAGCACACTGGAAGCTGAGGCAGGAGGACCACTTCAAGTTCAAGGATTCCAGACCAGCCAGGAACAGATGACAAGACTTGGTCTCATAAAAAGACCAAAAATAAGATTTTTGACTGGTTAAAATCTAGAGGTATCATTTGGTGTGGGTCTCTGTGCCCACCCTTCCTATAAGATGGTGTTAGATCTGGAGGCCTTGATTCATGGCAAACTGTCACATAAACAGCACTGGGTACTTCCCATCAGGAAGCAGATAATGCTGGGCGCCTTTAACCGGCCATGTTAAGTTGGATGAGTGAATTTACAGTTGTCAGCTTCCACCATCTAATACAAAACCCTCTCTTTCAACAGCAGCTGATGGTCATCAGGGAATCCTCATGATAGTTGGGGTTTCCCCAGTTTTGTTTTGTTTTTATAAAAATCACCTTCCTGGGGCTGGAGAGATGGCTCAGAGGTTAAGAGCATTGCCTGCTCTTCCAAAGGTCCTGAGTTCAATTCCCAGCAACCACATGGTGGCTCACAACCATCTGTAATGGGGTCTGGTGCCCTCTTCTGGCCTGCAGGCATACACACAGACAGAATATTGTATACATAATAAATACATATTTTTAAAAATCACCTTCCTTCATCACCCTTCTACTCACTGTGAACTACACCTCCTATACAGAAGAAGACAACTGCCTAGGCCTCTCCTCCCCCACTTTACCTATTAATTGTCAAAATAATGAGAGGGTGCTAGAGCAGAGGGTAATGGATGTAAATCTACCCTTTCTAGCATATTACATTTATTTAAATAATCCGTTTTCAATGACCTTTTAGGTTACTTCCTGTGAATTTCCCCAGCCCGTCTTACACATTTCCACCCTATCAGGCAGCCTCAACCATTGTCCCATAGAGTTCCTTGAAGCATGCCTATAAGTTTACTGTCAATGAAAATACATGGTAGGCTGTCAAACAGAAGGGGAGGTAGGGACACTCCTTAAAGTCTGTCCTGAAGAACTTGCCAGGGAGAAACTGAGCTGGAAGCCATCTTCATTCTGGGGTTGAAATTATATAATTTCCTCTGGGCATATTAACAGGGATAGTTGTTGGTATGCAATGTTTTTCTTTCTACAAAAAGAAACCATGGTCCACATAGTCTCTAAATTGCTGCTTTTATTCCAAAATATAGAAACTCAGGCAGGAATATGGAAGTTCAAGGCCAGGATGCACTGCACATCGAGACACTGTTTAAAAGAAAAATGAAAGGGCAGGAGGAAGAAGGGGAAAAAATGTGTGTGGTTTGTGATACCACAGATAATTCTCTATTCCAACAGGTATCTGCTGTCTGTTTATACCATCTTCTTTTCAGCTCATTTGGCTCTTTGAGGTTTGGTTCAACCCCAAACAATCAATGCTTGATTTGTGTCAGGCACTAAATGTGATACTTTAAGACCTGCAGGGTCACTAGGACAGACCCACACTGTCATTTATAGGTAGGAGGGACACACCCCAAGCTGAAGACAGACAGTCAGCCTGGATTCCCACTGGCATCCCACCCCTCATCATGCCTGTGCCCATACTTTTTGTTTTCCCTTGATAGAGTTTATTCATTTCATTTGTTTTATTAACTCCCAGCCTTTGAAGTTTAGTCAGAACAGCTTGATGTTCTAAACAAGCTACCAAAGTGTGAGAGTAGGCGGGCTAACAATGAGAACTCTGAGCCGGACAATCCGAGACGGGCTTCCCACCACCAGCACCTCCACACCTGTTTGCTCACCTGTGAAATGATCGTGGTAAGAGGTTGGTGGAATTGTTTGGGAAGGATTGGGGGTGTGGCCCTGTTGGAGAAGGTGTACCATTGAGCTAAGGTTCAAGGTGACCATATTCTTTCTAGTTAGCCCTCCCTCTTTCCCTCCCCTTCTTCCTCTCTCCCCCCCCCCCTCTCTCTTTCTCTCCCTCTGCCTCATTCTTATAGATCAGAGGTAAGCTCTCAGCTACCTCTCCAGCATCTCAGGCTGCACATCCAGTAGACTGAGAAGAGCAGAAGTCCAGAGGGCAGACATGATGCGTAAGCCACACTATTGCCTCTGCCAAATGACCAAATGAAGTGGTGACTGTCTTCACACCAGTCCCACCAGCACTGCCACAGGAGTGCTGCTGCCACCTGGCCTTTTGTCCCATCCTTCTGAGCACTGCCTTTTACCAGGGATGTTTCAAGAACATCCTGCTCTGATACTTCACACCAGTGCCCGTGTGCCCACATCAAGCCAGTGCCTGACTGATGTTCCCAAAAATCATGAGTATCCCATCCTTCCCTCATTTCCACTTCCCTGTGAAGTAAAAGGGGTGGTGGGCTGCTTCCCACCACCCGGGAGGGCTCCCGGAGCGGCAGGCTGAGTTCCTGCCCAGCTCCGCACGGCTAGCTTATGCCCGAGATAATTACATGGAAACTGTATTCTTTTAAACACTGCCTGGCCCATTAGTTCCAGCCTCTTATTGGCTAGCTCTTACATATTGATCTAACCCATTTCTAATAATCTGTGTAGCCCACGAGGTGGCTTACCAAGGAAGATCTTAACCTGCGTCTGTCTGGAGTGGGAGAATCATGGCGATTGCCTGACTCGGCTTCTTTCTCCCAGCATTCTGTTCTATCTACTCCGCCTACCTAACTTTCTGTCCTATCAGGCCAAGCAGTTTTCTTTATTAGTTAACCAATGAAAGAAACAGATAAAATACAAGACCCACCTCCATCATCCCTGTAGTCCCTCCTGGGTACCAAAAGACACTCAAGCTGGGAGGATTTTCACGACTGTCAAAGACCTTGCCTCTGTTTAAACTCCCTGCTCTATGCATATGAGATTCTGGAACCTGTTGAATACACACACACACACACACACACACACACACACACATGCACGCACACACACACATCTGTGTCCTCACTTGCACATTCTGTTCTCAAGAGTCCTATTTCCACCAGGGGTGTGGGTCACTCTGCAGAGTAGACTTTTCTTGAGGGACCACAGGGGAAGACATGTCCTACATCTGCAATCCCAGGATTCAAAGGGTGAGGAGCAGGAGGTTCAAGGCCAGCATGGGTTACATAGTAACACGTCATTACCACCCGTCCTCACCCATCTCTAAACAAATAAACAAAACCTAGGTGGAACCTTCCAGTACGGAGTACACACAGCCAAGGCATTGGCCCGAACTGGGTACCTTTCCAGTGCCAGCTCTCTTCTGCCACTCAGAGGGTCAGCATCTCCTCTGCCTACTCCCAGGTCACTTCTGTTTCACTGATCCTGCATGCCTCCTCCCCTCACCCAACACTCGCACAGCCTGCCAGTCCTTCAAGCTCCAGTTCAAATTCCTTCTTCTTCCCCTTTGGAGCACCTTACCTAGGACTACCATCTTCCTCCTCTGAGTTCCCTTATGCCTTTACTTAGTCTCTGTCCTATGTCTCCTGCTAAACTCCAGAACCCACTTGTGTCCCCCCGAAGGAGACCTACTCAGACTACTGAACGAATGCAGTGGGTGTGGCGTGTAGCAAGCTGAGCAGCCGTCTCCAGCGCAGCGTGATGGAAGAGCGAAAGGGAAGCTACTGACTTCAGCTTCACAAGGATGGAGGAAGTGGGGGCTGGAGCCTGAGAGCTGCTCTCTTAGTTTCCACAAGAAAGGAAGCAGTTCTGCAAACAGCACCTAGCAGAACACATTTAAGGGCCCTGCTCAGAAGCTGTAAAATCCGGCACAGACAGGGCACTTGCCACACCCCAAATGATCCTCAGCAGGGCAGACCTTGTGACAGCAAGGCCATGTGCCACTGCATCACCATGGTGTGTGCCCCACCACCATCTCGCTTCTGTGTAGTCGTCTCCTCTGAGATAAAACCTTCTGCCTTAGAGGGAAGCTAAAGGGGTGAGACGGTCCATTCTTCAGGGATGCTTTCTTTGAGCTCAGGAAGTAAACAACTGAGAGGCTTCAGGAAGTTCCTAAAACCGACCAGGTGTATCTGACCCCTCCCTCCCTCCCTAAGCACAAATAAGCAGTAAGGACTGCCGAGCTCCTTGGAAGAAGCACAGACCAGCCAAGCTGCCTCCACGAGGCGAGACTGTCCGAGCTGCCTGGAAGAGTCACCTTCCAACCTATTGAGCTGTTTGCGCATTATGCGGGGGCCCAGGTTACAGCTTTCGTGAGCTGTCACCCATGCTGGGAGAGCTTTGGTGATGCAGCAGTCTTTGAGTCACTTCTGCTCCTGTAAGCAGCTCTGGTAAAACTCATTGGGTCACCTAGTAAGGTGGCATTCTTACTTGGCTCCCTATCTGAACAGACATTTATTCAGGTCTCCCCAGTCATCATCACACAACATGCATACACACAACTACACAGGCTAAGTTCCAATTAAAATCTAGTCTCAAAAAGGGTAGAATAATATTGAGGAAGCTTCTCCCGTCTAAGTTCTAACCAGGTCAACTCTACAGAGCTTATGAGATCACTGGGAGCTGGAGAGATGGCTCAGTGCTTAGGAGTGATGACTGCTCTTCTTTTTTTTTTTTAAATATTTATTTATTTATTTATTTATATATACAATATTCTGTCGGTATGCCTGAAGGCCAGAAGAGGGCGCCAGACCTCTTTACAGATGGTTGTGAGCCACCATGTGGTTGCTGGGAATTGAACTCAGGACCTTTGGAAGAGCAGGCAATGCTCTTAACCACTGAGCCATGTCTCCAGCCCTGATGACTGCTCTTCTAGAGGGTCCAGGTTCAATTCCCAGTACTCACATCGACTAACTAACATCTGTAACTCCATTTCCAAGGGAAGCCAATGCCCTCTTCTCTTCTGGCTTCCACAGGCACCGCATATATGTGGTGTACAGACAGGAGATCACCGGATTCATTCAGGGTGATATAGACTCGGGGTGAGGTGAGGGACCTCTAAAGAACAACAGTCAAGAGCCCAGCAGTCCCCATAACCAGCATCGATCAGGACACCGCCTTGGCTTCCTGAGCAACCAAATTACTTCACTTGTGCAAACAGACTTTAGAAGTCCCCTCAGTCTTCCTATAAAGAATTCAGTGTAGAAATCATTAGGTCCCTTCTCCCAAGACTGTTTGCTAGATGATACAAGAAAATAAGCTTCAATTTTTGTTCCACCAAAAACTCTTTAGTAAGGCTCATGCTGGCAGCACAATTGGCCAAGCGTGGGATCCAAGGCTACTCGTTGGCTTTCCAAATGTTAGACTCTATGGCTGGTTTAGACACATGGTGGCTGGAAAAGCCCCACCATAGGAAACAACTGGAAGCAGGAGGAACTTTCTGACAGCACAGTAACCAAAGGAATAGGTCTACAAGGAGACAGACTCCTAACTTGTGAGGGATGCGGAGTGCACCAAATACACCCTAGGGGAAAGATCTGGGGAGTCATGTCTAAACTCACTCCATCTGCCAACTATACTCACCCAAGACAGGGAAATGCGATGCCCAAATTAACTGTGTGCTAACAGCATTTTAATTTACTGTCACCTTCTGGGTGCTTCAGTTTGGGCCACACAACCAACCAGAGGGGCCCAGGGTGGGGTTTTGGGGTGCCAGGACATGCTTTACCTCTTACATGTCTGATGTGGTGTGGAGTGTATGGGATGAGTTTATTCTACACAAGTGAAGTTGGGGGCGTGGGTGGTTTGAAGTGTGTGTGGTGAGGAACGGGGCATGTGTTGTTTATATATAACAAGTGTGGCACAGATGTAGGGTGTGTATACAGAGTAGTGTGTGTGTGTGTGTGTGTGTGTGTGTGTGCGCGCACATGCATGCGCATATGTGTCAGTGGGAGGGGTGGGCACGGTAAGCGCAAGGCCTAAGGTCAGAACCTTTTCCAACCTTCCTAGTGCCCTGGTGGCTGGACCAAATCTGCTCCATGAGTGTAAGGAAAACAACAAAGGGATTCTTTACTGGGACTCCCATGGACAGAGGCAGATGATCCTACAAGTCCATAAATTGGGCATGTCATCTTGCAGGCCCTCTGTTCAAAAGTTCCCCAACTCAAGCCTGCCATTCCTCAGCCCCTGGGACCAGGATCTTTATGCAGTAAATACCCCGGTGCCCTAAATCTGGGCAGCTCTGAAGCCTGGCTCTCCCAGTCCACTCCACCCACACAGCTGAGGTCACCCAGGCCCAGCCTCTTTTGCAACTTTCCCAAGTATGTGCAGAGAGAGGAGGAAAACTCAGAGGGAAGTGGCCTCTTACCAAAGCCTTTTACGTGCTCAACACTGGCCAGATTGAAACTGCCGCTCAGGGGAAGAGAGATCCAGACCAGAACTCCCGCCCGTGTGAGGTGAGTGCCCTGCAGCCGTGGCTGTGAGTGTCCTGGCAGCCTCTCTGTCCTTCCAAGTGCCAGCCACTCCCGAACCGTCTGGGTGTTGGTGAAGAGGATTAGAAACAACGGTGAATGGTGCAGGGATGAGGCTAAGAAATGCGGCAGGTGCAGGGTTTTACTCCAGCCCAAAGACCCCTGCTCTACAGAGAACGTTCCTGGGTGTGGTGGAGAAAGGACTTCCCTCCCAGTCACGGGGAGCTGGGGCCCAGTTCGGGGATCTGTGGCAATGCTAGACAGGACACAGCAGCTCAGTCGCAGGAGGATAACGCTACGCCCCTAGATCTGCAGTTTGCCAGTAACTGGAGCCTTCCAAGAGGGCTGCACCCTGACGCATCTGGCGTCAAACTGGCACATGGACAGGGTGCCTTCTGGGATGTCGACGTGGGGGCTGTCAGAGAAAGATAAGCTCCTCCCAAAAATAGGAAAACATCCCTCTTTTTCTAAGTCATAAGTATTTCTTCTGGCAAGGAGCTAAAATGCATGAGCCAATGAGTTGGACAGACCCGGATTCTACTCTAAGTGGGCTACTCATCTAGTGTGTTGTTGTTCTCTCCCCCCCCCCCGTGTGTGTGGGG
Source organism: Microtus pennsylvanicus (assembly GCF_037038515.1). Taxonomy (NCBI): domain Eukaryota; kingdom Metazoa; phylum Chordata; class Mammalia; order Rodentia; family Cricetidae; genus Microtus; species Microtus pennsylvanicus. The sequence goes on from NC_134588.1 coordinate 26,815,759, forward strand.
GGGGGGCTTGCGTGTCTGTGTGTCTGTGTCTCTATGTGTGATGGGTTTTGTATGCATGATGGATGTGCACGTTTACCACAGCGCATGTGTGGAGGCCAGAGGACAACTTTGTGGAGTTGGTTCTCTTCTTCCACCTTCACAGGAGTTCTGAAAATCAAACTCAGGTCACCAGGCCGGCACGACAAGCACCTTTACCTGTGAGCCATCCTTGCTAGCCCATCAACTAGTCTTTGATTCAAGTATCCACTGAGCTATAATAACATTTTGTAAAATGCAAGTGTTCTATCATTGCTAGCCATTGTGTATTGATTAAAATGATTGATTTGGGCTTATTGATCAATCCCCCATCACAAAGAGCCTGTGGAGAAACGGGTTTCTGAGTATCCTTGGACATGTGCTATTTTTTTGCATGCAGGTATGTGCTACATGGGTGTGTGGATGGGCAAATGCATGGATGGATGAAAGACTCAGTGCATGCATAGATGCATGGCACATGGGTGGATGCATCACTACTCAGAAATCTCCAGATTCCCAGCTTCAGTCACCACACTTTGGGGACAGGGAGATAGAGAGAGGTAAGAGGCACTGTCTAGGGTACAGGCAGTCTACTTGGAGAATCAGGACAAACACCTCCCCCAAAGATCTTAAAGAATGAGAACGCTGAGTCTTCTGTGGGTGTACTTTGTGGAGAAAGCAGGTTTAGACCTGCAAGGATCTGAGTGGGTGAGACAGATTCTCAAGTGATCCCGGAAGGCAACAAGCCTCGTGTTCCCGGGAATCTCACTAAACAGAAGCCTCTACACTCAACCTGTAAGTCCCACTAATTTTTTTTAGATTGAATATAGTATGGGGTGCCAGAGGGAGAAGAGAAGAAGCTGGGGAAGGTTGTATACCGGGCAGGGAAACTGGGCCTGCTGCAGAATTCTTAGCTATCCCTCTTCTCTGGTCTCCCTGACAACTTACATGGGACTCACCCAGGACAAGTAAGGCAAGAGGCTGTGCTGGGTCCTTCCTGGAGCCGGTGGGAAAAAGAGGGAAGGGACGTGGAAAGGTGAAGGCTGAGACCCTTGAGAGTTCCCGCAGGCCAGTCACAAACCCAGGTACTCTGCAGCAACTCAGTCTTCCTGGCTTTGCAGAGAAACTCAGGCAAATGGGCTGGGATGTGCTGCTGGCCAAGAGCAGAGAAGAGGTGGTCCCTCTGGAGTCCTGCTGTGTGTGGGTTGGGCTGGCTGGGCTGGTCCTGCATTCCAAGCCTGCTACTCACTGTTCAGTAACAGTGAAGATGACTCAGCCTTGCTAATAGGGAGATTCCCTGCCTTCCTCTTTGAAGCTCGAGGACCTGCAGTGAGTAGAAAGAAGCTGAAAGGGACAACGTGGGTATAGTCCGGCGAGGGGTAAAGGACGCTTCAGCTACCATCTGAAACTTGGGAGTAGTCAGAGAGCCGCCACTGCTGTCTGCCCCTAAATTAACCAACCTTAGCACAGGACCAGCCTGGGTCACTCTCTGAGCCAAAGGTCAAGGCTATTTTTAGACGTCAGGCTCATAAAATGTTCACCCTTTCTGACATGGGGCAGAGGAGTCTTTGGTGACAGCACAGTTCCAGGGCACATGTGGAAAGAGGATGGGGACAATGAAAAGGGTGGAGAAGTCACGAGGATCAGAAGAGGCAAGCGAAACCCAAAGGAAAGACACCAACCCCCGCCCCATCATCGCCCCTCCCAGTGCCTGGTGTTGCAGAGGAATTGAGCATTTTTGTGGGTGAAGAAAGCTACCTCCGGTGAGAGGAGCAAGCACTCAGGGTATGTCTGGCTCTTTCCTAGGAGCCTAGTGTTGTCCAGTACTAGACCAAGTGACTTTGACCTCCGAGTCCTATGCGTGCTCCATGCTTGTAGTTTGAAATCAACCATGGTGGACAGGTGTGCAGCATCAAAAATAGCAACCACTGCAAATTGAGTCTCAGGACCTCCTCTACCAGCCCCACCCCACAAAGGTGTCCTGCTGTTCCCTGGATCTTTCCTAACCTTGTGATCCTGCTATGCTATCATAACATGACACACACATGCCCTCTGCAGATGGAGCCACAGCCAAAAGTCGTGTCCATTTTGTCTAGGAGGGAGTGGAAACCCCAAAGCTAGTAATAGTCTAGGCTCAAGGTCATAGATGGGCGGGCACATTAGGGAAGAGAGAGGGCTCTCTGACCCCAAAAGTCATGGTCATTGCCTGGTATGAGGCCGTCCCCTCCCCTCGCTAGTCACAGTGAGTCATCCGAAGAGGAAATCACACTCAGTCACCCAGTCAGTCACACATGCTTCACACAGAGAGGTTAAGTCAGGGTGGGACTGGGGGAAAGAGAGAGGTTAAGTCTGCTTCTAATATTCTTAAACTACAGAAACTGAGATTGCAGAATAAGTTTAAAAAATACAGACACTTGAGACAGAATGAAAACTCCTAGCCCCTTCTGTCTTCTTTCCTGTCTCTCCACGGACAGCGTGCTTCTTTCTGTGTTTCCAGGACACATGTGAGTGGTCAGACACGGAGACACACTGATGCTTATGCCTGACAATCGGGCTCAACCACACTCTGTCAAACGTTCACGCTGCTTTTCCTTTTCTACCTAAATTACAGTGTGTGTGTGCGCATGTGCAGGTCTTCACTTCATCCTTTTTTAAATGATCTGCTATTTCAGAATATACATGGATTGGCATTTGTGTTGGAATTCTGCTATTAAAAGTGGCCATGACTTTGGGAGTGTATGGGGTAGGGTTGGGTGCATCGGAAGGGTCGGAGGGAGGGGGAAGGGTAGGGTGAAATGGTATAAATACAGTACACATATATGAAATGTTTAATTGCTTTAATTTTGTAAAAAGTAAGCATGTTGTTGGTGGACATGCAGGTAGAGCAAACATGTGCTCTGACAGGTCCTTCAGCGGCCAAGCTGCCTTAGCCTCGTTCATCTCCACTTATGGGCAAAGTCTCTGGCCACAGTGGTACACTTTACAGTCCTAGATACTTGGGGGTCTGAGGCAGAGGATTGCTGGTTTGAGGCCAGTCTGGGCAATGACATGAGTCTCCACCTCAAAAAGGTGTGAGGATGGGGCTCTATGACCGAGTATCTGCCTCGCAGGCTCCTGGCTTCAACACTTTTTCTAGTACTAAAAAATAAAAGCCTGGGTTATCGGTACCCGAGTTGCGCTCACTGTATGTCTCATTGTTGTGACAAAATGTCAGCAAAGCAATTTGGAGAATTCAGGGCTTATTTAGGCTCACAGTTTGATAGAACAATTCATCATGGATGGGGGATGGCACGGCAGCAGGAACACAGGGCAGCTGCTCACACTGCATCTGCAGCCAGCAAGCAGACAGATGAATGTCAGTGCTCAGTGTGTATGGTGTTTATTCATATTCATATGTATGTATGTGTATATATGCATGCATGTATGTATTGTGTATGTATCACATGTGTATGTATGTATCATGTATTGTGTATGTGTGTATGTATATGTGTATTGTGTTTATGTGTATATGCATGTATTGTGTATGTGTGTATGTGTGTATACATATATTTGTGTATGTATATGTGTGTATATATGTATTATACATGAATTTATGTATTGTGTATGTATGTATTGTATATATGTAAGTATGTGTGTATATATACATATATGTATGTATTCAATATGTATATGTGTATCTATTTGTTCCAGGGTCCTAGACCATGGAATGGTGCGTCTATATTGAGGGTGTATTTTCCCACCTCAATTAACTCAGTCTAGAAACTCACTCACAGATGTACCCAGACGTTTGTCTCCCAGGTGATGCCAGATCCTCCCAAACTGGTGATCCATAACAGACAGTCACTAGAACTGAGCCTGGATCCAAATCTCAACTCCAAGCCAGGCTACACTACAGGGTGTGTGTTGTTAGGAACTCCCAAATTAGCTTCTGGAAAACATCTAGTTCTTAGTAAAACAGGGATAGTAATAGTGCCGACCCCACAGATATTTTGTATGCACTAAAATGGCTAACACTTTAAGGCCTTACCACTCTGAAGAAACCTCAGTTTGTGCCAGTTAACGTATCACAACACTACATCAGGACAATAACACACTAACTCATTTAACCTCCACAATGTGCTACTTATTTGCATATTTTCAAGGCCCTCAGCACAATGTCCGACAATAAATGTCAGCATATGGAGTGTGACATATCACGGCAATATGCGTGGTTCCTTCCCTCCACCTCCGCACGATGCGGGTCCTCATGTACAGCTCCTGCTCAGCCACCCCAGGTCCCTTGCTCTAACAGAGCCTCTTCATCCCCCTGGCTGCCTTTACCCAGTACACCCAAGGCTTTGTTGAGCACAACAAATCTGAGCCCAGTGCCTGCTGTGTCCATGTGCTCAGAACCATGGCTTCCAGCTCATGGTTATCTGAAGACTCCACAGCACAGACGAGCTTTCTCTGGCCTCCCATCCAAGCCCTAGCTCAAACAGTTACTACAGTGTGGAGTTACGTGAGTGAGTTATGAGTGACCTGTCCCCTCCCGCATCACACACCTTGTTTGCTAGGGATGGAAGCCTTGTTCAAGCGGAGTGAGCAATGTAGCAGTACTGAGCCGTATTCCCAGTAGAGTGACCCTTTTCTGAGCCAGTGAGGAGAGGGAGCTGCACAAAGGCTGGTACCACCGTCAGCAGGTGCTCAGCCATTGCCGCAGCTTTCCCATTTTCTGCCTCCATTTTGAAACTCTAAGTTCTTTTAAGATATTCATTGGTCTTTAAGATGTTAACTCACGGTACCAAAGTGTTAGGAAACAGCACTCCATTGCTCTCGGGCCCCTTGAAAAGAGATAACTAATGCTCAAAGACCCGCCCTTTTCATACTTCTCAGCCACTTCTGAGTGACTTGCCTTTGTAAGCAGCAACATTGCTGCAGTATGCCAACCCTGGTTAGCGTCGTACATCCCTGGGAGATGGGGGATTTGAATAAGTAGCTAGAAGAAGAATGAATGGATGGATGGATGGGTAGATGGATGAATGAATGGATGGGTGGATGGATGGATGGATTGGTGGGTGGGTGGGTGGGTGGGTAGATGGATGGATGAAATGGGATAGGCCACCTCAGTCTTGCTCCCCTGAAGTAAACCAATCACCTTTTCCATTCTCCATCCCCAGAATTTTCCTATTTCATTCTTTGCACACACACACACACACACACACACACACACACACACACACACACCCGCACATACCCTGAGCCTCACTTCTTCAGTCCCACCATGTTGTCAGCTCCATACCTTGTCTGTGTCTTGGGAAGACTTTCTAGTGTTGCCCGGCCCCTGTTTCTTCTTCCCTAATGTTCCCTGCAGTAGGTCCTGTGTGTTTCATCCCAGATGCTCCCAGTGTCAAGTTCAGGGCTTGCATGTATCTCTTCACAGGAAAGGGGTAATTTGTTTATATTCAGTCGGGCATGTATAATTGGACTTAACTATTTTTCTTTTTTTTTTTTTTTTTTTTTTTTTTTTTTTTTTTTTTTTTTTTTATCAATACAAGTCTTTTATTGTCCCAAAAAGATACCCCAAATCATATTAAAATTCAGGTTCTTGTTTCTGGAACTGGTAACTTAGGTCTACTCATCCGCCTGCTGCACTGTGCCCTTTTCAGACACATAGATACCATCCAGAAACTTCCTGATATCCTTGTTCTTAACTGTTGTGGCCTGCTGTATCAGAGCCGCTGAGTTTGAAACAAGTTCAATATCATTTCCTTCAAGGACTAATTCATCCTTCTGAGCTTGAGAGACAGAACAAGCAACACCTGTCCTCATCCGAACCCTGCGGATGTATTTTTCACCCAAGAAATTTCGGATTTCAACCAAAGACCCATTCTCTTGAATAACGACGTTGATGGGGAAGTGAGCATACACGGACCTCATCTTGTAGCGGAAGCCCAGTGTAACACCCTTGATCATGTTTTGAACGTGGCTGCAGATGGTTCTGACGGTGGCCAGTTCCTTCCTGTTGCCCCACCATTTGTCAACCCGGAGCCTCTTCTTCTTCTTCCCAAGAAGGCTCAGCTCTACGTTGATGTGATTGAAGTCCCTCCGGAGGGTTCCTCTGGGGCCCTTCACAATGACTGTGCGCCCCTTCAGAGTGATGTCCACATTTTCTGGAATGTCGACCGTCTGATTGCTGAGAATGGTCTTCATTCTCGCAGTAGATGGGGCAAAGAGCCTTAACTATTTTTCTATGTGCACATTCTGTATTTCATGGGAGCTGTGTATATGGTGCTGGTCCAGCATTCCCAAAGCCCTGGATTCAGTCCCCAATGCCAACAAAAACAGTAATGCAATTGTGATATTAGTTGACTCTTGGCCAGCATTGCACACATAATTTAGCAAGAACTTTTCACTCAGATTATAGAGCGTGAATATTTTCCCACACATAACAAAATATTTCAAATACTCCATTCCAATAACTACTAAGTAATTCGTCAGGTGTCCTGGCCCAACTACTTTTTCACTGTGGAGTATTTATAAGCAAGGCTGGAAGGATGGCCTTGAAATCTTTCCTCAAGTTTCTGGTGATTTCTCTAAGAAAAATTCCTAGAAGTAGAGGTCAGAACTATTTTGAGGCTCTCCGCACGTGCTGCCAAGTAGCTCTCCAGAAGCATGTGCTGATTTCACCCCTTCCAACTTCAGAAAAGAGCCCTGTGATTCTGCAAGGGCAGTGCACTTGTGGGGGAGGGACTCTCAGTCATCCAGAGGCTCTAGGCAATCCCGACAAAGGACCCCTTGTCCTGCCCACCCCATCCCCTCTTCCCACGCTGGCTCTAAGCAGTGCTGTGTGCGAGGTCTCTGTTCAGAGCTGTCCTGCTGTTTGGCACTCGGGGCTACCTCCCAGAGCAGGACCCTAAAGAACTGAGGGGTGAGTGAGCTGTCAGTCTTGCAACTGTAAAGCAAAGGGAAGGATGTGTCCGAGATGCCGAGTCACGTGTGCCCGTCAGGAGGACAGCCCCGCTGGAGTCCTTAGCCCAGGACAGAGATCCTGATAAACCAGAGGAAAAGAGAGTTCAGATGTGAGAGTCACAGGATGCTACACGCTGTTTGGGAGGTGTCATGGGGACACATGTCGGAGGGCGGCAGAGACTGGGTGGGGAGGGTTAGCCTTAGTGACCATGGCCACAAGCAAGACTAGCTAGCGTGAAAATGACTTCTGTTTGCCCGCAGGCTTGATGCCGCTCATGAATCCCCGAAAGAAAGTGGACTTGAAACTCATCATCGTTGGTGCACTTGGGTAAGTCAAGCCCGGCTGCCGTGTGCTCGCTGATAAACAACTTTACCGCGGAGCAGTGAGGCCTCCAGGCTGTGCTGCCACCTCCAGGGGACACTTTCTGAGAAAGGGGGCAGCGAAGTGCATCGTGCTTCAAGCAAGGAAAAGTTCTCGGTTTGAGTCCAGCTCTGTAGTAACTGGCTCTGTAGCAATTCAGCATGGCTGGGTCCTCCATGGCCTGCCACACCCAACAAAACTCCGAGCACAGTTGTGGGACACCCAGCCTTATCCAAACTGCTCATTTCAGTTGGTTTCAGCTCCTAAAAACTACTCCCAGTCCTTTGCTCCCCAAAGGGTGGTCTCCAGACCATACAGTCTAGAAATTCAGAATCTGAGCAACTCTCTCTTGAGACACTTGAGCCTAGGGTGTATACTGTGGTCTTTCTGTGGGTCCCCCCCATCCCCCTTACGTAAGTCACTCATATATCAAAGCCCATTCTTAAACTTTGGTTCAAAAAAAGAAAAAATAAAGAATTTAATTCAAAGACTCAAGGAAGGACCACAGTACAAAGGTCATTGTAATGTTCCGAGAAAGGCATAGGCGTGTGTGCATGTGTGTGTGCATGTGTGTGTGTATTGGTATGCATTTATACATATGTGGAGTATTTTTTTTCCTCAGTGTGGGAAAGACCTCTCTCCTTCACCAATATGTACACAAAACCTTTTTTGAGGAATACCAGACCACCCTGGGGGCCAGCATCCTCTCCAAAATCATCATTCTGGATGACACCACTTTGAAGCTCCAGGTGAGCAGTCCCCTCCGCCTCTGCAGTACACACTCCTGAAAACTGCCCGCTCACATAACAATGTGTACCAGAACTGGGAAGGCCTGGAGCAGGCCAGTGGAGCACAACTCCCAGCCGACCCCAGTCTGTTCACTGAGCACAGACACACCCTTGTTCATCTACATAGCAGAGATGAACAATGTAACCGAGACAGAGGACCTACAAACCCAAAAGATACTAACTGTTGGGGGCTGGGGTAACAACCCCCACCCTGATAAGACAGACAAAAAGTCAGAGCTAAGAGCTGTGAGGCGGGGGGAGGGGGGTGAGTAGGAGCTGCGCTGTCTGGGTATGGAAAGACAGTGCACACCTCCACCCACTCACCATCCAGAAATGAAACTTTTAGCAGGACACAGCTTTGCTGGGTTTCCCTTCCGTCTCTCATCAGAGCCTGGTGGTGCTGCTCTTCCCCTCCAGATCTGGGACACAGGTGGTCAAGAGCGCTTCCGTTCCATGGTATCAACATTCTACAAAGGTTCCGACGGCTGTGTCCTGGCATTTGATGTCACTGATCCAGAGTCCTTTGAAGCCCTGGGTATCTGGAGGGATGACGTCCTGGCCAAGATCAATCCCATGGAGCAATCATATCCCATGGTGGTGCTTGGGAACAAAATCGATCTGGAAGACAGGAAGGTACTGTGTGTTCGTTCATTCATTCATTCATTCATTCATTCATTCATTCAACCAACTGAATGTAACGACTGCACACCAGATCTGTGTTAGGTCTCATACGGTGCTACGGAGTCCTCCCTTCAAGGATTCCACAGCCTAATGGTGGCAGTTATGGTGCAATGAGGCCAAAGCAACGATAGCTACGCACTGTGGAGATTTGGCGATCAGAATGAACTAAGTCTAAGTCCAGAATAGAGAGCTAGCTCCTAGAAGATGTCGGTTCTCAACTAAAGAAACAGTGAGATGTGAGAGACACAAGTGGCAGGGAGTAGGAGAATTAGGACCTCAGAGGAGCCAGGAGTCAGGTCTTGGTGGAATTTGATTTAATCTCAGAACAGTATTTCTGCTTAGAGTCACAGAGGGATCTAAAAGTATCAAATTTTTGACCTATAAATTTTATAGACAATTTAAAAATTTTTATTGTTGAGCCGAGCGGTGGTGGTGCACGCCTATAATCCCAGCACTCGGGAGGCAGAGGCAGGCAGATCTCTGTGAGTTCGAGGCCAGCCTGGTCTACAAGAGCTTGTTCCAGGACAGGAACCAAAAAGCTACGGAGAAACCCTGTCTCGAAAAATCAAAAAAAAATTTATTGTTAAATTACTACTATCATAAAAAAAATTATTGTTATATATTTGTGTGTGTGTGTGTGTCTGTGTATCTGTGTGTTTGTGTGTCCAGGATAGTTGAGACAACTGGTCTACCCCATGACTGCAGTGGCCCCACTTGCATGAGTAGTAGCCCTCACAGGGCTACTGAGCAGAAAGTTCTTTCAACCTTTACTTTACCAAAAAAGGAACAGAGATTGTCTTAATTTGTAAAAATTAAAACAAAGGGGGCTGGAGAGATGGCTCAGAGGTTAAGAGCACTGACTGCTCTTCCAGAGGTCCTGAGTTCAATTCCCAGCAACCACATGGTGGCTTACAGCCATCTATAATGAGACCTGGCGCCCCCTTCTGGTTTGCAGGCGCACGTGGAAGGAATGCTATACACATAATATAATAAATAAATAAATATTTTAAAAAAATTAAAACAAAGGTATTTTGTGCCAAATGAAGCCCCCCCCAAAAAAAAAACACCTGAAGGAGTGGTTAGAACCACATTCTCTTGGTATTTCTAATGGAAAAGCATTGATGCGGAACTGAGTCATTGTGTTGGAACTGGGCTTTTCAATGGTTCAAATAGAAAACCGCAGGAGAAATGAACCAAAACTTAGTACCACGAAGTATGGTGTGGACAGGAGGAGGGAGTGAGGCAGAAGGGGTACTTCCAGCTGCACTCACAGAGAGGAAGTTCCCTGTTCAGAGAGGAAGACATATTTGATTTGGGCATCCAGAATCTGAGAAGTTTGGAAATGCGACCTCAAGCCGTTAGGGAACTGGCAAGCTTTGAAATACCTAAGAACAAAACTTCATGGGAGAAGTACAAGCTAGAAACAAGTCTCTGGCTCTGTGTGGCTAGTTCAGGTTAGTAACAGCATCCGTCGAACATCCTGTCTCAGACGATAACCCAGGTCTCCCTGTCTTCCCACACTGGGCCAGCTGCAGGGGAGACTTCACATTCCCCACCACTTAGGTCAGATAGGTGCTCTGGGATCTAGTCCTGTCTGGAGTGAAGCAGGAAGAACGAGAAGTGGCCAGGGAGCAGGACAGTTATCATTTTGTGGGACTTTCATGGTGTAGCATTGTGTTCTCTGGCTGGCAGGTGTGGTAAGTCCCTCTTCTATGAATAGGTCCTTTAGGTCCTTAGACCCCTAACTGGGTGACATTCCATGGTGCCTAAAAGAAACAAGTGTCTTGCAATCTCCTGCTTTCTTCCCTCAGCTTCAATCAGTCATCTTAGCTCCAACCTGACTGTCCCTGCACGGAGCCCACGCCTAGCCTAGGCATACTCAGGCACTCTGGCCATCTTCTAAGGAGTTAGTTCTCTCTCCACCTCATGACCTTTCTTTCACCTTGTAACCTTCAGGCATGTGCCAGACACCACCAGTCTGTCACACTCACCAGGCTTCAGAGGCCATATGTTATGATCGACCTCAAGGCCCTCGTCAACTCTTATGGGAGGCAGGAGTAATTATACTGACAACACAGCTCTCTCCAGTGAATGCTATCCAGTCCTTCCTGCCAAGCCTTTTGTGTCCATGCTGTGGGTATTAGTGTCATCTAAAAGAGTCTTCATCACGAACCCTTGGAGCCATGCATGGTCCCAAGGTCGCCCCAATGCACATGTGAAGTCTATTGGATTACAATGCTGAGATCCAAACGTCCATTTTAACATCTTTCACGCATCCGCAAGTTGAGGGAGTTCAGGAAAAGGAGGGCAGAGTTTTCTCAGCCAAGTAAGAGGTACCACCCTCCAGTGAGGAAGGAAACCAAAAAGGAGGCTTAGGAATCATGGTAAAGGTTGACTATTTAGAATCTCTCTAAATTTCATGGACTCCAAATTAATACAATTTAGGCTGGATTCTGATTACTTGATTAAATCCAAACACAAGAGGATGAGCCGATGGAACAAGGACAAAAATTGAAGAAACACGGAGGGCTAGGCTGAAGGAGGAGGCTGTGAGCTTGCAGGAGCAGAAGCAGAGTGTGTTTCCACAGCCCTGCTGGAGCAGATGCTAGGACCAAGGGACCTGGGACTGCAGCTTCTCCAAGCAAGAGAATCGGAGGGTGGGGGTGGGAGGGCTCTGAGGAAGCTGGAGGGATGGGGAGGGGCAGGGCAGCTGCAGCATCAGCTTTTAGAGAGCAGGGTAGGATGGGGATGCAGAAGATGAAGAGAGAGCACGCTGTGGTCACAGAAGGGAAGGCTAGATTTGTATTTGCATCCGATTCTGTGAAGAAGATGGAGACACGCAGTGACTGTTGGCAGAAAAAGAATTCTGGCTACCGTGAGTAGCGGCAGCCACTGTTGATGGAGAAAGGACGAGGGTTGCAAATGTTCAATGAACGGGAGGTGCCTGGCTGGGTGAAGGGCAGGTGACGCCACATAAGACAGTTGTTCTGAGCCACCAAGCATGGGGAGGGCGGGGGAGACATGACAGACGGACACTGAGCTTTGCTTTAGAGAAGCAACGAGGCACCAGGCAAGCCAAACCCCTCCATCATCTATGGAGAGGCAGATATGGAAATGACCTCAGTGGATATGGTGAGAGAGAGATGATGGAGACCCAAGGAGAAGCCAGGGTCAGCCAAGTGGGGTGGGTAGAGGATGATTTGGGGAAGATGAAGGGAGTTTGTCTGTCAGGAAGGAGGCCCAGAGGCGGGGTCTGGAGGGCGATGGCTTAGTGGGAAGTAGAGATAAGAGGTACTGAACAAGGAAAGGGGTTCAGGGAAGGGAAAGTGGGAAGAGAAAGCAGAGAAATTGACCAGAAAGACCCAACACTGTTAGGACCAAGAACCAAGGAGGGGTGGCTGCTGCCCTTGCATCTCCTTGCTCTGATGCCAACTTAGCTGTTTGTCAACCCCTGGTTGGGATGAGGAAAATGAAGACTAGCCAAGTGACTATCCACAGAGGCTTGCACTCACTGGTGCAAAGCTGAGTGGTTAGGCACCAACTCTTTCAGCACCCCAGCTGAGCAGCCCACCAATGGTCTGCCATGTTCCTGGTGTGCCCTAATTCCACTCCAGCCTCTTCTCCGCTGTAGAAACCAGATGGATTTCCTATATTATTTGAGGATTAAGGGAAATATTGTGATTGTATACACCTTAGGGACAGGCCTGGAAAAGTAGATTTTCCTACTTTTGCTGTTCTTGTTGTTGTTTGAGAGAGGTTTTCTCTGTGTAACAGCCCTGGCTATCTTAAAAGTTGCTCTGTAGACCAGGTTGGCCTCGAACTCACAGAGATCCTCGTACCTCTGCCTCCCAAGTGCTAGGATTAAAGGTGTACACCACCACTGCCTGGCTTAGTTTTTCCTAGTTAATTATAGGAAAATAAATACATTGATAAACTAGGGGAGGAGGAAATTCTGAACTCAAGTGATGATGATGGTCCCACAACAGTAGGCATATACTTAAGTGTAGTGGTATATTATTTGTATTTTGACAAATAAATCTTGCCTGAAGACCAGAAGCAAAGATAAAGCCACTAGAGGTCAGGCAATGGTGACACACACCTTTAATCCCAGGATTTGGGAGACAAAGTCAGATGGATCTCTGTGAGTTCAAGGCTACCCCAGGCTACACAAGATCAATGCAGAAATAAATCCAGGTGGTGGTGCCCTACACCTTTAATCCCAATCCTAGGGAGTCACACACCCTTAGTCCCAGCACTGGACGGAATATAAAATGTGAGGAGAGAGAGGCTTAAGCTGTTTAGTCTGCTGTTGCCCAGCCTTGGTAGAGGTAAGACTTCTCTGGTGTCTTGGCTGCTTTGCTTTTCTGGTTTTCGGGTTGAACCCCAATTTCTGTCTCTGAGTTTTTATTATTTGTGCTACACTTAATGCCCTGAATCATATGCTTAAGTATGACTACAATGCTGTTATATGTAGTATGTATCTTACTAAAATAAATATATATGCACATATTTATTTGCCATATATATATATATACATATATATATGGCATATAGCCAGAATGATTTGAAAGAAATGACTGCCTTACTTTGTTTAAAAAAAAAGAAGAAGAAGAAGAAGAGGAAAAAACCTTCCACAGAAGCCAACAATGGGAAAAGCTTGATTCTTGAGAAAGGGGCTCTAACATCTGAGCTGCAGAGATTTATTCACTGGAGCTTTAATGCTTAGCTCCACATCCAAGAGTGAGTTCTGACCTACCACCAATGGAACTGGGATGGTGTTTCCTACAATAGTCTTAGAGGATTGCTAGCTAGTATCATATATGCTAATTCTTTAAAGTTTTATTTATTCTCATTTCATGTCTATGAGTATTTTGCTTACATGCATGTAAGTGTACCACATACATGCAGTGCCTTCTGCAGAGGCAGTGGATGCCCTGGGACGAGAGTCATAGTAACTGAGCTGCCGTATGGGTGTTGGGAACCAAACCCAGGTCCTCTGCAAGAGCAGCAAAGGTTCTTAACTGCTGAACCACCTCTCCAGCCCCCAGAAATGCTAATTTTAAATTTATATAATAAATCATTTTAAATATAGATGAGGAAAACGCATCAAAACCAAAGCTATATAAATGGAGGGCAATATGACAGCTCAGCAGTAAAGGCCACAGACCTTAAGAAGCCAGAGTGAAGTGGGCTCTAATTCTGGCAGGTCCATGTTCAAATTCTGCCCAGGCTGTGTTCTGAGCAAAGGTCATTCTCCATGTCAGTGGTTCTCAAACTTCCTGATGCTGCGATCCTTTACACAGTTCCTCGTGTTGTGCTGACCCCCACCCCCAAACATAAAATATTTTTATTGTTACTTCATAACTGTACTTTTGACTCTTATGAATTTTGATGCAAATACTTGTATTTTATGATGGCCTTAGTGACCCCTATGGAAGGGTCATTCAACACCCAAAGGGGTTGGGACCCACCAGTTGAGATCCACCGCTCCAGGCGCTCATCTGTAAAATGGCGTTGGCAACACCCACCTCAGACATTCACGCTAGGAACTGAAAAGATAAAATATGGAGCTGCCGACAGAGGAGAGGCTCTCAGTTACCAAGAGAGGCAGTTGCCGTGATCCTGCGGCAGGGCAGGAAGGGATGGTGTTGGCGACAGAAAATGGAAGAGAAAATAGAGATGATCAAAAGCTGAGGGTTGGCCTCACTTTCTGACAAATGGCTCTCAGTCCCACACAAGAGACCTCACTCCCTCGGGTGCTGGTCCCTTTTAATCTTCTCTTCTTAAAATGTCTATGCATGTGTAGGGGGCAGGCATGTGTGCGTGTTGAGGAAGGCGTTTATGCCCCTGCATGGGCAGAGGTCAAGGAGGCCATCAGCTGTCCTACCCTGTCGTGAACCTCCTGGTTCCCTTGAGACAGAGTCTCTCATTGCACCGAAGCTTGCCTAGTTTGTGAGGCTGACTGTCAGTGTCCTCTCAGGACCCCCCTGTCTCTGGCTCACAGCACTGGGGTCTCAGGCGTCTATGGACATACCAGCTTTTATGTGGGTGCCAGGGATTTGAACTCAGGTCCTCAGCCATGGGCAGGGAATGCTCTTACCCACTGAGCCATCTTCTTAGTGCCATGTTAGTTCTTCCTAACGACCTCATCTCCTTTATTCTCAGCATCAACAGAGCTGGGGAGGGGAGGGAATCAATCTCGACATGGGCTCTGGAGGGAACAAACCACACTGAAGCCACAGTAGCAACCACGGCAGCGGCTGTGGCACCAGCAATGCAGAAACTGACCATTTCTCTCCCCCCAGGTGCCCCAGGAGGTGGCCCACGGGTGGTGTAAAGCAAAGGACATGCCTTACTTTGAAGTTAGCGCCAAGAACGACATCAATGTGGTCCAAGCCTTTGAGGTTCTGGCCAGCCAGGCTCTGCTGCGGGTGAGTGATGTAGGTGTGGAACCAGTCAGAACTGCCCTAGGCAGGAGTCCTCAGGATCTTCTGAAGAAGAAGATGTGGGAGGAGGAAGGGATAGGAGTATTCAGCTTTTTAATTATTTAGTAGTTGGATGGGTTTGGCAATTCTGGTGCCATGGATGCCAGAGGCATAAAGGACCTGGGAGTAAGTAGTTGGTCTCACAGTCTGGCCACCTGTCACGATCCCTTGTGGAGTACTTAAAATGTCAGTCCTGTTCCTGGTGCCCTGGGAGTCTATTTCAGTGAGGACTTGAGAAGTGGTTTCTAGGCCAGTCCTCACTGTGGGAGAGAATTCTTGTGGAGCCAAGCCTGTATGCAGTCAAGTGGAATTTCCAGCCTATAGGAGCTGCTGACAGCTTCCAATCGGAACGATAAATAGACCCAGGCACTTGCATGTGCCGTCTTAGACAGCTTGTGTTGAGTGTGGCTTCTGTGCCAGACACTGTGCAGGCAGCAGGGGTTTTTCAGACTCAAGAGGAAGACAAGGAGCATGAGTGACTGACACACAACTTTTGCACGGTGAAGCAGACGCGGTGATGGAGTCCAGAGAAGGGGTGTGGTGACAGCCCGTGTGATGGGAGTGGCCACTGAAGGCTGCCAGGAAGCTACTGTGGGTTTTACTTCTGTGTGTTTTGATTTGGTTTTTAGAGACAAGGTCTCACTCTGCAGCCCAGACTAAGCTCTAATTCACAGCCCCCCCTGTCTCCACCTCTACAGTGTTGGGGTCACAAGTATCTGCCACCAGGCCCAGCTAATGGCAGAACTTTAATGTTGCAGTGTGGGGGTTTGAAAGTTTGGCACAACTTGGAAATCTTCTGGTTGCCTCGTTCTGCCAACTCGAATTAAGAGAGGTTTCCTAAGAGAAGGAACAGGCATAGTGTCGTGTGCCTTTAATACCGGTACTCAGGTATTAAAGCAGAGGCAGGCAGATCTCTGTGAGTTTGAGGCCAACCTGGTCTACATGATGAGTTCCAGGACAGCCAGAGCTACACAGAGAGACCCTGTCTCAACCAAACAGAAAGTAATCATTGTCAGAGCGATGGTTTTAAATGAGGAAATGAACAAGGAGATGTTAGGAGCTTGGTACCACCCCTAGGTTGAATGACTGCCATCACCCTGACCTCATTGTGAGTGACTGACGGCCTGCATGACCCTTGTTGTCCAGAAGAAAAGGTCTCAAGACCCTGATGGGGACAAGCAGTATTTGCCTCCAGCAGCTGCACAAGAGAAGTTAAGAGCTTTCTCTGTTCACATGACCCAGCTGGACCTCAGGTCAGCCTCCAGCTCTCACTGCCTCCTGAGAAAGAGCAGCAGAGAGTACCCATCTCAGTGCATGGCCCATGAGTGTGGCTTTGCCACAGGCAGGAAAGCAGGTTCCCAAGGTGCAGGTGAGCGTGCCTGTACCGTTAGCCAGGACAGCTTATCACAACTTATCAGGGTTATGTGATGCAGTTATTGCCAAACAGTCACAAGGAATCAGGGGAGAGAGTGTCCTTCCCTTCCTATTAAATTGGATTTAAGATATATCCTTCCTACAATGTCACTTTCATCACGTGAGGTCATTGGCAGTGCGTGTTCTGCTTGTGCTAGCTAACATCCTTTCTCTGCAAAAGAAGAGCTTGGCAAGTCACTGCAGTTCCTGATACTTGTGCAGGAGACTGAGCTGGGGCCTGGAGGTCATAGGCATGGTGTCCACCATCAGACTGACCTGGAGAAGGTCCTGTCCTAGTAACTTCACATGCATGCCTGTCAAAACATATGCCTGACCTGAGCCTGACTCCCTGTGTATAGAATGAAAACATCCCATCCCATAAACATTCCCTGAGCTGTCACGCGGGGGTTCAGGATGGGGCCCTACAGTGCTCAGACTCAGGAGTGGGACACATGAGAGAAACAGGGGGAAACAGAAGTGTTTAACAGAACCTTCTGCTCTTCCCAGGTTTGGGTCTCATACCCATGTCAGGTGGATCGCAGCTTCCACAGCTCTAGCTCCAGGGGATCTGACCCCTAAACTCTGTCCCTGCGAGAATCAACATCGTATACACATACCCATATGTAGGCTCGCACCACTACACATAATTAAAAAAATTTTAAAAAATCCAGAAGCAGCAACAGCAGCCTTTCTGTCTGTGTTACCCATGGCTTTAGAGCCTGTGACCCTAACACCCAGGCAAAGGACAGAGGATTGATATTTCCAACCATGAGGAGACCCTGGCTTTAAAAAATGAAGGAAGAATCGATGGCCTTGGAGAAATCTTAGCCTTCTCTGGAAGCAAGGGATGGAAGTTCTTAGAAAGGAAGCTAGGTGGGCACCAAGGAGCTTGTTGGTGGGCAGGGGCCTTCTCTGGTGTTTGTGGGGGCAGGAGTTTGGATAGTTGGCAGAGAGGAAAAAGCTGTCATGGAGACACTGAACTGGTAAGGCAAGTCTCCCTATACCTGGGATGGGGACCTCATGGGACAGGTATTCTCCTCCAGATGCCAGAAGAGACAGGTAGGGCCCTGGGCACAAAGAATATTGGGGGTATTGGTGTGGGAAGTCCTTTTGTCTATGTGTTGCTTTTATTGGTTAATGAATAAAGAAGCTGTTTTGGCCTGTGATAGGACAGAGTAGAGCTAGGCAAGGAAAACTAAGCTGAATGCTGGGAGAAAGAAGGCGGAGTCAGGAGATGCCATGTAGCCACCATGAGTCTTGTGCTAAAATATAAAATAATGGAAACAGGTTAATTCTAGATATAAGAGCTAGCTAGCAATATGCTTAAGCTATTGGCCAAACAATATTGCAAATAACATAGTTTCTGTGTGATTACTTTGGGGCTGAGCAGCCAGAAACAAACTAACAGCCTCCGACAACAGTCATTGGAATGTTTGTGGGACCAAGTATCCATCAGAGATGAGGGGCCAGCTGTCCGTCTCTGCCAAAGTCCAAATGTTGCCTCACTTGTCCCTTTTGGGGAATGAGAAGTTATGGGACTAGAATTCCGGGGGCTGAGCTCCTGTAGCCCTTCCACGGAAACTCTCTGGACTCCTGGGAAGAGGCAGCACAGGAAGGGAAAGGGAGCATGTGGGACGCTCGGGCTTCCCTTCTGGTCCTAGGTTTCCCAATAACATCACAGAAAAGATGGAAGGCGCAGCTCCCGGGGTCCATTGTGAAGCCACGAGCCAGGGTTTTTAGGCCTCAGGCTGTGACTGCTGACTTCTCTTTCCTCCCCAGTACCAAGGCACTGTAGAGAATCACCTTGTGGACTCCATCAAGCTCTCACCAGGCCAGCCGAAGAGCAGATGCTGCTGACTTCTGGGCTCGTCCTCGGCCCCACCGGCAGCCGGGCAGGATGCTGACAGCAACCTCACCTCCACCAGCCCCCTGCATGCCCATACCGAGGCGAATGCCGCAGGCCAGGACTCTTGACGGCTCAAGCTCTTCGGCCTCCTCTCCCCAGCACAGTCCTTTCTGCTCATCTCTGCAGACAGGCTGCTTCGTTGAGCCCTCGGGCCTGTAGCTTGAGGATGGCGTTACAGCCCTGCTTCCCTCAGTGGCCAGGCTGAGGAGCCAGGACACAAACCGAGCTTCTGCCCGCAGCTTCTTCCAGGGAGAACTGAGGACACAAGACAAAAATGATTGTTTCTGCTTCCCAGGTGCTCAAACAGCTCCCACAACTGACCAGGCAGGCCTCGGCGTGTCCATTTGCTGGATGAGCCGTCCCAAGGTCCCCAACCAGAAGATCCATTTAGGTGCTGCGGACTTGCTGCTGTGGACTTGCTACTGCGGACAGACTCATTTACTCCTTCAGCAAGTATTGTTGATGCCTTTGATGCACATTGCACTGAGGATTGATAGCAGTACAACAGACGGGAGTCCCGATTTCCCAAAGAAATCTGGAGAGAAAGGGAGTCAGCAGACACGGAGTAGGACAGACAGAGCAATGAGGTGCTGTTTAGACAAAGGGGTTCATGAGGGCTTTCCTGTGGAGGTGACAGTTGGACTGACAGCTACAGCATGAGCTTCAGGAAGAGCCTATCAGGAGAGGAAGCCACGAGGCCTTGGGGTGATGGACAGCATGCTATATTCCATATGAAAGGTCTTTGCCTGAGATGTCAAAGCTGCTATCTGAGGAAATCCTGCTCGCAGAGGGCGCCCTGATAATTTGGTGACTGACCACCAGGGGGCAGAGGTGTCCTCTGCTTCCAGGCTGCGGCGTTTGTTCTGGGGACACTTGAAAGGCTGGTTTCTGTCAAGTAGATGGTTGAAGCTGTTCCCAGGCTCTGGGAATGTCGAACCTGGGTTTGTTGGGTAAGAATTCAAATGTTCTGAGTAAATCCTTCAGGATCCTTGATTCAGGCAACCAATCAAAATCAGAGACAAATCCCAGAGCGAGGTACCTGGAGAGCATACAGATTCTGTGCCCCGCACATTTCAAGGTTAGAACCTGCTTTTCTTCTGGCTTCACACCACAGATAGGGTGGCTGGCTTCACACCACAGATGATAGGGTGGCTGGCTTCACACCACAGATAGGGTGGCCCAGTCTGAAGGAGACAGTCAGGATGAACCTATATAGGGTTTTCCAATGTCAGGTTCATGCCCCATGCCTACCACGGGCATTTCTTGTCTCCACGGGAGTCTGCTTCCTCAGTCCCAGGGAGGACTAACGTGTTAATCTGAAACTATAGGAAGAAGCACCTGACTCCAAAGATTCACTGAGAGGATCAGGGCACTAACCGGGGACTCGAGGGCCCCGTCCACCCACACCTAGCTCTGGAGTATAAAGCAAACCACCGTGGGCAGCAGGCACAGGAACAGAATGTGCCTGTAGCACAGCACCGTCTGTGTCCTTCAGAGATGAATGCTATGCACGCACACACACGTGCACGCATACACATGCACACACACGTACACGAGCACACATGCACACACGTACACGCGCGCACACACATGCACACACACGTACACGCATACACATGCACGCACTTACACGCACACACGTGCGCGCACACTTGGCTCTCCTGGGAGTCAGACTGGGAAGGGATGTGTGGTGTGTGAGGGTGTGCATCCACACTAGCCTCACAGTGACCATATGGACTGTAGCTAAATGTACAGCTAGCAAGTGTGTCCTTTGATTCTACCCCTTGGGGAATAACAGCGCTTCCTGGTGGCAGTCTCAGTTACCCGTGGTCATCTGGGGGTCAAAAATATTAATAGTAAATTTCAGAAATAAATAACTTACAACTTCCAAATCACATGTCCTTCGATGAACGCCTGTGCACTCCTGCCCAGGCCAGCCGTCCCTCTATTCAGTGTATCTACAGTGTGTGCTACCTACACCAGTCACCTCTCTGCTGTCTCAGCTGCCACAGCAGCCTACGGTCATGTCACAATGCCTGTGTCCCTCAGCCCACTTATCTCAGCACACAGACACGGTGCAGCCCATGTTACCACAGAAGGATAAGGTTGAGAATGGAACAGTATTTTTCAAATACATGTCTGCATCGTTTTTATTATTGTACAGTCTCATAATCATTTATTTTCTTATCAATTATTGCTCATCTCTTGCCATACCTAATTTATTCACTAAGCTTGGTCATAGGCATGCGTGGATTGTGACTTTCAGCATCTGGGTCCAGGAGTACATCCTTGGATAAGGAGAAACTATGGCGTTCATTTTTTAATTTAAAAAAAAGAGCTGGGCATGGTGGTGCAAGCCTTTAATTCCAGCACGTGGGAGGCAGAGTCGGGCTGATCTCTGAGCTCAAGGCCCATAGTGAGTCCCAGGACAGCTAGAGTTACAGAGAAACATTGTCTCAAAAAACAACAACAGGCATCAGGGTAAGCCCCCGCACTGTTTCCTGGGCATTGTAATGAAATCGGCTTGTTCAAAAAATAATAATCTCAAGACAGTAGCAACAGCACCAGACATGAAAGGCGAGTCCTCCTGAAGACAGGCCACCCACCCGCGAAGTGATCCTGAGACAGCAATGAGCTCTCAGCCGGGGTGAAAGAGCGTTGGACACCCTGATGCTTAAAGGGGAGGCTCGGCTACAGCCTCACAGGGCCCAGGGCACACATTCTGTGTTCTCTTCAGAGTCAGAGCGTGGGCTAAAAATTCCAAATGGGAGTGGGGACCTGTAGGCCTGGAGACTCACAACTATCCTGTCACGGCTAGGCGATGTGCCGACCAGTCCTCAGGGCAGAGTAACTGAGCTCACAAACAGAGCCAAAATAATAGCTCTTTTTGGACTGCCACACCCAACTGTGACTCTGAGTTCGAGACCAGCCCTTAGCATCCATGCCAGCAAGCACAGGAACTTTGGCCCACTGCAGTGGCACCCACAGGAGGCCCAGGTAGGGGTTGTGACAGAACATCCCAGGCCCTCTTTATTACTGTCCCTTCAAGGAAAAGACCTGACTCTTTTTCCTATTGATCCCATTGCCCCTGTCACCACAGGTGGCTCAGCTGAGCACCCCTGGGCGGCTGCTGAAGGGTGAGAGCCCAGGCTAGTACTCCTGTGCCGTATACCCTGGGGACTTGGGAAGAAACAAAGTCAAATCTTATCAAACAAACAAGGCTTGGACGCTAGGCCCCAGACTGCTCAAGAGGACTTGGGGAAATGCCCAGTTTCCCTGCCATTTGCTTCCCTATAACAGAGCTCTTCCCCCTCTGCCTAGCTGGTGGCCTGTCTATCCCTCAGTCACAGGTAGCTTCTCAAGCTCTGCCTGCAGTCAGACACCTGGCCTGGCACCCACGGTGCAGCCGTGTTTATAGACCAAGTCTGGCAAAGGCCATAACAGCCTCCCATTCTCTCACAGTGACCAATGTCAGCTACACCAGAGCCACAGAGGGGACTTCCATGGCTTTTATTTACCCTCGTCTCCAGGGTCCAGAGCAGTGCTGAGAGCCACTGGGACTCCATAAGTAGCTGTGGAATGCACAGAGCCTGCTATTGTTTGTTACGCTTCCTCTGCAGTCTCCTTGAAGGCAGGGCCTACTTTTGTTTTTGTTTGGGAAGAAGGGGTACTTTTTGCTGTTTGGGCTGTGGGTTGTGGGTTTTGTCTTTTGTTGTTATTATTGATACATAGCCTTGAACTTGGAATTTTCTGCCTCTCAGGCTCCCAGTCCCTAGGGAAGGACTGTTTCGATTCATCATTTTAAATCCTCCCCTTAGCACTCAGCTTTATAGATAGGTGGACAGGAGAGCATAAATGAATATTAGTCAGAGATAACGGACTGCTGCATAGTTATTTTTAATTAAATAAATTTGATGAAGACCAAAAACTTATTACTTTGTTTTTCAGCATTTCTGGTTTTTTTGTTTAAGAATTTCATGCACTCAGATAATGTGTTTTTATCAAACCCAACCCCCACCCCTCGCCTTCCACTCCCCCCCTGCGTCTCACTCCTACCATTCTCTTCTTATGTGCTTTCTTTCTCAAATCCTCTGAGTCCCTCTAGTGCTGCCCCTGTGGAAGGGCAGCCTGCTTGTAGCTACATCCTGGGAGAAAATTAGCTCCACTCCCTCCCCCCAGCAGTCACCAACTGCCTACCTAGAGTGATGGGATTTCAGGAGCCCTGCCCCGCCCCATCCTCGCTGGGCTATTGGCTAGCTTGGTCTTGTGTGTGCAATCACACAGAGCTATTCTTAACCCATGGTGTGTTGATACTTGAAAATTCAGAATCATGTATGTAATATCTTATCTAGTCTATCATAGAAAAAGCTTTTACATAACAAGAATTCTAGAAGAACAGGTGAGAAATGAATAAAAGTGGGTTACCTTTCATAGGAGAGTCCGGGCAAGTAGGATCGAGTCTTTACAAAGTACAGTCCTTCATTTTGCATTTCCAACTCTTTGAATGTGTTACTCAACCAAAAATCAAAAGGAAAGAAATAACCATTGGTGGGAGAGTGGAGGGGAAAAGAACTAGAGAGAGGAGAGGCCAGGATCCACTGGGACTCAGCCATGACCTTGATGCCAAAGCTGATGAACTGAATTCTAATTAGAAAGAACACAAGGATTGCCTCGGTCTTACTCGGTTCTCCTGTGTCAGACCAGAAGTCAATTTCTCTTCTCCTAAGGGTCAGTCAATAACAGCACGTGTTTCCGACCTCAGAGGCTCAGCTGAGATAAACTATCAAAAGCGTGCCCTGCTCTGAACTACCAGGTAAACGACAGGCTGCGATATCTCCCAAGGTCAGTCTCAGGACGGCTAGCCAGTCAACACCTTGGAGCCCCCTAACCGCAACCCAAAGTAGCCCTTCAAAAGAATTTCCTTCAGTTTTGTTTAATTTGTGTCTTGTTTTGTTGTTTTGTTTTTCAAGACAGAGTTTGTCTGTGTAACAGCTCTGGCTGTCTTGGAACTCACTTTGTAGACCAGGCTGGCCTCCAAGTCACAGAGGCCACTCTCTCCGGAGTGCTAGGATTAAAGGTGTGCACCACTACCGCCTGGCCTGTTTTGTTTAATTTTTAAAGATT
The DNA here is from genome assembly GCF_037038515.1 of Microtus pennsylvanicus. Classification (NCBI taxonomy): domain Eukaryota; kingdom Metazoa; phylum Chordata; class Mammalia; order Rodentia; family Cricetidae; genus Microtus; species Microtus pennsylvanicus. The sequence goes on from NC_134588.1 coordinate 26,839,480, forward strand.
TGTTTGCTTTGCATGTACGGGTACTTCGTGTGTGTGTGTGTGTGTGTGTGTGTGTGTGTGTGTGTGCGCGCGCGCGCGCGCGCACGCGTGCACTCAGGCACTACACGTGTGCCCAGTGCCATGGAGAAGAAAAGGGCGTCAGATGGCCTGGAACTTGAGTTACGTAAGGTTGTGGGTGCTGTGCGTGAACACGGGTCCTCTGCAAGAGCAACAAGTGCTCTTCACTGCTGAGCCACCTCTCCAGCTGCCCCCTCCCCCCAGTTTTAAATGGAAACAGGTACAACGACTTTTAGTTTGTATTAAGCAAAATGGGCCCAAAGGCACAAGAGGTCCCCCTGTACACACAACACTTCTGCTGGGTACCTCTAAGGATGGGATCAAGAGTTTCTTTTGTGGCCTTGTTTGTAACAGAAAAAGAAAAACACATGGAAATAATCTAGATAACCTTCTGGAGAAAACCAGATGGATAAAATGTGATCTAGCCCTCGTGAAATTCCACGCTGAGGGAATAGACAGAGGATTCCCACGGGCACGGATGTGTGACCCTCAGAGGTGAGGAGGACAGCAGGCTGAGGAGAAGACACATTGTCAAATGCCTCAGTCACGTCCAGGCCAAGCAGAGTTAAATGGGGTCTTCTCTCTTGTGGGTCAAAAACATATGTGGCAAAGCAACAACCTAAACATAAAATTAAGGCAGTTGTGTATCCAAAATGCCAGTGGGGGTCAGGGAAGGGAGAGCAGGCTATGGGCCTGGAGAGGCTGGCGAGGTGACGTGGCCGAGTGGAAATACAGTATCACCTCAGCTCGTGATGAGGTCATTTTATCATGAAGCTGTGTATCATGGGTGGGTGTTAGTGCACAGACCTTTTCATGACTCAAATAATCCAATTTCTAAACCTACACCACACCCTAACCTTGGGAGTCACACAGCCCGGTGTGCGACATGACTACCACATAGTAGGTGTTCAACAACTGGTCATGATAAACAATTATGGGGGCATGTAATTCGGGTTTGCTTGGTTTTGTTGAGACAGAGTCTAACTGTGTAACCCTGTCCTGGGCCTTACTCTGTAGACCAGGCTAGTCTCAAACTCACAGAAACCTGCCTCCCTCTGCCCCACAGGTGCTGGGACCGAAGACATACACCCCTGCACCCAGGTGTGCTGGCGGCACTTGTTTTAAGTCTATGTATGGAGAATAATATATTGTGTTTAGTATGTGTCTTAGCTATTTGGGTTTGATTACGGAAACTAACACTCTCTAACTAAAAAACATAGATGTTTGTGACTTCAGCCGTAGGCTCAGATCGCCACTGTCCACCGAGGGCACAACAAACAAAGGTTGAATGAATGAATGAACGAATGAATGAATGAACACCTCCATGGGTTCTTTTCTGAGACCCACTCCTTCTTCCCTGGATAACTCTGGGATTCAAGTCCTCTGACAGCACTATGATTACTTGAAATCAGAGTGTGCTTCATACCCACAGCCTCCCAGAATCCTGAACCACGACCTGAGATCCCAGCCCTGAGAAGATGCAGCATGCCCCCCCATTTCTACACTAGACCATAAATCCCTGTGGGAAAAATTATCATTGTCTCCCCTCTTCCCATGACTCCTGACCCAGACCTGCATCCAAAACAGCTTCTTATTGGAAGGAAAGACCATCAGTTGGCTGCGAGGGAGCTCCAAGTGGACCTTCTGGAATCAGAAGTTTTCCTCAAGGCTAAATCACCAGGAGCCTTGGTCTTGCTTATATTAATCGTGCATGCTTAGAAGAAATTAAATGGTTTTGCAAATCTGGAAAAGGCTGAAGTATATCCTATTTCAGAGCAGATATGAGTAGGGACTTACCTACAGAGTCGTGAGCAAAGCAGCTTCCTCCTAAATTACACCTGTGTGACCTTGAATAGCCTCGTCATTCCCTGCTTCAGTTTTCTGCTCTGTGAAAGGGTGATGACTATTTCTTGCTGATTGCACAAGGCCCTCTAGAGATTTTATATTAGTATATACACATATACACACATACATACTATGTATTCTTATATACATTCTATAGACATGTATGTGTATATGGATATAAGTATATACGCAAAATTGTGAACATGCTGGCAATTGAGAATCCATGAACTTTCTTCCTTAGGTTATGGAAAAAGAACACTAGGTTTGGGATTGAAGTAGTAATTTGGGGATCAAATGCACGCTGAACTTATTGTATGCACCAGGTGCCATTCTGAGCAAGCCTCACGACAGTGCACAAACTAGGTGTATCATCATCCGATAAGCAGGTGGGGGAAGTGGGGCACAGAGAAGCCAAGTAACTTCCTGGAGTTTGCACAGTTCGTGTGTGGCAGGGCTGAACTCCGAGGGCTGAGTCCCTCCCTCGCTAATGTGCCTCCCGATTGAGAGGTTCGAAGCCCAGCAACTGCTTCTTTCTTCTAACTTCACTTGTTTTCCTCCATAGACTAACAGAGGGTTTGTCGAGGAAGAGCTGGAGCAGGAAGCATGCAAGAGGCAGAGTGCCCTGGAGCTGCTCCTGCAACCACACAGGGCCCACATGGTGGAGGGCTAGGAAAGAGGAGCCAGAGGGACAGCAGCAGAACAAGGGAGAAGTGTCACCCTGGGCCACCTCTTCAGCCCTTGCTCTCTGTCCTGCTGACCTCAGCACCTCAGGAGGCGATGAACTGAGCTAGGTCTGTAAACTGTAAAGTGCTGGTCCAGGGGGTAGATTCTAGAATTCGATGGACGTACCACTTTGTTCTTGTGTATTTGGTCATCTGTACCACCACGATCTCTTCATGGCTTACAGATCTCTGTGTCATTCGATAAACTGGATATCTGGGGCAGAACAGATGCTCGTGTAGTAAGTATGAAGTACCGTGTACTTGTTACATTCATGACAACCATTTCATCAACTCCTACCAGTGCCTGGCACTGGCAGACATGGGCAAGGTGCTGGCATTAATTTTCAACATGGAAGTTAATACTGTCCCTGTCAAGGGAGGAACGGAGGCTGAGAGAAGTGAATAACTTGCCCATGACTGTCCATCAGGGGGTGACACAGTCACTGCTATAACTCTGACTCTAAAATCTTTGATCTGTCACCTAGCCCAACTCATTCACACTTTTTCATTCAACCATCAAGCATTCCTTAGGTAAGTGTAGTGATGCATACCAGTAATCCCAGTGCTGGAAGGATGAGGAAGGGGGATCAAAGTTCAAGCCTAGCCTGGGCTAAATGACAAGATACTGTCTCAATGAGGGGCGTGTGTGTGTGTGCAAGAGTGTATGTGTGTGTGTGTGTGTGTGTGTATTTGAACTTCTGCTGCATTCTAATGTTTTGTGCCAGAGACTGGAGACACTAATGAACAAAGCAGCAAAGTCTTTGGCCATATGAAAAGTCACATAGATGGATGGGTCACCACATAAGTAAGACAGGTGTCGCTGTATAAACTGGGGGTCCTACCTAGGCTGGGAGCTAAAGAAGGACTCTGGGACCAAGGAATACCATTGCTAAGCCCTGAGCAGATGAGGAGACATTGCCTTCAAGATTTCCTGGAGAGATGCTTTCAGTGCAGATTCTACAAGATTTTTAAAGAAGAACTAATACCAATACTCCTCAAATTGTTCCACACAATAGAAACAGAAGGAACATTGCCAAACTCTTTTTATGAGGCTACAATTACCCTGATACCCAAACCACACAAAGACATTACTAAGAAGAATTACAGACCAATCTCACTCATGGACATTAATGCAAATATACTCAATAAAATACTGGCACACCAAATCCAAGAACACATCAGAAAAATCATCCTCAGTGATCAAGTCAAGTTCATCACAGAGATGCAGGGATGGTTCAACATACGAAAATCTGTCAATGTAATCCACCATATAAACAAACTGGGGGGAAAAAGCTTCATGATCATCTCATTAGATCTGAAAAAGTCTTAGACAAAATACAACATTCCTTCATGATAAAGGTCTTGGGGAGAGCAGGGATACAAGGAACGTAGCTAAACATAATAAAGGCAATATACAACAAGCCAACAGCCAACATCAAACTAAATGGAGAGAAACTTACAGCGATTCCACTGAAATCAAGAACAAGACAAGGTTGTCCACTCTCTCCATATCTATTCAATATAGTTCTTGAGGTTCTAGCTAGAGCAATAAGACAACAAAAGGAGATCAAGGGGATACAAATCAGAAAAGAAAAAGTCAAACTCTTACTATTTGCTGACGATATGGTAGTTGTTTACACAAGCAACCCCAAAAATTCTACCAAGAAACTTCTACAACTCATAAACACCTTCAGTAATGTAGCAGGATACAAGATTAACTTTAAAAAATCAGTAGCCCTCCTGTACACAGATGGGCTGAGAAAGAAATCAGAGAAACATCACCCTTCACAATAGCCACAAATAGCATAAAATATCTCGGAGTAACTCTAACCAAACAAGTGGAAGACCTATATGAAAAGAACTTTAAATCTTTGAAGAAAGAAAATGAAGAAGACACAAGAAAATGAAAAGACCTCCCATGTTCTTGGGTAGGTAGAATTAACAAAGAAAAAATGGCAATTCTACCGAAAGCAGTCTACAGATTCAATGCAATGCCCATAAAAATCCCAGCAAAATTCTTCACAGACCTTGAAAGAACAATAGTCAACTTCATATGGAAAAGCAAAAAACCCAGGATGGCCAAAACAATCCTGTACAATAAAAGAACTTCTGGAGGCATCACAATTCCTGACTTCAAACTCTACTACAGAGCTACAGTACTGAAAACAGCCTGATACTGGCTTAAAAACGGACAGGAGGACCAATGAAATTGAATCGAAGACCCAGATATCAATCTATACACCTACAAACACCTGATTTTTGACAAAGAAGCAAAAAATATAAAATGACAAAAAAGCATATTCAACAAATGGTACTGGTATAACTGGATATCAACATGTAGAAGAATGAAAACGGATCCATATCTATCACCATGCACAAAACTCAAGTCCAAACGGATCAAAGACCTCAACATAAAACCAACCACACTGAACTTCATAGAAGAGAAAGTGGAAGAACTCATTGGTGCAGGAGACCACTTCTTAAATATAACTCCAGTAGCACAGACACCGAGAGAAACAATTAATAAATGGGACCTCCTAAAACTGAAAAGCTTCTGTAAAGCAAAGGACATGGTCAACAAGACAAAGCAGAAGCCTACAGAATGGGAAAAGATCTTCACCAACCCCACATCAGACAGAGGGCTGATCTCCAAAATAAACAGAGAACTCAAAGAAATGGTCATCAAAAGAACAAATAATCCAATAAAAACATGGGGTACAGACTTAAATAGAGAACTGTCAACATAGGAAGCTAAAATGGCTGAAAAACACTTAAGGAAATGTTCAACATCCTTAGCCATCAGAGAAATGCAAATCAAAACCACTCTGAGATTCCATCTTACACCTGTAAGAGTGGTCAAGATCAAAAACACTGATGACAACTTATGCTGGAGAGGATGCGGGGTAAAGGAAACACTCATGCATTGCTGGTGGGAGTGCAAACTGGTACAACCGCTTTGGAAATCAGTATGGCAATTTCTCAGAAAATTAGGAAACAACCTTCCTCAAGACCCAGCAATACCTCTTTTGGGTATATACCCAAAGGATGTTCAATTGTACTACAAGGACATGTGCTCAACTATGTTCATAGCAGCACTGTTTGTCATAGCCAGAACCTGGAAACAACCTAAGTGCCCCTCAGCCAAAGAGTCACTAAGAAAAATGTGGTACATTTACACAATGGAATACTACACAGCAGATAAAAATAATGACATCTTGAACTTTGCAGGCAAATGGATGGATCTAGAAAACATATTGAGTGAGGTAACCCAGACCTAGAAAGACAAATATCATATGTACTCACTCAAAGTGGCTTTTAGACATAAAGCAAAGCAAAGAAAAACCCCAGAGAACCTAGACAACAATGAGGACCCTAAGAGAGACATACATGGAGCTAACACATGGAAGTAGAAAAAGACAAGATCTCCTGAGTAAATTGGGAGCATGAGGACCGTGGGAGAGGGTTGAAGGGGAGGGGAGAGAAAGGGAGAGGAGCAGAGAAAAATGTATAGCTCAATAAAAATAATTAAAAATACTAATACTACTAATAATAAAAAGATTTCCTGGACGAAGAGCAAAGGGCCTGAGATGTGAAGTTGTTGGGGAGGCCCCCAGGCAAGTAGGAGGTGCCCCGAGGATAGGAGAATGGGAGGACAGAGAGAGAGGTGAGGAGGAAGGCTGCACCCATATACCAACAGGGCCTGGGGCACTGGGGAAGGAAGCTCAACAGTGGAGCAATGTGGCCTGGTGTACATTTGAGGAGGACGTTATTGCTTTGGTGGGTATTATAACTATAATGGTTCAATTAGCATGGAAGTGTGCAAGTAATAGTTACGACAATGTAAGTGAAAGAAAGAGAGAGCTTTAGATGCTCCCAGGCAATCAGAGAGGAAGCGGAGAAGGGGTGGAACAAGTCCTTCAGCTGGCAGGTGTTTCTCTTCAGCTGAAACAGGCCTCATTTATCTTCTATACAATGGTCATTAGCTGTAAGTAGAAAAAAACAGACCCATGTCCAGCCCTTCCCTGTAAGAAGGGCGAGAGTTCTTCCCACCGCACTGTCCAGGGAGAGCGTCCTTTTGCTGCCAGGGGCAGTGGGGCCGTTTGAGGGTGCAGGAAAAGTCAGCCGCTGCCCCCTGAATCTGGGTTCTGCATCCAAGAGGTAGACTGATCTCTGCCACAGTGAGGCCTGGGAGTCGGGCTCCTAGGGATTTTGTGTGACTGCCTCTGGAAAAGGAAGGGGTCCTAAGAATACCCTCCGTGCCCCGGGATTCTTGGTGTCCTAGGACTGCAGGGAATTTCTGAGACACCGCCCTTCTCCAACTCAGATATCTTCACACCTTCTCCTCCCATTCCCTTCATCATGTCCCTGCTGTCCTCTCTCCCTATATGGCAGGAGGCACTTGATGTTGTAGGAAGCTAACCAGAGTTAGAAGAAATCTGACAGGATGGTACATCCCTGTACTCCCAGCACTTGGGAGACTGAGGCACCACGAGCCCAAAGCCAGCCTGAGATAAGAAAGACCTTGTCTTATAATAAAAATAAACTAAAATTTCTTAAATCCAAAGAAAATTACCACAAAGAGGACTTTTAGGAAGGAAAACGTTGAATTGGAAATTTTCTAGAAAACAGAGCAAATTATACAGTATTATGCAAATTTATGCAAACCAGCTACAATTCTGTCTCTTTATTTACAACCCCCAAATTTTTAACCCCTGAGGCAGTCTAGAGATGAGTCAATTCCAGCAGGAGACCACAAAGCTAATGCAAAGAAAAGCTTCAAGAGTTGAGACGGTCGGTCTTCCTTTGGTCTACTTTACTCTCACGGTAACCCACCCACCCTTGAAAGGGATTTAGGGAAACACCTCTACCAACTACCTCCAGGAAAGATTCTGTCCTGGTGACTGAGCAGAACATTTTTGCGTCGGATGAAATAATTGGGCAGATTTGAGGGAGGGAAGAGCTAAGAATAGACTCCTGCAACACAAGCCTTTATGCTAATAGCAGACGAGGGCAGCTGTTTTCTAGTCTCTTGGCCCCAGATCTGAAGGAGATCAAGAAAGAGCTGGAGAGCGGCAGAGGGGAGAGAGGTTCCTAAGGCCTGGCCGACCTTCGTTCTCATTTGCATATCCAGGCACAAGTGACCCCAGCAAAGGACAGCCAACACCATTTCATGAAGATAGCTGCTGTTGCAGGCATGGAGCCCGGAGACATGGGGGTGTAGGGAGTGTCGCCTGTGTCTCTGGGCTTGAGACAGGTGCCATCCCTTCCCACTGCCCCCTACCTTCCAGGGAGTGCCCCCCACTGCCTCTCTCTGTAGAGGGATTGTCTCCCTTCCTCACCTTTATCTCTCACAATTGCTGGTACACAGCAACCCCCCTAGCACCCTCCAACCACTTGAATCCCTCACAACAGGAGGATCAAGCTCTCTTTGGTCAGCTCACAATGGCCCCTCCACGTCCTTTGTTGTCTCTGTTTGCATCAAATATTGAAACTCTCTCCTGAAACCCATTACAGGCCCCCAGAACAAAGGCTTTCCATGGTCTCCAGGACAGACCCAGTGCCAGGATGTCCCTCACAGCTTCCTCTGTCACCTGCCATCTCTTCTCCAGTTACCGCCCAAGGGAATGAACCTCGGAGATTACAGGGCAGTGGGCAGAGCAGCTGCGATGGTGTCCACACCCCGGGGCTACCCACTAGAGAGGAAATGGTAGCTGCATGCCCTGAGGGTGAACCCAGATCACAAGTGCCTAGAACCCACAAAGGTCAAAGGTGAGAGGCTAGGATAGCACGGAGAAGACGGTAGCAGCATGCTACCACTCCACTGTCCGCTTGGAACATTCTTGTCTCCCAGCCTGGGTTTTGCAGAAGCCCCTTTACGCACGCTTTGAGTCTTAGCTCAAACCTCACCTGAAGATCTCTTTAAGGGGCATCCTAGTTTCCAAAATGTAGGTGTTCTTCAGTCCTCTTACCTATTATTGTAACTGCCACTCAGCTCCTGCTTTCTGTTAGAGGTCAGTGCCCTAACCTCTGAGCTCCCGTGTACAGTTCAATACTGTGTCTACACAGGTAGCACAGATCCTCAACATGGAGGAAAAACAGGGCTAACCTGACGAGTGAGTATGAGTGTGTGAGGAAGGAGTGAGTGCAGACCAAATGAGGAGTGGGTGGATGGCTGAGTGTGTGAGTGTGTGAATGAGTTAGTGAATTAATGAATGAGCGCGTGAATGAATGAGTTAACGTAAGCGAATGAGTGAGTGAGAGAAGAGTAGATGGCCCACCTCGTCCAACGTTGGCTATGCCCCATTCCTGGGTCCTCAGAATCCTTACTCCAATGGTGTTGGGTCATGGCCCTAGGAGAAGGACCCGGCCTTCCATAGACACCTCAGTTGGTAGACACAGCACTGTCCCAACTGCAGGTCCCTGTGTGAGTCTCAGAACCAACTCCAGCCTCCGTTCCTTCCTGTGCCAAAGGCAAGAGCAGCACTGGACAAACAGTGGTAGCGGATGTTCTGAAGGGCGAAGTGGACGTGTGGGGTTGAGCAGGCGTGTAACGCAGAGGGCACAGCCTGGCACCTGGCTCAGAGTGAGCAGCCTCGTGAAGAGAAACAGAACGGTTCTTCAGTCACCCAGCTGCTGCCTTGTCACAGGCGCCGTGTGAGAGGACGTGGGTGGGACCAGTCTCCGGGAAGTTCGAGGGCCTGAGAGCCACGGTTAGGCCATGCTGCCCTGCCTGCAGCTTCACTTCCCAGCTACCGAAGGAAGGACTTTGCCAGGCTGCAGCTAAGTGTAACCCTGACTGGAAAGTTACTCAGTTCTCTTCACTTAAGCTTCTTCCTTTGAAACAGCGCTAACGGCGGTGTTGCTTCACAGGCTGGGAGGCTCGCACAAGGTGACGTACATCAAGCTCCCAGCTCCTGGTCTGCCCTCCCCTGTCCACTGCCACACTTTGGGAGCTACACATCATCTCCTCATTTTGAAGAAGGAGAACCCAGGGGTTCCAGAACTTTTCTGAGGTTACCAGTGACTCAGAAACCATTGGACACAGGCTTGAAATACCCGAGTTTCTACTCCCATTCCCCTGGGCCTGGCTTTGAATCATTCTTTCATTGCTTCATGTAAACAGTTTCAGGCCACTCTACAAGGTGACAGCAGACACCCTTTCTGTGTTACTCCCACAGGGGTGCTGGTCTACATACACACTGGGAAAAAAATGTGGGTCAGTGTGCTCAGAGATAGTCTTCACTGTCTCTTCAAAGGGGTCTGAGCTGAGCACCTGAGAGGTCGGGTTTCCAGTGAGGACCAAGGAGTCTATGGGAGCCACGAGGCTAAAAGGAATACTTCATAGGCCTGACCAATAGGACTGAAACTCCTGCTTTCCCTAACACGACCATCAGTGCGCCAGTGACCTCCTGGGTTGTTCAGCTTGGCCACACGACAGGCCTTTGACTCATGCAGGAGGCTCCTGTGGAAATGTGACATACGAGAAGACTGGCAACTAGTCAGCTTTCTAGATGTGTGTACGAGCCATGGAAGCAGTTGGCACACACAGGGACCTCAAGGAGGAAGGGAACTCCACTGAAGGGCTTTCCAGCCTGCTAAGCACTGCCTCCCATTCCCATCCAACCCCCAACACATCTTCTCCTCCTCTCACAACACTCCCCTTGGGGCTCAAGCCAGGCTTGAGCAAGAGCTGCACCTGTGCATGCCAGCCAGATAGCTGGATAGGGACAAGGCTGGCTAGGTAGGCAGGCTATGACCTTCTGTGTGACCTTTGGCATATGAAAAAACGATCCAGTGTCCATGTTCATGGTTCTAACCCCTGTACTGACTAGGAACCAGGCATTAGCAGACCCTAAGCATATTGAGTAACAGCTGAAAAAACCCAAGACTAGAAGCTTCCATAGTCGTCTTCCTTGACCAGGGTCAGGGCCTCACAAGTCCCTTCTCATGGAGCCTCTTTCCTTTCAGCCGACCTTTCGTCTCCAAATATTTGATCAGAAGTCTAACAAGTTTTCCCCAAGTTCTAGGATGGTGATAAAAAGCCCCTCTTTCTTTTCTGGGGTTAGTAACCCTAAAACAGAACCGTCCCTCCTTCCTCGCTCTCCTTTGGCCCTCATCCAGGCCCTTTCTCGGGTTTCCTCTTTGGACATGAACTCTGCATTCCTGGTTGGCCTTAGAGGAGAGAGAGCCCTTGAGAGTGGGGGTGGGAACACACCAGACCCAGAGGTGAGAAAGCGGTTGTCAGCTCCAAGGGCATCCGGCCAGGGAAATGCTTTCCTGCCTGGGTTTCTGCTCATGCAACCAGTCTTATCTCACCGCCACCAACCCAGACTCCTTCCCGGCATCCAAGGCCACCAATCCTCTTCAGCGCGTAACAGTGACATGATCTCATGCAGTGGCTGGAGACTGGATTGTTCCTAAGAATTCTGAGGAACTTAGTAGAATCTGGATTCCTAAGCTCCATACCCCATGGATTGCACAGTGCTGGGGTGAGAACTGCCCCCCTCATTCTAACCAAGCCCCCAGAGAAGGCTGACAATCCTGGGCTAGGAAGACAAAGGGCCTGGTGAGAGCTAAGCCACCCATAACAGGCGAATAGAGGCGGGGACAGTATAGAGTCAAGACCCCCGTGTTGGCCACCACAGAAGAGTGGAAAGCTCTTCCACCATCCCCAACCCAGGGGCCAGAGGAGGGAAAGGCAGAAAGGTCTCAAAGAAGAGACAAAAAGATACAGTCTGACTGATATGGCCAGTTTCTACAGGGATAGATGGTTCACTCAATCCCGGGACACCAAACAGTCTGAATGTCTCATTCATAAAGATACCTGGGCACTGTGTAAAATAGGGAAAAGGCAGAGCAATGGCTGATTTCTGCCCTGAGAGAGAGACCTTGGTGATCTAAAAGGCTTCCCTGTGTTCCACAAGCTCTGCTTCCCTGTAGCTCGGAAGCCCCTGAACGCCCCACATCTCCAGTACCCCTGGAGCTTTTGGTTGAGCAGCTGGGCTGCTCTGACTCATCAGCCCTACAGACCAGACTCCCGGATTCAGCTGGCTTCCGTGTGTACCAGCCCATCCCACCTCTGGGAACTCCAAGGCAGGCAACCTGAGACCAGTACCCTGGCTTTGCTGCAAACCAACCTTATTGAGTGAATTCCCACCTTCTTCTGAGGATGGAGTGAAGCTACTAGCCACTGACTTCCAGATAAAAATAGCCCCAATCAATCTTCCTCCTGATAGATGTCCAGGTACCCTGCACTGGCTGCTAGGCTGGTCCTGGTGATATAGAAATTAATAGCATAGTCCAAAAGAGCCCAGAGACCAGGGGCTGTGGCTCCCACTGGGGTCTACCCTGGCCCTCACCTCTTAGCCACTAATGTGTGCTCTAACAAGAAGACAGACAGAAAAACAAGCAATTGATCACTCGTTGCACAAGATGCTATAATAAACGTAGGCAGGGGCTTGGGGAGCCAGGAGAGGTACCAGGTTAAGGCTGAGAGGAGAGTGGGGGGAGGGTAGCAGCAGGAGGAGTGCCTCATTCAGTAGGCTGTGCAGACGCAACAAAGAGAACATTCCAGGTAGCAGATTAGACTCTAAGAGCAAAGGTGTAAAAAGCATGGCTCTCACAGCTGTGCATGCTTAGAGAAAGATCTAGAAGTGTTCCACCTAGCTACTAAAGCCAGTTATTTCAGGAAAATATTGCAATGGAGATTTTTGCTAGTTTTTGATTGGTACGTTTATTGTCTTGTTTAAATTTTTATAGTAAGAAATAATTAGTTTCTGAATCAAAAAGTGTGTGTGTATGTGTGTGTGTGTGTGTGTGTATGTGTATGTGTGTGTGTGTATGTGTGTGTGATTAGTAAAGAGTATTCTGTGTCTGGTGGAACTCTGAGAAACATGGGGACATAAAATCAGGGAAGGGGCATACGACATGCCCTGAAGGAGAAAAGCAGGGAGCTGTCACTGACCCCAGGACTGGAGAAGCAACATAACTCAGGCAGAGCCAGGCTGCTCATTCCTCGCGTGGGAGACTGCCCCTCAGCTCGGCTGATGCTCCACCATGGTGTTCCCTCACCCCAGGGAGTAAGCTGCCAAAGCGGTGCCAGGGTAAGACTCCGAGGCAGCTCCCACCAGCTGAATCAGGGAGTTCCAGGCTCCTTGGAGAAGGGAGTTTTCTCTTGGCCTCTGACTTCTTGAACTCTCATACCCTCCGCCTGGATCTGACATAGACTGGAGGAAGAATGAAAGGTCCCAGCTCTTAGAATGAGGCCACTGGCAAAGATAAGTAAGCATAGAAAGAGAACGTCTCCTAGGTTGTGTGCCGACTGTCTCTTCTGTAGAAAATCTTCTGTAGAAAATGCTTAGGCATGTCACTCAAGCATACACACATGCACAGTTTTTTCTCTATTTAGAGGGATCCTTAAGACATGGCTGCAATTTGAAAAACTGCAACGATGTCCCCAACCACCTTTCACTAGGGTTGGAATTCATCCTGGGGTTGGGGGTTAGGTCCTGCTCAAACACATCCTATACCTAGTCTCTCTCTCTCTCTCTCTCTCTTTCTCTCTCTCTCTCTCTCTCACGCACGCACACACACACACACCACACAGGGATGTCCTGGTCAGGTTAAGTAGGGTTAGGGTTATAATTCAGCAGTTTAATGGGGGTTGTTGATGTGGTACCCAGTTTCCTCTGTGAAGGAATGAGCCAAAATGGCAGTATTGTTTACACTGCTTAGTATGGAAACTTATTAAGGGAACAACCCAAGCAAGACTGGAGTTAGGAATGGTAAACAGTAACAGTACTTTCTCCTCAGCTTGAGGATTAGAGAGAGCACAACACAGGGCTGCGTGGGCAGGTGGAAAGGGAACAAGAGAGGCCACGTGTTCAGACCTTGGTTAGTCCTCAGACTGGGGTCCGATGAAAAGCCAGTCCCCAATTTGACCTTTTCCTCTTAGTGATAAAATGTCGAGCAGCTCCCACCCAAACCATCCTACTCTCTAAACCCTCTGCCAGCTAGGGGCAGCACAGGACACAGGGACACGATTTACACAGTGACATCACTGGTCAAGATGCTGGGTCTCAGGAGCCAGGCAGAACAGCTGAGAGACGGCTAGGGGTTTCCAAGAAAGTTAGAGTCTAAACCATTGATGTGAAAAGTTGCGAATCAGCAAGTAGTCATCTGTTCTGGGAAACAGAGGAATGAATGTACTTGGGGAAGAAAACAAGATTAAGGTGAGGTGGAGCTTTGCTGTCCTTGAGTCACCTGAGGAGCTGTCAGGAAAGAAGAACAAGTCTCTTGTGTAATGGATCTGGATCGTAGGAACACAGCCTAGGGACTGCGAGTTTATTTTTAAATCTTCTAGATGGTTCTCAGGTAGAGCCAAGTTGAAAAAAACAAAACAACTTATTCAAATAAGGCTGAATCTGAGTGCCGAAACAGGGGGTTCGGGCAGCAGGGCATGGGATCTCAGGTTTGCGAAGGGACGTCTGAGTGCCAGCAGTTCTCAGCCCATTTGTGGTGTGGCCCTTGATGCTGACCAGTGGCCAAGAAAACCCCAGATTCCTTCACTCTGAGCAATTTCTCAAGCAAGTTTTCCATGGCTCAGCTGGTCTCCCCAGAGCAGGGCACCCTGTCATGAAAGATCTGTCAGAAACAGAGACACATCTGTGTCTTTCCATAATGCACGCGCTGAATAAGAATAAAATCACATTACGAAAAACCTCCCCAAACAGGAACTCAAGTGGGAACCAAATTTGCAAATACATAAGTTTGTGGGGGGCATTTTACATTCAAATTGTAGTAGGAACTTAAGAAACAACAGCTACTGGGGCCAGCGAGATGGCTCCATGGGGAGAGATGCCTGCCTCCAAGCCTGGCAGACAGAGCTTAACCCCTGGAACCATACCGTAGAAGGAAAAGAACCAACTCCCTTGTGTTGTCATGGCATAAATACTCACAAAGTGTATCTCTATGTGTGTATAAAGTAATAAATGTGAAAAATAGATAATAACTATTAAAAAAAATCACATTACGTCAGCTTCCTCGGCTGTAGTTCACTGATTCTCCTTACCTTGTTTAGTATTTATAGCTGCTGCAAGCCCAGCTTCCTTCCTTCCTGTCTGTGTGACGAACATTACCTCTCAGGTCATATATTAACAGCTCACACAAGATATGGGGGGTTAGAGGGTGGTGCCGAAAGGGTTAAAGCAGCACCAGGATCCAAAGGGGTCTTGCTGAAGGCAGGGCAGAGAGCTGATGCCGGAGCAGAGGGATCACTGGAGTTAGATGAACACAGCCCAGCCACAGAGCTACCCTGGAGCAGACATGCTAGGTTCAGACTAGTCCACTTAAGTGGGCCTCGTCAAGCAAGGCCATCGTGTGGAGCTGAAGCTCCAGAGATAGAGGCAGGAGTTTGCCACCTGCCAATCAATCATTGGGATCTTAGGGTCCCATGACATGTGCACCAGAGGGTCTGATGGCAGGCCAATGGGTGCTATGCACCCAAGGTTGGCTACCCCTCCTTTTATATGGTCTGAGTATGGAGCTGCACCGTGTTGTTTGGTGTGTCCCACGGACCCACCTGATGGCCTCAGCCTAGCTCCCTGCATGACTGTGATACATGCATGTACTCATGTGCTCCTGACTTGGCTTGATAAGTTGTCAGGTGGAATATTTTATTTAAGTAAATACATTATCATCCGTCTAGGTCTTGTGACCTACGCTGGGCTGATAGTGGTTGTTTACTTGCATAAACAAAATCCAGAGTCATTCTAGATTTTGACGTCTGCCTTGACGTGAGGGCTCCAAATGGAGCACGCTGCTATTTTATAAAATGGAGCCAGGCAGGGCACAGCCTGAAGGTTTAGTGTGCATTGTGGGGTGTCTTAGAGCAGCACCCAGCCTGGTGCCCAGACTCTCTCCCATCCTCACACCAGTTCTGATGGGAGTAACCTGTTCTGCCCTATGGGGATGTGCTAAGAACAAATTTCTGGGCTTCTTAGGCCATTTCAACTAAAAGGTCTAGGAAAAACCATGCCTCTCAGCCTAGATGGGATGTGTATAGTCCAAAGAACCCAGTTCCAGAAAATAATGTCTCCTGGAGCCTGGAAATGGGAGAGAGGGTGGTGGGAGGGAAGAGGGGGGCAGAAGAAGGTATTGGGAACAGCAGAAGGGAGAGGAGCAGACAGAAAGAACTGGTAGGAAGGGGGCGATCAGGGGAGGTGGCTTTTCACAGATAAGCCTGGGTGGGTGTGGAGTGGGTGTAGAGAAGGCGCTTTCTTACATAGGCATTCTTGAGTAACACACAAGGATGACGGTGGCATGGCTCCCTGAAGCGGCCTGCCCTTTCCCAATCCTTCTTATTTGGGATGGTAGGTCTTCCCGTCGCTTCCTTCGGGTCTTCCCATATGTTCACTCCTGAGATTGCTTGTCTATTGGCTTACTGTTCTGATGTGACCACTCTGATTGTCAACTGCCAGGTCCCCTCCACAGCATCACAGCTTGAAGCTTTTGGGACTTCCAGGGTTGAGTCTGAGAGGAAATAAAATCTGTGACATTTCTTTTTTTTTAAACATTTATTTATTTATTTATTAAGTATACAGTATTCTGTCTGCTTGCATGCCTGCAGGCCAGAAGAAGGCACCAGACCTCATTACAGATGGTTGTGAGCCACCATGTGGTTGCTGGGAATTGAACTCAGGACCTCTGGAAGAGCAGGCAGTGCTCTTAACCTCTGAGCCATTTCTCCAGCCCTCTGTGACATTTCTTAAAAGGAACCAGTGTCCACGGGAGGGGTGAACTGAGCCTTGGAAATGGTGGGGACGGTTTGTTCCCTCCCCTGAGGGGGTGTCAGAGTCTGGAGGCCACTGGGCCTATCAGCCCATGGGGAGATAAAGACAGGAGTGAGTGGCTGCAGAGGGGCACCTCAGGGGAGGCTTCCATTTACAGAGAAACCTGACTAGCAGCTGTCCTGTGTAAATGGCTGCTTATCAGATCCCCTCGCTTCTGTCTGGGAGTCAGGGGGGCTTGAGCCCTAAGTATTTGGAATTAGGAGAATCCTGGAGAGGGGGACAGTGTTGGTTGCCCCCAAGAGGACTTCTGCCAGCAGAAAGTGAAAGCTGGGGGCTGAATATTTTGCCCACCTCACAGATCTCTCTACACCCACCCTGTTGACCTTCAGTGGATCACTAGTGGACACACAGGTGCTAGCCGCATCATTTCCTTATTTAATAGAGAGAGTATTGGGGGACATATTTGCTGGTGGTTAAGAAAAATGTCTGGGACTGGGGAGATAGTTCAGTGGTGGAGCGCTTTGTGTGAGGCCCTGGGTTCCATCCTTAATAACAACAACAACAAAAATTTGACAGATGTTCAAAGAGTTGAACAAAGAGAAACCAACCTCATATAGCAAATTTGTTCTCAGAGACAGAACCCCAAATACTAAGGGGAGGATCTTTGCGAGAACACAAACAGTAAGATTTTACCTGCGTGAGTGACAGAACAGCCGGACTGAATCAGAGAGGGAAAAACTGGGAACAGCTGTGAAGTAAGAATAGGATGAGGATTTCTTGGAACTGGACTCCCAAGGAAATTCGCCCTCATGAACTGTGGGTGTTAATAGGAGCCTGGGTTAGCCAAGGGTAGCTGTGCAATGGAACTGGGAATACAGTCCTACACGGAAGATTGGTGTGTTTCGTTAGGGATAAAATTTACCTCAAAATAGCTGAGAAAAATGATGGTCACTGGTCAGTGGCCCGGCACTGAAAGTTGGTCTAGATGGAGACGGATGGCCTCACCTTGCTTTGAAGTTCATCCAGAAAGGGCTGGTGGGCAGCCAGGACGTGGGCAGTGGGGAGGTGTGTCTAAGAGATGAAGATTCCAGGTGATGGGCACATGGCTCTGGGGATTTTCTATGTGTTTGCCACTTCTCCTAATAAAATATGGAGAGAGAGGGAAAAAAATCTTACCTCCTAGGATTGTCCCAGCCCCCAGGACTCTGAGAGTTCCTGCAGAATGAGCAGGGACTAGCCCCTATTCTCTGGCCCTGAGGTCACCAGGGCATCAGCCCCTCACCAGCCCTCCAGTGGCTCAGAGCCAGACAAGCCTTATTCCCCTACAGTCAGGGTGTTTGCATTGTTCTTCCTTTGTTTTCCTGCCTAGGCTTCAAGGCTTGGGGACTAGTGACTTCATACCTTATTCATCTGCTTGGAAAGTCCCCTGATTCCACTCCCATCTCCACTATCAGAGAGAGAGAAACCGTGCTCTCCCGTTTTTCAGAACTGTCAGGCATCTTTCTGAAGATCCCCACTGACTGGTATGATCCTCTAGATTTCCCTGAAAAAATCTTCCTTCCTATCTCACCTAAACCCTAAAAACATGCTGCTTTTCTACGGAAGTCAATGAACCTGGGGCCTATGATTCTGAGCGCACGCATGTGTTTGTGTCAATGCTGTGCCGATCAATCAGTGGGGCAGAAAAGTCAGGGGTGCCTGGGTCAATTCAGACTTTCTTCTTTGATGGCCCTTTGCCCTGCACTCCACCCTGTCACCTGGTGTGGCCAGGCCACTGTAGGTAAAAGGGCAAGCATTCAGTCACCCAGTCTGCTTGGGCTGAGGACTTTTCTCAAATGATGTAACCCTACCCAGAGGTCTCCCCAGATGGTAGGCAGATGGCCCTCTGTGTACAGAGGACCCTGATAACCTGGATCAACCCAAGGCTCTCTTCTTAGGGCCATCCTCACAGTTCACATTTTCTGAACATAAGACAAACACGTTGCTGTCCAGCCTGGCAGTACACAGAAATCCAATCCTGAGATTCTCTGCTGTGGCTGACAGACCCTCGGTATCTACACAGGAAAGATACAGATGAATAGCCCTTGCCCCCATCCCAGGGCCGTGCACAGCTGCATGAGACCGCACCCCCAGATGCTCTCTGTGAAGTCTAGGGTCTCACAACAGCCGAGTCATTCACTCAAACCCAGATGCATTACTGAAGCGCCAGGCTCTTTGCTGTTGCTTTGTTTATTTGGGGGTTTTATTTTAATTTTTGTTTTTGTTTTTCAAGACAGGGTTTCTCTGTGTAGCTCTGGCTGTCCTGGAACTAGCTCTGTAGACCAGGCTGGCATCGATCTCACAGAGAGCCACCTGCCTCTGCCTCCCAAGCGCTGAGATTGAAGATGGGTGTCACTGCACACAACTGGCTAGCTGTTGTTTGTTTGTTCGAGACAATATCTCATGTAACCCAGGCTAGCCTCGGACTCGTTATATGACCAAGGAAAGCCAGGAGTCTCTGTCCCTACAGCCTGCAGAGCACAGGACTACAGGCGTGTGTCACAACACCTGGCTGAAGCACTGTTTGTTTTCAGGCTCTGTGAGCGGCACCACTTCTGCCGTCACCCACGTACTATTTCCAGGAAGAGAATAAGAGTGACCTAGAAGCCACCAAGCCACTGGGTTCTTTCCTAATCCCAAGTACCCTCACTGCTCGTCCTGGAGACAAGATGGCTGGGCCTTCTGTCCGTCTCATTTATCCTACATCTAAGAAGCAGCAAGACAGAAGTCCTTCTCAAAGCGATGCTAGGAACCCAACTCACCTTGACTAAGATCAGAGACTGGTACATCCAAATCACAGGTCTGAGGGGAAAGCAAGTGTCTAAGAGGAGACCCTCTATGGCCCCTCTCCCCAGACACCCTCCCAGGTTCTGTCATATTGAGCTCCAAGAAGTGGTGTGAGCTCTTATCACCCGGACCTACGTGAGATTTGCAACCAGGTGTGTGTTAGAGACTCAGTTCCTGCTGTGAAGGGAACCACACTGCAGTGGATTATAATACAAGACAGAACTCCCCTGACCCACTCCAAAGAGAGGAAACCAAGGCTAGCAGTGCCTTTGGCTGCACGAGCTCATTTTAGGCCCAGATGCCTTCGCATTCGCCAGGCCGCTGTCAGCAGGCGTGATGGAGCCAGAAGCCAGGGAGAAAACAAGGAAGAAGGAACACCCACGACCTAAACCAGGACACAGAAGCGGCTTGTCTCCCCATCGGCGGGGACACAGTCACATAGGGAAAGGAGGCTGTGCCCAACATCCTCACTGTGGTGTGACTTCTGATGATACAAACTGGCGGTCTGCACCAGAGAACCCAACATCCATGCTTCTGTTGTACATGGTGATGTAGCTCCTGGCCATGCGTCTCCCTGAGACGACTGTCTCTCAAGGGCTAGAGCTCCAAGATACAGAAGAAGGGCAGAGTTTTCCAGATGCCCTTGCTTTGCAACTTATGAACAACAACAACAACAAATAAACTAACAAAAGCTGCAAGAACCAGTTTGGGAGTTGAGGAGTGCTGGAATATAGCTCAGTGGTAGATACCCAGCCTTGGATTCAACCTTAGATCCAAAACAAAACAAGCCTGAAGGAGAAAACCTGGAGAATCTCAAACCTAAACCCAGGACACTACAGTCCTAAGTCCAAGGGAGATTCAGACGAGCAAGAAGATGAGGTCCCCAGCCAGTGGGCCAGGCCGCAACCCAGGTTCCTTGTGGGAACACTTGGCCCTGCACAGCATGGAGCTGAGTTAATTATGTTTCTTCTAACTGCTCTGAGGTCGGCCATGTCAATGACATCAGTGGATGTTACAGCTAGTAGCTGAAGTGTCTCCAAAGCTCATATGCTAAGGCTGGTTCCACTGCTGATGGGCGGATGCCATTGGAAGATGGTAGAAACTGCTGGGGTGCAGCCTGTCTTGAAGGAGATGGTTGCTGGGTGATTTGCTTCCCCCACCCCGCTTCCTGGTGGCTTTGTCCCACCATGCAGTGTCTGCCCCGGGGGAAGAGGGGAGGTTCTGCTTCATACAGACCCAAAGACAGTGGGGTCAACTAACCATGTACTGAAACCTCTGGAATGGTGAACTAAAAATAAATGTCTCCTAGTTCCAGTTGCTTCTCCTGGTATCTTATCTGGGCCACAGAAAGCTGACTAGCAGGACAAAACACCACGCCGACATGCTTAGTACATTTGGTCCAGGAAGGAAACAGAGAAAGCACGTGCCCAACTCCTACGTGCCAGGGGTAAAGGGATGAGCCCCAGGAGCAGTGTGACCATGAGAGCCAAGGCCCTGATAGCACCTGGCCAAGTATCAGCTGAAGCCACCGCCTAGGGTGAGCAGGTAGGCCAGCCTAAGCAAGCAGACAGGCGTCCAGGAGATAAGGCTAAGCAGTCTTAGGAAACGGGGAAGGGAGAACATTCCCAGATGGCTTGCGAGGGCTTCACACAAAGGACAGCTTCAGTGAGCAGGAGGCAGGAGGGGGAAGGGGGAGAGGGGCACAGGGGTGGAGCAGCAGTCTCTTGGGTAGAGGAAGTGATTTGAGCCCTGTGTTTCCTGGGAATGATCACATTTAATCTTCCCCACATTCCTCTGAGGTAGGTGCTTTTGTTACCCACGTTTTTTGCAGATGAGGAAACAGCTTAGAAAGGTTCAGGAACTTGGTTAAACTGAGGGTGGTGACACACGCCTGTTATAAAACCCAGGACTCAAGAGGCTGAGGCAGGAGAGCTGAGAATTTGAGGCTAGCCTGGGCTACCTTGAGAGACTCGGTGTCAAAAACATTAACAATACAAATTGCACTCTCATTCCTTGGGGAAAGCCAGAGCCAACCTTCAGGAGCTCTGGTTGCAGAGACTGAGAAGCTCAGCTCCCTTCCAGGGCTGGTGGCAGAGGTGGCAGATGTGGCATTGCCTGCCGCATATTCCTTACAGATGCCTCTTGCCCTTGGCGGGCAGCCCTGGTGGTCACGTCCCGGTCTGACATGAGCCCTGGCTGCCTCTCAGCTCCTTGCTCAGTGGAGCAGTCCAGATCCTGCCCACAAGCTTGGCACCCTGCCTGCACCCTGAAGATGTCTTTGACTGGAATCGTAGCCAATGACTATACCAGCAGGCTGAGAGAAGCTGAACACTGAGCAACCCCAGCTGGAGCCCAGTCCTGGAGAAATGGTGGGAACTGGCCCACAGGAGGAAGCCTCCAAGAGACCTCCCAAAGCCACTCCCAGTGGCCCTGCCCTGTACTCCAGAGGTGGAGATGTATCTGAAGTATAGACCCAACAAGACCCAAGCAGCCTTTGTCCGCCCCTCACCTGGGGACTGCCTGCTGGCTGAGGGGACCCAGAGAGATACCTTTCCTGAATCCAGCTCACTAGGGAACTCCACCCACACCATCTGACCCCTGATTCCCAGAAAGCAAGTGGAGCTGAGGCTGGTCAGGGGGAGTCAAGGAGTCTGAGGAACCCTGAGTTTGTCCCAGGCTCCTGCTCAGGATGGACTTGCCCTCCTCTAGGGCCGACAACACTGCTGCCTCCACCCTAGCCTTTGTAGATGGTTTGGGGAAGAATTCTGAAAAGAAGGGGAGGGAGGATCTGAGTCCTAAGTGCCCAGACCTCAGAGGTTTAAATAAATAAATAAATAAATTTTTAAAAATCAGCAATATGTTTACTTTGTTGGGGGAGGGGAGGAGCTGACAGATTTGTGCCCCTTAAGCAGAGTCTCTAAGGGAAACTCTGGGGTAAATTGGTTGTGTTGGGAGCACAGGTGCAGGATTTCTCACAAAGCCCTCCACACAGAGGGTGAGCGCCACCCCAAAGAGCCTGGTTTATTCCAGGCAGGAGCTCAGCAGGCATATACAGGTCTGAGAGCTCACTCCAACCAAGTGGCGGGGGGGGGGGGGGGGGCAGTCTCACCAAGAGCTGCCAAGACCACAGCTCATTAGGGAACACGTGAAGGTTAGGGAAGGAGCAAAGGGGACAGGTGAACTGTGTGTCCTCTGTCCCCGCCCTTCGTAACAGGCTTCTCACTCACTGCCATACACCAGCACTCACACATGGACACACACACACCCTCGCCACTACGCACTCCCCCCAAAAAGAGAGAAGGCAGAGGGGCTGGTGACCAACGTACCAGAGTGAGGGCACATGTTCCGCTTGAGTGGCTTGGTCCTGCTGCACGGCAGCTCAAGGGAAGCCCCTGCTGAATGAAGCTGTCTGACACATGCCTGCAGGGCCAGGAGGTTCTGAGGGAAAATTAGCAAGAGGGAGCTTTGTGGTCCTGGCTTTGTGGGGTCATCCGCTGTAGAGAACAAAGGCATCACCTGGCTGGGCAGAATCTCTGGGGCAGAACACTGAGGGCTATCAGAGGTAGAGAAGATAAGCCAGTAGCCAGCCAGTGTGTGATCACCTCAGAGCAGGAGTTTGTGCCCAAAGAAAGGAGTTTGCTTTACCACACCTGCTTCTGCCACGAGTCACCTTTCAGAGATGGACAGGCTGAACTTCAAGCAGGCTAATGCTGCTCCTAAGGTCACATGACTAGTAAGTATCAGGACCCTGGACATCTGCCTAAGTCAGTCTGATGCCTCTTGGAGCCTGTCCTCAAGAAGCTGTGGGGAGACTTCACACCTTGGAAAGCCCAGCGTTTCCCACTGGCAGAGGTCTGTGGTTAAAGACAAGGGACCCTGGGAGGATAGTGGATGATAAGTAACCTCTAGGCTTACCCTCTTTTCTAAAGGAAAGACAGACTGTCTTCTCCCACCCCGAATCACAAAGACTTTTTCCATCTCATCCCCAAGCTGCACGAGCCAAGCCAGATGTAGAGACAGGATGCCACCCTGGAAACCAAGACAACCAATTTTGTATTTCTTCAGCCGTTTCAATTTTCCCTGAGCTGGAGGAGTGGGCTCCCTACTTCCTGTTCTTGAAAGTATCCCTATACCCAGTTACTATGGTACAGAGTCCCAGAGTCAGAATTGCCATCAGGAGGCCTGTCCGTTACCACCAACAGCCCAGAACCCATACCCACCAGACCTGTCCTCAGGTGTGGTCTCAGCATTCCAGACTGGCTTTAGCTGCCTTCGACACTCCCACCTAGGCCATCAACTTCTGTTTCTGAGAAGTATCACTACCTCTTTCCCTTCATTTTGTTTATTTATTTGTTTCTCATGTATATGAACACACACATACATGCACAGACACACACTTACACAGAGAGAGAGAGGTCAGTGGGAGGCTGTTCTCTCATTCCACCATGGAGGTCAGCAGTTGGCAGCCAGTGCCTTTACCTACTATACCTGTCTCACCGGCACCAGGCCTCCTCTTTCTAGAAGCTGCAGAACTCTCTCAGTTAGAGCATCAACCCCTAAGTTCCCCAGCCCAACAGGCCTGCTCCCCTCCCAGCAGTCAGTGGGGAGACCTGGGGCATCCTCAGGAGAGAAAAATGGACGGAGTGTGCAGAACATGAGAAGTGGGAGGAACGTCTGTGGAAGAGAAACTTACAGGTGAGAGCCCCGTGGGACCAGCTAAGCTGCCTTCTTAGCCCCCAACCCATGACCCCAGGGAGGCTGCTGGCCTTCTCTGTGCCAGAGAAAATGGAATGAGGAAGGAGGTACCTCAGACAAACCCTGAGGCCTCTCCTCATGTCCTACTGCATGGCTCTATGACAGCTGGTTTCTTTGAGTGACAGACTTTAGGGACTGTAACCTATCCAGTCAGGTCCTGACCAGACCACCCACTTCAAAGGCCACCTAAACTTCTTCCAGCCTAGTATTCCTCAGCGCTGTCACATACGTTCTGGAAGCCTCTTCTGTTTGCTCCTGTCAGTGTCTTGACCCCTCAGAACTGGTTTTTACTGGGTCTTGGATCCTGCATACCTATCATGGGGCCAGGCAAATGGTATCAGCTCAGGTTCCCTGTGTGAGAAGACTGAACCCCAGCAAGCATCACCCTGTCACCTCACTTCCTTCCCCCACATTCTGACCAGATAGTGACACCCCAATCTGGGGGTACTAAACCTCTGAGCTCCTTTCCCTGGGAAGAGTTGAGGATTTGATTTCTTGATGGAAGTGCTGCATCCTTCCAGTTCCTATGTGCTCCTGAAGCTGGCAGCCTGAGGCGCAGGTCAGCTCCTGCATTTCAGGGCAGGAGTGAAGATTTGTCTGTCTCTGGCCTTGAGGTGTTTGTTTAAGTCACTGGGCCACTCTGCCCAAAACATGATCCTGCCCACACCCTTGGCACAGGCTCTGTACAACGCACTCATGCAAGAAGCCACAATGCTAGAGGCCCAAGGATGGACAGTCAGTTCGGAGAGATCTAGTGTCTGACTTACAGGTTCAACCTCAGCTTACTCATCTGAAAAATAGTTGTTCCTTAGCAGGAACAGCCCAAAGATGAGGTTTGGCAAGAGGGTACCTGATGAACACTGTGGCTTTCTCTGCATAACTCAGAAACTCCCAGACCTGTTTAATGTGAGTATGGCATGTGGGCAAGCCATGTGAGCGTGTGTGTGTGTGTGTGTGTGTGTGTGTGTGTGTGTGTGTGTGTGTGGTATGTGCAATGAAAACCAAGGACAGGCTTAATACAGAGGCCCTCGGATTGATTCAGACATCATAGAGGACTAGAAAGAATCTGGAAAAGCCCTCTAGGGGAACATCACACATCCAGCCTCCTGGAAGGGACCCCCTAGGGATTATGGTTCAGCTTTTTTCTCAGTAGACTGGATATTTTTATGACAGGAATTCTGTCCTAATTATCTTGGTATTCAAAAGACAAGTTCCTAGCTCTAGAGAAGCAGTATTGGAGGGAGGGAGGGAGGGAGGGAGGGAAGGAGGGAGGGAAGGAGGGAAGGAGGGAAGGAGGGAAGGAGGGAAGGAGGAAGGCACCAATACAACTTCCAGCCCTAAGGTGAGAGTAAAACAGAGACTTCCAAAGAAGAACCTGCCCTGCTCCTGAGGGAGATGAGGGGCTGCCGTTGGCGTCATGAAAACAGACGGTGAGCTAATGAAACCCAAGGATGAGATGCTACCGGTGTGAATGTTTTCACTGCTTTCTATTTCAGAGAATTTGTCTCTGTTTCTTTGTCTCTGTGCTTTTAGCTCAGCTCCATGGCTGCTTCTCTATATTTTCATGTCCCTACTCAACCCTAAACTGTTCCATAATTTATTCTGTCCACTGTGCTCCCAAGATGCCTTTCAGTCTTCAGGGCCGCATGCCCGCTGGTACCACCTCTGACTCTTCAGTTTTGGTCCAGGTTCCTCCATCTTGGCCTCCCACCTATGATTTAGCTTCAAAGGAGACTATGAGCTCACTTGTCCTGTCCAGTTAGGTAAAGCCTCCCTGTCTGGAATTTTTCTGAAACTGTGAAGAAGTTGGAGAGAAGAGGCCAAGAGCGTTCAAGCTGTTCTGAAGGCCCCAGCTATCTGCATCCAGATCCCCTTTGGGGCTTGTTCAAAAGCCTGGCTGAGAGTATCAAAAGGTGGGTGTGGCTTAGCAATCCACCCTTGCTTCTACAGGTTCAAAGGCAAAGAGATGTTCACTCCCCATCTCTTCCATGAAGATCTTTGTGATCTTGGGGAAGCTTATTTCCCTTTTATTTACTCGTTCAAACATGCGAGTAGCATGTAGATACCATATAGTTGGTTCTAGAATTAAATCAGATAGCCTGTGTGGAAGTTGAAAGGTACTACAGCAAGCCAAACAGGGCTCAGAGGGAACAGCTAAGGAAGCTCACACTAGACTGGTTGGTAGCCCGGCATATCTATGGCTCATTTGGGAGAGGAGGGATATCTGCAGATAACCCTGGTTATCCAGTCAACTGGGCAGTTACCCTCCCTGCCCAAGAGTAGAGCCCAAAATTCCCTGATAGACATGGTGCCTCAGCAGAGAGACCCACGGTTTGATCCTGATGTCCACTGTCACTTGGCTACAGCAGGAGTCTGATGACTCATCAGCTTTCTAGGAATTTCCTGGCCAAAATGCAGAGCAGGCCAGACTGCCCACTGCACTGGACAGTGCTGGGTGCCAACCGGAAGAGTTTTGTTTTCAGGTTTTGCTTTGTTCAAAGGCTCCGACATATTCGCCCAATTCACAGACTCATAGTGAAGTCTCACTTCTAGGCAGTGGGGCTAGGAGATCAAAATGCCAAAGTAAACAAGCTCGGAGCTGCCCACCGACATCTTCACAGGGTAAGTGTATTTGAAAGACTAACAACTGGGCACATCACGCCCAGCGTGGCAATGCTCCATATTATGACACCATGGCAAGAAATGCTGCAGGAATAAGACACGCTGTCTATGCAGGAGCATGGGGAAGGGCTCGTAGACACAGTGCCCACCCACACGTCCTCCCCTCCCCCGAGGGGCGCCCATATGCGTGGGTCCTTTGCATTCTGGATTTCTTCAGCGAGTTGTCTGGCTACACCTTGACAACTCTGAGTGACCTTGGGAGTTTCCCCAGTCCCCACAAGCAATGCATCTACAAACTATCCCTTGGGTTGGGCTTGCAGACAATTCGGACGTTCATTCATTCAACAAATATTTGTCGAGTCCCTATTATATACTGAAGCAAATTCGTTTCGCCTTCCCCGGGACACTTCCAGCCACGCGCATCGCAGAAGCCCCCCCCCCCCCTATCGACTCCATTACACTTCCGAGCTTCTGTTTTATCTTAGAGGAATGGAAGGACAACTCAGGGCTAGGACAGTCTAGTACAAGATGTCTTGGAAAAAAGCCACCTGGCATCAGGCAGGAGTCCCACATGGTGGATTGCCACACCTCTTTCAGAGGTCTCTGGCTGCATCTTTGGCCATGGAACCAGCAACTCTTCCCGCAAAGGCCGCTGGGATCCTAAGTGTTGCCATTGGCTCTGTTACATCCGCTCCTGGAAGGGGTGGAGCCTGTGGAGCTTCCAGAACACTTGCCTAAATTTGCTCTAGTTCAGCTTTCTCTCCTTTACCGTGGTGATCCTGAGTCTCGTGCCCCCGACGGTTCAGAGCACACTGCACCCACTGCACGGAGACAAATTTTACAATGATTTAAGGTCAGGGACAAAACTGGAAACCAAATCTCCACCCCAGCTCCAAGTATTCCAAGGTCCTCAGGGCCTCCAGACACCATTCGTGCCCTTTCCCAGGATGCTCAGAGGTCCACCGTCCCCAACCTCCAGCTCCCCAACCTTCAAAGCAAGAGTCTCAGAGTCCCACCCCTCAGGTGCCTTCAATAGTGCCCATTGTCCAAGCTGTGTGGCTTGACCCCCCAGCCCCATAAGTAGCAGGACAGCAGGCTCAAAGAGGAATCTGCCTGGTGCCCCTCCTCTGCTGACTGCCTTGGGGGAGTCTTGTGGGGTAGTGGCCCCGGTGAATGTGACCTATTGTCTTCAGGGTGGATTTAGGAAGTGCCAAGCTCCCATCAAACGGCCCTGCTCCCTGGGTAAAACAAAAAAAGGGCTGTTCATTTGGGACCTTTTCCCCCTTATCTCCTTTTCCTATCTCCTTAGGCTTAGCTCTGGTGTAGTGTTCAAAACCACTTCCCCTCCGAGCCAATCAGAAGCCGGGGCTCACCTGTGGCCCTGAGGTGAAGTTATTTATAAACGCCTCCCTGGATTATTTGAGCAGAGCCCTTTCACACACCTCAGGAACACCTCTCTGCTGCCTGCTGCCCGCTGCCCGGACACACCTGCAGCCCTGCCCAGCCAGCTCTGCTCACTCAGAGGTAAGCCCCACCCAGCCCAACCCACCCTAAGGGCTGGGGGTTATCCAGAAAAGAGGACTGGCCCCAGGGGTACCTCCAAAAGAGAGATGAAGATAACAGGGTGAGGGGTTTGCCAATTTGAGCACAAGTTAGAAGGACGCTGTGGACCAGAGTCTCTGAGCAGCCCTCCAGCCCTGCCCTGTGTGGAGCCCACCGTAAAGACCTCGGCTACTAGGCTGCGTTTAGCTGGAGGAGAAAACAGAATAGACCCTGCATTGGAGGAGGTCAGTGACACTCAACTAGAGTGGAGCAAAACAAGGCTCTCCAGGAAAAGGAATGGAGCATGGGCCCTCCTGGGCCTCCTGGGTCTCTTAAGCAGCTACCTGCGCTCTCTACTTCTTTCCAAGTCCTGGGAGCAGAGAGCTCTCGGTACGTCTGTACGTCTGTCCGTGTGGCTCTGTTCCTGTCCATTCCGCCTCTAGACACTCTCCCTCCCTCACTTATTTTCTTACGAGCTCAGGGTGCTTAGCTGTATGGGCTTCTATTTAGTTGCTGTTTCTTCTATGGAGCCGAAAGAGGTAGACATGGAGGAAACTAAGCAGTAGAAGGCAAGCAAGGGGCAGGCTCCATCAGGCGGGTGGAGCACCAGAGGGGCAACACGGAAGGGTCTGGGTCAGTGTAGAGTGAGGTGAAGAGCCAGGCCCACAAGCATCTAGCTCTGAACTTCCTGCCTTATAGTTCTTAGGGGTCCCAAGGCGTCTTTGCACAGTGTCTCTTACCAAACTAAGCTAAGCCAGTCTTTTCTCACCACTGACTACTGAGCGCTGACTACTCAGTTGAACTTGGGGAAGACCAGATTTAACGATGTGTCCCTTGGACTGTCAAAGCCTTTCCCACCCTGAAGTAGGGCAGACTGAGAGAGAATTTCTTCCTATGGGTTTTTACTGGAAGATGATCCTCTCCCAGAGCCCCTGCAGCACCCCCCCCTCCCCCGACACACACACATGCTCTCAGAACCTGGCCAGAGCCTGCTTGGGCAGTGTGAAGACCAGCACATACCAGAACCAGATCCACCACTATGTCAGCCTTCCCGGCACATCCCGGGGTCTGTCCTGACCTGGGGCTTGCTGAACAGAATCTGAAGTAAAGTTGACAGCTTTATCTCTTAGTACTCAGAGGCTTCCAGCAGAGTGACATAAAATCTATACTTAGTGAGAGTGTGTCAACCTATACGAAATAGCCCGAGGAGGCTTGTTAAAGGGATGGGGACCAGCCGGACATGAGCCAAATGGAGGGCGATGTGGTCAGGCCTTGCAAGATAAAAATCCTCCAGTCTTTTACCAATGCCACCTGGAATTTTGACCCGGATTCTTGCCATGTATGCTTACAGGGATCTTGTGGCCTGGTGCAAATCTTGTTATTCAGCATCCCACTTAGTCCCTCTGCTGGGACTTGGTCCCAGTTCCTCCCTTCTCAACCAGGCAAGCAGGTGCCGAGTGGGCTTAGAGATAAGGAATGGGGACCTGAGTGCCACAGCAATGAGTCCCCTCACAGGCTGCAGACCCAGAACAGCTGAGTTAACATTCTTAGGTCCATCCTCCCTTCCATCACAAAGGAGGACCTGGGGCTAGAAGGGGACTTCAAATTGTGCAAGAAACAGGGCAGCGACAATAGAAAAGGTATTTCAAAATGCCTTAGGGGTGACAGGCTTCTAGGGCCCCTCCTCTGGTCAGGGACACAGTCTTCAGTCAGGACCCCAACCTTCTGTCCTGTCAACCAGCTTACCTCCCTATTTTGGCCAAGCGAGAGACTACCCTTTCTTGGGATACCTGCCCTAGATGAGGAAGGCAAGGGGTAATTGAAGCTAAAGGGACTTCAAGGTGCCTTTTCCACTCCCCAGAATGCAGCCAGCAGACAGGTAAAGAGCTGTGATAAGGACACCTGTGATCTGCCAGGCCAGGCTGCTCCAGTGTCTGGCACAGGTCTGTCAAGGAACAACTCCCCCAAGGCACCCTCCCCCAAGCCAGGGCTTAAGAAGGAAGTCTTTCTGGGCTACAGGGACAGGGTCACCTCCAGACGTTCCAGAAATCCATGCGCCAGCCCTCACCTTTCTGCTTCCCAATGTCCCCCCTCCTCAGAAAAGACTCTGTCTCCCTCCACTAGTCCAGAAAACATGGGGAGTGTGAGGGAGGGCCTGTGACGAAAGGGTAGGATCAGGTAGGAAAAGGAAGGCCAAATGGCAGAGCTAGACAGGGAATCTTCCAAAGTGACAGCAATAATAATAACATCCAGGGACTGGAGAGATGGCTCAGAGGTTAAGAGCACTGGCTGCTCTTTCAGAGGTCCTGAGTTCAATTCCCAGCAACCACATGGTGGCTCACAACCATCTATAAGATTTGGTGCCCTTTTCTGGTGGGCAGGCATACATGCAGACAGAACATTGTATACATACTAAGTAAATAAATAAAATAAAAAAAAATAACATCCAGGAATGACTATGATTCCCAGGGCCAGTCTCCCCGGTGTTCATTTCCCTGGGCACCACCCCCCTAAACAAGCATCCTAAGGGATCCACAGACCCAGTTGAACACAAGCTAGGGAGGAGGTCCAGTGGGCTTTCTTTTGTGTGAGCTCATTGGTGGAGTCCTCACAGGGTCCGTCCACCTGCCGCTCTCTCCTGGGCTGTAAAAGAGCCCAAGATTCCTCCAACCTCAGGCTGACCCTATTCCTTCCCTGGCCCAGATTTAGGGATTGCTTATGTGACTCTCTCTCTCTCTCTCTCTCTCTCTCTCTCTCTCTCTCTCTCTCTCTCTCTCTCTCTCCTGCTCTGAGTCCTAAAGAGCCCACCTCTAGCTCTTCAGAATGCCCTCCTTGCTCTCTCCACTGTAAGGGTCACCTTTCTGTCCCTCAACACTGTCACATGGCACCTGCAATCTATTGACATGGAGAGTTACACACTGTGTGCGGGGTGGGGCTCATTGACACAGCCATGGCCACGTAACATTTGGCCCACCAAGACTATGTTTAACTAGGGGTCAAATCATCTCGTTCCTGATATCTCTCTGTGTATGTCTTATTTCTTTTTATTGTTGCTCTTTTAGAGGTTTAAATTTTATGTATATGAGTGCTCTGCCTGTATGTATGTATGTATGTAGTATGCATGTATGTGTGTAACCACGTGTGTGCCTGGTGCCTGCAGGGGCAGAAGAGGCTGTCAGATTCCCTGGAATTGGAGTTAGGGGT
The DNA here is from genome assembly GCF_037038515.1 of Microtus pennsylvanicus. NCBI lineage: Eukaryota > Metazoa > Chordata > Mammalia > Rodentia > Cricetidae > Microtus > Microtus pennsylvanicus. The sequence continues at coordinate 26,870,843 of NC_134588.1, forward strand.
TGTAAGCCACCACATGGGTGCTGAGAACTAAACCCCAGGCCTCTGCGAGAGCAACAAGTGCTCGTAACCCCCGAAGCCATCTCTTCGGCCTCTTGTTCTCTTTTGCCTTCCCACCCAACCCAACGCATAAGGCTCTCTTAGCTGAGAACCCCAAAGGCCCATCTACAAGAGGCACTGCGGTAGCTCACCCCTTCTCCCTTCTCACACTCCCCTTTACCCCACAGCACCAAGGTCTGAAGGACTCAGAGGGGATGAAGGGACTGTCTCCGCTATGCCCACCCCACCTATCCCAGCCTTCCCTTCCTGGAAACAGGAAGTGCAAGGAAGGCGCCTACTCTTCAGCAGTCAGGGCTGCCCCTGAGCAAACTCTTGCAACTCCGTCATTGTGCTAGACAAACTGAGGCCATCAGAGCCCGCGCGTCAGTGTTGTCCCCTGGAGTCCTGGAGCCCCTTCCACAGGAGCATTTGAGTTACTGTCAAGGCCTAGTTCACACACATCTGCTGTTCTCCGTGACTCAGTTTCCTCACGCACGAAATAAGAGAATTGGGCCAGAACAGCCCTCAAATCCCCTTCTAGACACACCTTCCTGACTTCCACCCACTGCTGGCTTCCCCTTTTTATAAACAGGTTTGTGGAAAACCTGGTCCCCTGCGACACTCTCGTCAGGAAGTAAGGAAAGGGGCAAACTGGGGTTACCGAAAGCAAAGGGACTTTTTCTGCTGCTAGCCTGTGTCACCGGGGACTCCCGGAGCTCAGGTTGCAGGCAAGCCTTGCCCAGAGGGGCAGAGACGGGCTGAGTCACATCCATTTCTCCCCAAAGGATTCCCACCCCTGCCCCCTTTCTTCCTCTCGTTCCTGGACAGGCAGCCAGGAATGGCCAGAGCCCACCACAGTGCTAGCCAGACCAGCCAGAAGGAGAACTGAGGGGAAAGAGCGGTCTCTCTAGGCCAGGGTGGTGGAAAAGGCTTCCGGATGGGGGTGGGGAGAGGAATTCAAGTAGGTCTTGAGGACAGGCGGGTCTTGAAAGGCAGCGATGAGTCAGAGCACCTAGGCTAAGGAGGAACTTTGGAGACCCAAGCCTGTTTGGGGTGAACAACCTGCCTGCATGGGACAGAGGTACCAGTCACCTGGATCATCTAAGATGAGGCCTAAAAGAGGAGCCTGGGCTTGGTCCTCCTGGAAATGACACCTGGCTTTTCCCAGCAGGACATCTGTGCCCAGTGGAAGAGCTGGTGGCCAAACATTCAGTTAAGAAAGGTGTTTGAGAGAAGTCAGATGGGAGGATGGGGGCGGGGTGAAGGCCATACACAGGAGAAAAGGGGAGAAAAAAAGAAGCAATAGGATTAACTGGGGGTGCGGGGACAAGTGTCAGGAACGGAGTGACTGGGTGGCAGGGAGAAAGGAACCACTGAGGAAATGGAAGAGCTGAAGGCGGACTCAGGGATGATAGCCTGGGATATCCCACCCCACAAACAATACTAGCCGAAAACAGAGTCTTTAAAAATAACCTGGGGTGATCCTTCAGCCCACCCTCCACCCCCACCCTACCGGCTAGCACAGAAGCCAGATTCCTTCCCTAAGTGGCTCTGCTTTCGTCAGTCAGCTCACCTTGCAATATTTGGCCAGTTCTTTTGGTCAGTTCAGTAGCCCAGGACACCCCCCCCCCCCCCCCCGCGCGCAAAACGGCAAGCAACCCTGAAGCCTGGCACTATGGGTTTCTCTAAGGAGTCTTTCTGGTCACTCACTGCTCCCAGAGAGCCTGCCAAGCAAACCAGCTAGAAAGCCAGACCCTAGCAGACTCCAGGGAGGTTTGGGAAGAAGAACGAAGCCACGCCGCTCCATGGAGCATGAAGACTGGCTGCTGGAGAGTCATCTCCCATAAGGAAGCATCCTCCCATCTTAATAATAATAATCAGTGTCGTTAGCATTCGCTGGGAACCTAGGAAACTGGCACCTCACGCAAAGCTCACTTAATCCCCACCGCAGCTGCCTGGGACTGTTATTATCCCCACTTCCAGATGAAGAAACTGCATCTTTGAACCCAGGTCATTCTGCCTCGAAAACTCGGGATGTTCTCTTGAGGCCTCTTTGGTTTCTCCCACTCATGTCTCACATACCACGGCCCTTACTCACTTCTGCCCATGTCTCCTCCAAAACCCCACGGGTTGGTTCACTCAACAGGCACTTGTTAGGGACTAAGTAGCAGGCGAGTAGCTGGGCAGGGGCTCTGCGGGTAGGTTTGTCCTCCTACTTTTACCCTCTGGTGGGCATCATCGTGGGATTTCACTAACAGGCCAACCCTTAGCTGCCATTCTGGAAGGCTGTCTCAGCCCCCAGGCCAAAGGAATGGATACACCAATCAACTCAAGCACAACTTTGTTAGCCAAGACCCTCACGTCACCGTCCTTTCCACTGTACTTAATTCCTTCTGGGCCATCATGCACACATCCCCGTGAAGTAAGCAGCCTAACCCACATTGCTGGCGAGGGCTTGGAGGTTCAGGGAGGTGGTATCATCCTTCCCTTCTCTCCCAAGAAGCCAGAACAGTCTCTGGTCTCTGGATTCCCAGTTCTTTCCTGTTTTCTCTTCCAAAAGCGCATATGCTAACCCACTCCCTGAGGCCTTCACCTGGGAAGTCTGGTGGGGTGGGTCCCTCTGTGATTGCACATCTTCAACCCTATCGCAAACCTATTTTGGTAACAGCCACCCCAGATTCCCCAGGACCTCTCAAATGTAAGTCTTCTCTCCGGCCACCCTATCTCTCTCCTCGCCTGGGGGCCTCTACATAGCTCTTGCCATCTGGGCTTGAGGAACAGGAGAGGGGTCCAGAGTTAGAGGAGGGTAAAGGAAGGATTCTCACAGGGAACTCCTTTGGGCCCCAAGGGCCCTGGCACCAAGCTCTGCCCAGCTCAGCTCCTGGAATATCAGGTTGCGCAAAGCGTGAGGCGGAGAGAGAGAGAGACACCAGTACACAAGGGTGGAGGATAGGCTAGGCACAGGAAGCTGTGGGAGAGAACCAAAGCCGACCATCCAGACTTCCCCGAGCACACTATTGTCCTTCCTGGGGAAACCTGTTGGTGAAGTCGTGGGCAGGAGGAGTCTTATCCAACAAAGGTCCTCCTGAGGTCACGCTGGCTAGCCCCCTGCCTCTAGGCGGGCTGTTTTCCTGATCGTTCCAAGCTAACCAGCTGACTGGCGTGAGCCTTTCTGCCAGGGAAACAGAGGCCTAGGGCAGGAAACAGTCTGCGGAGCCACCCCAGCCTCGGGGGAGTAGGATTCCTGTGTGGAAACCAGCTGTGACTTTTGTCCTTATGCTCCCACCTCCTCTTTGCCTGGTGTTCAGCAGGAGTGACAGTGATGTCACAGGTGTGGAGTGCCAGCCACGTGCTGGGTGCCAAGCAAAACAGCCAGGGCGAGTGTGTGTATCATCAGTGCCTGAGAAGGAAGGCCACCAAAAGAAGTGAGTCTGGTGGAAAGGCCTGACTGAGGAAGGGAGGCACCTTGCTGGATGGGGGCGGGAAGACTGGGATAAATCTCTGCTGCAGAGAGGACCAGAGAGAGAAGGGCCTAGCTGGCACTGAGAAGGGATGCCCCTCACTTGCCCATACTCTGCTTCTCCTAAAGCTTGTCAATGCCCCAGACATGAGCCAGCCCAGGCCCCGCTACGTGGTAGACAGAGCTGCGTACTCCCTCACCCTCTTCGATGATGAGTTTGAGAAAAAGGACCGCACCTACCCGGTGGGAGAGAAACTTCGCAACACCTTCAGGTAATGTGGCCCAGAGCCCAGACTCCTCTTTCCTCTGTTCCTCGCCAAAATCCATCCTGCTCCAGTCAGGGCTCCTGGACCAGTACCCAAGGGGTTAGGGAAGCCCTAGGGGAGGGCAGGTTCTGAAACCCGAATACAAGAGCTTCCTTGGGAAGGGTGGAGAAGAGGAATGAGGACCACACAGCCATTCAGAAGGTTGTAGGGTGGTGTTTCCATCCCCTACGTAGCATCTCCTGAAATCTCAGTCCTCTTAGTCATCTCTCGGGTCTTCAAGGACCGCTGGATGGATGTGCTACGCCATGGAGCGGTGGGGAGCACCTGAGCCCCTCCTCCATGCCCCATCCTTGGGTATCAAAAGGCACCGTCTCCCCATGCCTCAACCTCATGGGTAGTCCTTCTTCCACCCAGTTCAAAGGATTCCTAGAGGAGGAATTCTAAGTTCCTAGGCTGTACTAAGAGACCCTACCAGCCTTGGGGTTCCTCCCACTCTCGGGTCCCTGAACTGTGGTAGTGGTCTGTGCAATCTTGCCTCGAAGGAAAGTGCCCCATACCTATACCCCCTAAGCCTGAAGCCACAGGCTCCCCGCCCCCTTCCCATACTTCTGGCAGACCTCACCCTCCCTTGTGCTCCTGCGGAAACAGCTGATTCAGTTACCTGGATTGAGGTCACTGGCAGTAGCTAAAGCGGAGCCGCAGGTGGAACTGGTTGAAGCCAGGGAATCACCCACTAGAGTCTTTACTAAAGCCCTAGACCAACCCTGCTTCTCCTGGGAGGTTCCATCTCTGCTCAGCGACACTCAGGGCTTGTGGGCCCAGTGTCTGGGCCCTGGCCTTGCTGCTGCGCTCCTCAGGCAGACAGGCAGATGCAGTCAGTCTTTGTGTTCAAGTGAGTTTACGTTTAGGTTGTTTGTGTGCAGGTGGGATGGAGGATCTGATGTTTCCTGGAGGTTAGGGCCGATGAGAACTGTACAGAGAAGGAGCAAATTCACAGTTCCCATGATGTTGGCACAAGAGCCTTGAACAGTGCCTCGCACACATGTGGTGCTCCAAAGAATGTTGGTTGAATGAATGAGTGAATGAATGAGTGTCTACAGAGCTAATCCCTCCCTCCAATCCCGTCCTGGACCCTGAGGCTTCTACATAAGTTGTCTGGCATCTCTTTCCAGCGCTTCTTTCAGACTTCAGGTTGCTTTGCCTGACATATGGCAGAGGTGCAAGAAGGCTGGGTGTGTGAGCCGTGTTCCTCCCCCCCCCCCCCCCCCGCCAGCTCTCTACCGGCGAGTCCAGTTTTCTCTGCCATAAGCAAACCTGTCAGAGCTCCTGCAGAGCTGTTGCCTCTTAGCACAAGGCTTTTAGGTATGCATGAAGCCGTTCACCATTTCCCGGGTGCAAGAAGCACCCCAGGTCCTAGAAGAGGCTGGACTGACAGGCTGGTGGAGATGCCGTTCTGCAGAGTATTTAATCGGGACCAAAAGAAAAAAGAAAAAATCTGCCTGGACTTTCCAGGATACAAAGCATTGTCTGTGTTGGTTTCAGTCTTGGGTGACATCCAGGGGCCCCAGTGTCAGGGAAACTATTGTTGAGCAACAGCAAAGAGTAAAGATTGGTGCGGGGCAAGAAAGGAAGCCTAATCAGTCTAGGCCCGTGAGTCACCAGAGGAACCCAGGGCATTTGACTTCAACCCCCACCCCAAGTCATCAATCCACTGGCTGTCACCCTCAGGTTTGTAAGCCCTTGTTCCTGCTACCCATGAGTCTCCATGAAAGGATCTCGGGGTGTTCCACAAACAGTAACGATCAATACTCCTCACACTGTTGGCCAAGCAATGGCTCTCCCATCTTCCTTTTCGCTCTGATGCTTTGCCAGTGGTGAACACCCACACTAGACTCACCGAATGTCGGGGACAGCAAGTTGGCAGAGTGCGCTCACAACAGAGACAACAGGGACAACAGAGATTGCCTTTTTGTGATGGTCTAAAAGAAAGGGACTTGACACCCTAAGAAGGCTGAGCTACCATTAAATCAACAGCTTGAAGCCCAGCCTTGTGGATTCCCAAGTGGAGGGTGTGTTGCTGGGCTCTGCCATTTAAAGCACAGCTTTCCCTCCGCAACATCCCGCGGCACAGGCTGTGCCCTGAGATTGAGTGAGCCAAAGGATGGCAGTGCCGGCGTCTCCCTGCAACCTGCCCTCTTCCACAGGTGCTCCTCAACCAAGTTCAAAGCCATTGTGTTGGGGCTGCTGCCTGTGCTCTCCTGGCTCCCCAAGTACAAGATCAAAGACTACATCATCCCAGACATGCTGGGTGGACTCAGTGGGGGTTGTATACAGGTGCCACAAGGTGAGAGTAGCCCCAGCCAGGCCTAGCTGGCCAACCCCTCCTGTTCTTTCCCCATCTCTACCCTATGACCTATGTGAACCAGATGCTCTCCTGAGCGAAGACTCCCTCTGTCTCCTGCAGGCATGGCATTTGCATTGCTGGCGAACCTTCCTGCAGTCAATGGTCTCTACTCCTCCTTCTTTCCCCTCCTGACCTACTTCTTCCTAGGGGGTATACACCAGATGGTCCCAGGTAAGGGCTCTTCCCTCATCCTTCCCCTACTCCCTCATCCCCACCCCTCCCCCACTAAACATGATGTCTTAGACTCCAAAGACACAGGGCATGGTGAAGGAGGTTCCGTTTCCACCTTTATTCTTCTGGAGTTGATGTTGATCCAACCTGAAAGGGTGGTCGCTGCATCAGTCCTAGGTCCTTGATGACCTTGGAGAAATCCTTCCACCCCTGTGAGCTCAGTCAGCACGGCCTATTGCATCTTTTTCCCGGGAAGGAGAGCAAAGTGTGACAGAGCATAATATACCATATGTTATGCAGACCAAACAGATTGAGACACGACAGCTCTCAGCGGGCCACTGCAGGGAGATTCGGAGTTGCCTAGCACCAGTGAGGCGGAGGAAGAGAACCTAGACACAGTTTCTGGGCAAGGCTGTGCTGGCACTTCTGAGCTGATGTCCAAGGAGCCAAGGAGATGATGTTAACAAGGATGTACCTGATCTGGGGAAGTGTCCTTGGCAGCTTAGGTGTGGCAACTGATGATGTGTCGTTGGCAGAGACCAGCCTAGGGAACCATTCCTCGGGGGCTGGTGCGCGTTCCAGGGCTGGACCCCTTGGTCATTTCCAAGGGCACGCTGCAAACTTCTGACTCTTGCTGGCTGGGTGGGGCACCGCAGGTACCTTTGCCGTTATCAGCATCCTGGTGGGTAACATCTGTCTGCAGCTGGCCCCAGAGTCAAAATTCCAGATATTCAACAATGCCACCAACGAGAGCTATGTGGACACAGCAGCCATGGAGGCGGAAAGGCTGCATGTGTCGGCGACGCTTGCCTGCCTGACCGCCGTCATCCAGGTGAGGGGTCATCTCCCACCCTTACCAGCGATTCCACACAGAAGGTGGCAGACCACCTTAGCGCTACCTCCAAACCCCCAGTAAGGTCAAAGCTACCCTTTCCATCCTAGGGACCAGAAGGGTTTTAAAATAGTTTAGACTCTCCACTTCCTGTGTGTGGCAGTGCCGCCAATGGAACTCTCTTGAACATAAAGTCTGCCCAGAGACTTTCAGATGCCCCTTGGAGAAACCCTGATCTCTGCCAGTATCCCTGCTGCCCCTCCAGCTTCCTCTGCCCCAGCTCTGGCCCTAGCCGCGGTACACTGCATAAGCCGACCGTCTAACCAGGGGTGCAAAGATTTCTTTCCTTCAGTGTTGATGAAAGAGGCACAGCGCGGCAGATTGCAAGGGCACCGGCCACTTTAGAGAGTACCTATCATTCAGTCATCACTCACCTAATGTTTTCTGATTGCTTTGCTCTGCCAGGAATTAAGCTAGGCCTGAGGATACAAAGATAAGTGAAAGAAAGAGGCCCGATTCACAAGTTGCTCCAAGCAGGACAGAGGAAGTGGCCTTGTCAACAGATAAATTTGTGTGCCACAGTGAGATAAGAGGCACAGTAGAACCCTGAATGGGTGACTATAGGAACCCAGGAAAGTCCTCAGAGAGGAGGGGACATTTGACCTGAGAAGGCAAGGTCAAATGGAAGCTCACTGAGACTGAGTAAACCCGTGTACCGACTGCTGCGGGCAAAGGAAACTGCACCCAAGAGCACAGAGGCCTAAGCGAAGTCTGCCTAGGAACGGTTTTAGTGTGCCTCAAGGGCAGAGGGTCAGAGGAAGCCAGGAAGGTAGGCAGGAGCCCAATCCTAAAGTCTGCAGTCTGTCCTCTTGGCAGCAGTTTGGGTCCTATTTGCTCAGAAAGATGGTTGGCAGGTGGAACCGAGGCAGGGATTGTGCAGAGGCCCAGGCAGGAGGGACAGAGCGGTGGCCGTGGCGAAGGAGATGCGGGTAGGAGGAAGAAACATTTTGCCAAGAGCATTACCAGCTCTTCGTGGTTAGCAGCCTGTGGGAGGAAAGGCGGTGTGACTCTCGGGATTTCAGTCGGGCAACAGGTGGCACCGGGGGAGGACCACATTTATATTAAGATAAAGGAACCGAAGCCAGTGTAGTGAAGTGGCAGAGAGGCTGTGTGCTGAGGGAACCAAGGTTTGGTGGCAGGCGCCCAGGTCACAGAGAATGTTGGGGAAAGGTTGCAGGGATCTCTTCACCCTGAGTCCCTGCTGTCACGGAATTGCATGAGGCTTCCGGCTAGGCTGTGTGTCCGGCAGTCGGTGCAGACGACCCACTGTGGATTCTCAGTCAGGCTATGTGTCCAGCAGTCGGTGCAGACGACCCACTGTGGACTCTCGGCAGTCTTGGGGTCCTGCAGTTGGAGCAGACGCCCCACTGCGGACTCTCGGCCAGGCCCGGCAGTCGGAGCAGAGGACCCACTGCAGACTCTTGGTCAGGCTATGTGTCCAGCAGTTGGAGCAGACAACCCACCGCGGACTCTCAGTCAGGCTATGTGCCTGGAAACTGGAGCAGACAACCCACTGCGGACTCTTCACCTCTTCCTTCTAGATGGGCTTGGGCTTCATGCAGTTTGGCTTTGTTGCCATTTACCTCTCTGAATCCTTCATCCGGGGCTTCATGACAGCCGCTGGCCTGCAGATCCTGATCTCCGTGCTCAAGTACATCTTTGGTCTGACCATCCCCTCCTACGCTGGCCCAGGCTCCATCGTTTTTGTGAGTCCAGAAACACCCTTTGGGGAGGGGCAGGATAGGAACTGTTCCCACCCTTAGGAGGTAGTGAACTAATTTGTTCTGATAGCTGGCTGGGCTATTGGGCAGAGGGTTTCCCAATGTGTTCTCTTTGTGGGAAAGAGGTCTAACACAGACCCTCATGCACTCACTCGGGCTCCCTGTGGTCAATCCCAGCAGAACAGGAGACCCCATTCCTCAAAGGCCTGAACTCCTTTATCCGGGAGCCCCTTCTCTTTTAGTTTAAACTCTCAACAAGAGAAAGAAAATATATCATCTTGAAGTCCCCAGCCCCCACATCAGGTGGATCACAAGGCCCTGTAACTGTAGCTCTAGAGGATCTGACCCTCTCTCTCGCCTCCACAGGCACCTGCACACATGTGGCATACACTGACACATGCACACACACACACAAGAATAATATGAGAAAGTGTAACTCCTTCGCCTTCACTCCTGACACCCCGCTTTGGGAGAGGGTAGTTGGAGAGAGGATGGTATCCACACCCAGGGCTGTGTTCTGCCTTTGTGTGTCTCCAGCGGCATGTCTCCCCTGGGCCGGGCACCCAAGGGCAGGGCAGTATGGGAAGAAAGGATGGGAGCCTGTGATGCTCTCTCCCTTAGACCTTCATTGACATTTGCAAAAACCTCCCCCACACCAACATCGCATCGCTCATCTTCGCCCTGGTCAGCGCAGTCTTCCTGGTGCTGGTGAAGGAACTCAATGCTCGGTACATGCACAAGATCCACTTCCCCATCCCTACGGAGATGATCGTGGTGAGGATCCTTCCTGCCTGGAGATGGGGTTCTGAAGGTCAGGATGGGGGCAGTGAGTAGAGGAGTCCCCGTCCATCCCTCTACCCACTCCGCAGGCAGCCAGCGGGACAGGAAGTCACATGTGAATACGTTGCATGGCCCTCCGTGTGAATCCCCAGGCTGCCTCATGCACATACTGCCTTAAGGTGGCAAGACTGTAGGATCTGGGAGTCCCAGAGAAAGGATTTAGAAAAGACCCCCGATTTAGCCCCAACTAAGAGTCCATATCCATTCTCCACTTTGGGGTTTGCAGGTGGTAGTGGCGACAGCTATCTCTGGGAGCTACAAGATGCCAAAAAAATATCACATGCAGATTGTGGGAGAGATCCAACATGGGTGAGTCCAGATCACTCAGAGGCCAACCCCGGCCCGTTCTCCACCAGAGCCGTGGCCCTCATGGAGATGAGAGGCCCAAGTGAAACCGAATTGAAAACTGACTCAGAAAAGCCACATAACCAGCCCTTGGTGGCCACTTCATGGAAAAGGAGTCCCAAATGCTACCCTCCCAGCCCCTAAGTTTCATGCACTGAACGCAGTCAAACCTCTCTCAGGCCCACTCATAGCTGGCTTTCAGCTTTGCTCTTGTGCATAATCTTTTACCCACGCAGAAAGGGAGCCACTAAGGTCCATCAGATTCTTTAAGCATCTGTTCTATGTCAGACACCATACTGGATCCAGGACGGCTGGGACAAGGCTTGCCCTACGGGCTTGAAACAGGGGAGGGGGAACAAGCCCTCACAGCACCGCAGGTCTGTGGGTCTAAAAACTAGTGGACAAAGAATCAGGATCTGGACACCAACAAATGAAGCCCTCCAGTTGACTGACTTGTTGACCTGTACAAGTTAATTCCTCCTTTCAGAGATAGGACCTGCCTTCGGATTAGAGTGTGTGAGATCACGTGGGACAAGCCATCCAAATAAAACCCTGGCATACATGGTGGGGGTTCAGCTCCCCTCCTCTCACACCCCTGGGCCCTGCCTCTCTTTGGGTCCTTTGCAGGTTTCCCACTCCAGTGATCCCAGTGGTTTCGCAGTGGAAGGACATGGTGGGCACAGCCTTCTCCCTGGCAATCGTGGGCTACGTCATCAATCTGGCTATGGGCCGGACCCTCGCCAGCAAGCATGGTTATGACGTAGATTCTAATCAGGTATCTCCAACTGCCCCTGGCAGGGCTCAGGGGTACTGGGCCCACAGAAGCCTACCAGCAACAGCTTAGAGGGGTTGGTGATGTGACTCCGTGGTAGCACACAAGAGGCCCTGGGTTACACCCAGCTCCTCAAATAGGGGAGATAAAGATGTCTTGGGGCTCTGTGCTGAGTTGAGACAGTAAGGTTTGGGAGGGGCTAGACCTAAGGGTTGGTGGACTAGACCTATGGTTTTAGCTTTCTTTTTTCTTTTCTTTCTTTCTGTGAGGAGTCTTGGGGGGAGCGAGTTTACATGTTTGTGTGTGTGCACATGTATATGCAAATTCATATACATGTATGTGTGTGCTACATATGGAGGCCAGAGGTTAACATCTGATGTCTCTCACTGGAACTACAGCTCATTGCCTGGTTATGTTGCCTAGACAGTCAGCTCTGAGGAATCCTCCTGCCTCTGGCTCCTCAGCGCTGGGATTATGTGTTCATATTTTTTACAGGGGTGCTGGGGATCTGAACCCAGGCCCTCACGCCCATGCAGTAGTGTTTACTGGCTGAACCCCGAGGTAGTGTGTGTGGTCAGGTAGCATTAAGGTCTACACCAGGCCTCAGAGTCCCCCTCACACAGATGACCACCCACATCAGAGCCCTACTCCCCACCAACCCTGCCCTCTCTCCACAGGAGATGATTGCCCTGGGCTGTAGCAACTTCTTCGGCTCCTTTTTCAAGATTCATGTCATCTGCTGTGCGCTCTCTGTCACCCTGGCTGTGGACGGGGCTGGAGGAAAATCCCAGGTGAGCCTTGCCTCAGGGGACCAGGGTAGGAGTGGAAACGGAGCAATGCCAGAGAATTCCAGATGCCATAGGCGTGCCATCCTCACCCAGCTAGTTTTCACTCCCTGGGAAACGGTCGAGTCACGAGGCGTCCGTAGCCACTCACTCCCAGCTCTTTCTCTGACTAGGTGGCAAGCTTGTGTGTGTCTCTGGTGGTGATGATCACCATGCTGGTCCTGGGGTCCTATCTGTACCCTCTCCCCAAGGTAAGAGCCCAACCCAGAGCAGGGGATGATGACAGCCTCCAGGAAGAATAACCCCTACAAGTGGAAGGAGCACATGATGGATTGGGAAGTGGAAGGAGAATGTGATGGATTGGGAAGTGGGAGGAGCACATGATGGATTGGGAAGTGGGAGGAGCACGTGATGGATTGGGAAGTGGGAGGAGCACGTGATGGATGGGGAAGTGGGAGGGGCACGTGATGGGTTGGGAAGTGGGAGGGGCATGTGATGGATGGGGAAGTGGGAGGGGCACGTGATGGGTTGGAAAGTGGGAGGAGCACGTGATGGATGGGGAAGTGGGAGGGGCATGTGATAGATGGGGAAGTGGGAGGGGCATGTGATAGATGGGGACGTGGGAGGGGCACGTGATGAATGGGGAAGTGGGAGGGGCACGTGATGGATGGGGAAGTGGGAGGGGCACGTGATGGGTTGGGAAGTGGGAGGAGCACGTGATGGATGGGGAAGTGGGAGGGGCATGTGATAGATGGGGAAGTGGGAGGAGCACTTGATGGGTTGGGAAGTGGGAGGAGCACATGATGGGTTGGGAAGTGGAAGGGGCACGTGATGGATGGGGAAGTAGGAGGAGCACGTGATGGATGGGGAAGTGGGAGGGGCACGTGATGGATGGGGAAGTGGGAGGAGCAAGTGATGGATGGGGAAGTGGGAGGGGCACGTGATGGATGGGGAAGTGGGAGGAGCACGTGATGGATGGAGAAGTGGAAGGAGCACGTGATGGATGGGGAAGTGGGAGGAGCACGTGATGGATGGGGAAGTGGGAGGAGCACATGATGGATTGGGAAATGGGAGGAGCACGTGATGTATTGCACACTACCACTGTCACCCTTGCTGTTAGTTGCCCTATGAAGTAAACAACAGAGCGTTTTTCCTTCCTTGTACTGGTGGGGGAGACTGAGGTTGACAGCCTGACTTGTCTGGTGAGGCAGCTCACCATGTAGGATTGGTTTCTGGGATCTGGATCCCTAGGCTGGAGGATAAAGGGCAAGGTGTCTGGGAGTGCAGTGTACCCGCACCCGCACCGCCTCTTACGAGGATGTAAGGTGTGAGCTGCTCAGGGATGCAGGAGAGGGAAATACAAAGGCAGCCCCAGAATAAGCGGTGTGGCTTAACAGGCTTCACTTCGCAATCCTAGGACTGAGGGGGCGCTTAGGAAAGGAGCCCCGGAACTCTAGCTTTGTCTTGTGGGGCTCCAGGGTCAGCTTTGTGTGGAAAGGACAAGATGAAGGGGACGCCTTAAATGACACAATGTTCTCCTCCTCTTCTTCTGCTTCTCCAGGCTGTGCTAGGAGCCCTGATAGCTGTCAACCTCAAGAACTCCCTCAAGCAACTCAGCGACCCCTACTACCTGTGGAAGAAGAGCAAGCTGGACTGTGTAAGTGTGGGGTGGTCTCCGGTTACCCACAGATGCCCCTGCTCTCCTCTCAGCCCGCAGCTCTGGCCTGATGCAGATGCTCTGGTGTTCCCTAGTCCCCAGGGGCTGAGAAGCAGGCTTTGGAGAGAGCCTAACTCGGCCACTCCCTGGCTCTGTCGCCAATAGCAAATTCCTTTACCTCTCCAAGCCTCAGCTTCCGTGCCTGTGAAGTGGGCACATTCGACTTCGGGATGGCTTTTGAAGAAGATGAGATTAGGGAACTGTGTGCGGTCTGAGTTGCCTGTGTGATCATCGAAATGTAGTAGCTACTCTTTTTATAATTTACTACCCACATCTCCTTGTTCAGTAAGAAAACTTAGAACATAAAGCCAGAAGTTCAGGATCCTGAGAAAGTTTATAGTCTTCTCCTGGGTTCTACTTCCTCATCTGTCTGTGGGATGGAGCTGTGTACTGCGGCATGCGCTGGCCCTGAAGACGAGATAAATCCCCATGGGAAAGTGCCATGCTACACAGGCCTCCTGCGGCTTCGGCTTCATGCTTCAGCTGTACCAATGAGGGCTCCAGTGTGTTGACAGGGCTCCTCAGGTCCACGTGAGCCCACCCACAGGTGCCCAGAGATGAGACTGACTAAACACTGCGGAGGACCACAAAAATCAGAGGCAATGCAGGAAGCAAGAGTCTGGCTGGAAACTCCCTGTTGGGCTCCAGGCTTCTGGACTGTCCTGCCACTCACAGGCTTTCCCACACCACGTATGGAAGGAAATCTTTTATGTCAGGAACTGTGTGGTCCTCTGAGGACTCCCAGTGAGCGGTGGAGACAGGAAGAAATGAAATGCTCTCCCCCAGCACATGATCTGATTTTACCACATGGTGCCCACCTCCCAGCTATGGCCGCAGTCCCTCTTAGCCAGATGGGGCCCTGTGACTTGATCTTCACTCTGTGTCTCTATAGAAATCCCAACAGAGGCTGATTCCTCCAGACCCATTTAGAGGCTCCTGAGGACCCTTGGGGGACAACCAGCACCCCTGGCCCAAATTTTCTCTGTTCAGGGGTTGAGTCCCCATCCAAGCACACACAATCCACTGCTAGACAGGAAGAGGGCTCCATTCACTCGGGAGCACCCTGCAAGGCTAGGACCCATGACTCTCTGACCTTTCAGTCTTCTTGCAGAACGGACCTCATCACCCCCCTCCCCGCATAAACTAAGAAACTGGCTCACCCAGCCACACAGTCCAGAACCCAGCTTTGAACCTGGGCATGCTCTTCTTTCTCGGCTCACACCGTCTCTCAGTACATGCTTCCATCATCTCTTAAAATAGAAGGCTAGAATTCTATTTTTAAAACTAGGCTGAGGACTGGGGTGGGGGTGGAGCTCGATGGTAGAGAGCTTGTCTGGAACGTGAAACCCTGCATTCAATCCCCAGATCTGGGGGGGGGGGGGGGATTCAAGAGCTGCACTCAATGTAAGAGAAATGGGCAAGGAAACCAAAGTCCCGGCATGTGACTCCCTGCAAACATGAAGTAAGAAGGGAAGGAGAGATCTGAGTTAGGCAGGCCGACTAGGGTCTTGGCTAATCCCAGGAGACTTCCTGCAATGGGCGGTTTTACTCCCCCCAGAATGCCTTTTGACATCTCTCTCTTCACAGTGCGTCTGGGTGGTCAGCTTCCTCTCCTCCTTCTTCCTGAGTCTCCCCTATGGTGTAGCAGTGGGTGTGGCTTTCTCCATCCTGGTTGTGATCTTCCAGACCCAATTGTAAGTGACAACCTCATCCCTCCCTGGCCCAGCATGGGTTTACTGGACCAGTCTGCAAAGATCTCCCATAGTGCACTGTAGCTTCTGCCTTCTGGACCCAGAGAAGGGACATGCTGCCAGACCACAGCAGTACTTAACCTAGCCAGGACAGTGGGCATAGACTAAGCTATCTGACTTTGGCACCCTAAAACCCCAGAGCAAACCAACATGGGTTCAGAGGGCTGGGGATGAGGAGGAGCACACAAGAAGCTCTGTGAGAACCTCAACTCAAATGGGACCCTCCTCCGGAGAACACTAGTTCAGAGCACGGACTCTGTGCCCTTCCTCCAAAGGATGCCATTAGCGCAGGCTGAGGGTGCCTCAGAGCAGATCAGGGTGTGGCAAGGACAATGCTGGGTGTAAGAGAAATCAGGAAATCCCGGCCTTGTCACCTCTGTACCCTTCTCCCTCCTCTCCCCCAACCCCCAGTCTGGGGGCTACACCAGCACATGCCTGGTTATAGACCAGTCACAAACCACCAGGCCCACGACCCCAGGGCAGAAAGACTAACCAACAAGCCTGCATAAGAACAGGAGTCCTGGCTGGTTTTTCTCATCCCCCACCCCAGCATCACTCCAAGCTACTAGCATCCTTACTCTCCATCCTCCTTTTCTTCATCTAGTCGAAATGGTTCCACACTAGCCCAGATCATGGACACGGACATCTATGTGAACCCCAAGACCTACAACAGGGTACGTGATCCAAGCTTAGGACCTCCCTGCTCCACCCTGTCCCCTCTCCAAGACCTATCTGCGACCTGAGCTCAGTCTCCCTGTCACAGGTCCAGGAAATTGAGGGGGTTAAGATTGTCACTTACTGCTCCCCTCTCTACTTTGCCAACTCAGAGATCTTCAGGCAAAAAGTCATTGCCAAGGTAAGGCTCCATCCTTGCTGACCAGAGGGCTGAAGAGAGAGTAGCCAGAAGATGGAAGCAGGAAGGGGCTAGGCTCCCAGGGCAGGCCACGCCACAAAGGTAGAGGTCAAGGTTGCTATTGGCCCTCTTCCCACAGACAGGTATGGACCCCCAGAAGATATTACTCGCCAAGCAGAAATATCTCCGGAAGCAGGAGAAGAGGACGGCGAAGCCCACACAACAGAGGAAATCCCTCTTCATGAAAACCAAGGTGAACTGAGGCTGGAACCACCTCCATGCCCATTCTGGCCTTGCCCCTGGCTCCCAGCCTGCAACAGCACATTGAGAGACAGGCAGGAAGTCTCCGAGAGCGCTGCTGGACACTCTCCTAGGGAAAGGCTGCCAGCTCCCAGAGGACCCACTGGCCCCCATCTCCAGTGGGAATTTCCTAGGTGCTCAGGCTGTGTGAGGGCGAGAGGGTGGGAGAAGCAGGCTTAGGCAAACGCACAGGGAGTTCTACTGTCCCTAGAGGGCCTTCCTCTCAAGCCGAGCAGGGGAGGCTTCAGAGAACTGCAGGGTCCTCCCCTCCCCCCGTCGTCCCGTCGTCCCGTCCCCCCCCCCACCTTCACGCCACTTGGGTTGGGAGAGAGAAGCTAGCAGGCCTCCTATGGGAAGGGGCTTTAGGGGAAGCCTGAATACACTACCAAGCTGAAATATGATCTGCCTCTGCTTAGGGTTCATTGTCACAGTCCCTGACTGTCCCCTTCCCACCCGCAGACGGTCTCTCTGCAGGAACTCCAACAAGACTTCGAAAGCGCTCCCTCAACTGACCCCAACAACAACCAAGCTCCTGCAGGTGACGCCAACATATCCTACATCACCTTCAGCCCAGAATCCTCCACGGCTGCCTCGTGTGAGCCGCCCACCTCCGCTCAGTCTCCCAGGGAGCCTAGTGATGCTCTAGCTAGTGTCCCGCCCTTTGTCACCTTCCACACCCTCATTCTCGACATGAGCGGAGTCAGCTTTGTGGACTTAATGGGCATCAAAGCCCTAGCCAAGGTGAGGCACCATGGGGCAGGAAGGAGGGCGTGCACCCTACCCCCATTCACGTCCCTCGTTTGAACTAGCTGAGGGAGCGTCCAGACCCTAAGGACCCCTTGCCCCAGATGTGAGCAGGCTGGACACATTGTTCAGGACAGTGAGGTGCTGGAGCAAGCTCCCTGAGCCTCAGCCCACCAAGGCCATTCTGGGTTCTTTCTCAAGCCATCAGTCTCCAGAACCCACTTTGGGCCCTCTGAGTGAGTCCAGCTTGGCCCCTGGCTCTGCTGCCCCTTCCTACACTCACCAGAGAAGAAGATGCAACACTGCTTTGTCTCAGACTTAAGCCAAACAGAAGGACCCATCTGATCACTTTTCGGTGACCCTGTAACAGTCAGTTTGACGGCATTTCTCAAAAGGACTCAGACAGAGGCAACCTAGGAGATCAGGGAGCAGAGACTATGTCAGGCCATTCTCGGGTGTTGAGCTCAGCTGGCTTCTCTAGGCTGGACCTGGATTCCCAGACTTCACTGACCTGCCTAACTGAGCCTTGGTCCCAAGCATTGCAAAAAGGCCATGTGACTTTAAGTGCCCGCCACACTGGCAAAGCCCCATTTCCGCCCCACTTTTCAGAGAGGCCTTGGGCCAGCACTCCAGGGGGTGCTCTCTGCCACTCATGCCTGTGGCTGCCAGAGCCCTCGGGGTTGCTTGTTTGTTTTCCCTCGCCTCTGAAGTGTGTGTGTCGTGAGTCACTTTTAAGATCCACTCAGAGCATTCCTTTCCTTTCTTTCCTCCCCGTTTCCTTCCGCTCCCCTCTTCTCCTCAACCCCTCTAGCTAAGCTCCACCTATGAGAAGATTGGAGTCCAGATCTTTCTGGTGAACATCCATGGTAAGAAGAGTGGGGGTTGGGTGGGCTGGAGAGGGGATGCAGTGGGGACCGGTTGGTGAGCATCCTGGGGTGGGGGATGCTCACGTGGCTGAGAGCAGACAGGATTCTAATCTGCTCACCACTAATTTGTGTGCGCCCTGACTCTAGTTAGCCGAGTCTCTGGACTGCCTGGGGTTCGTCTCCAGCTGTGTAAATTGGAGGGTTGGCTGGTTGAACCTGAAATCCTTTCCATGGAAAGCCCAGAGACCCCAATTCCCAGGGACTTATCTCCAAAGGGAGCTTTAAGCAGCCCCAAGGACTCAGAGCAAAAGACACTCGCTGAATTCGCTATGCCAAGCACAGACTGCACACAAGGGCACAAAAGAAACACCAAGGGGGTGCACACATATCCAGACCCACCCAGCAGGACTCTTCCAGAGCCCCGTGATGAGCATGCTCATTCCTCTTACCCTCGGTGAACACTCCCAGAAAACCACCTCCAGAATGTGCTGTATTATTAACCTTTCCTTGACAAGCAACAACTTCTCAAATCCGAAAGCTTCCTTCAAGCGCTAGGTTGAGGGCTCAGCATTTTCAAGATCATACTGCCCTCTGCTGTCCAGAACCGATATTGCAGGGTCAGTTGTCATCTTCGCCAGCACCTCCCTCCAGCTAACCTCACCTGCCTCCTTCCAGCCCAGGTGTACAATGACATCAGCCATGGAGGTGTCTTTGAAGATGGGTGTGTCCAGCGCAATCATGTTTTCCCCAGCGTTCATGATGCAGTCCTCTTTGCCCAGGCAAACACTAGAGAAGACCCAGCACGCAGCTTCCAAGGGGTAAGGTCTCCACACCTGAAGAACCCTAGGCTCCAGCTCCCACAAACAGGAGGACCAATGAATGTTAGGAAGAACGAGAGATGGCTTGAGTTCCATCACCAATTCTGCCACCTCACGCTCTTGAACCTTAGTTTCCCTATCTGTAGAATGGGCACCATCAACCATTGCCCTTGACTGTTTTGTAGTAGTGGTGGGTGCCCCAGCTTGGAGACTTCAGGCTGAGATGGATGGAGGGGCTGCAGCTGAGTTTTGTCTCTGCATCTTGACGTTTAATTTACTAGCTCAGTGGATGGTGTGAGAAAAAGATATAAACAACTGTCTAAAACGTCAGAAGCCAGACCCAGCCTCCCCTCACTTGCAGGTCCTGGGAGACTAGCAGAACGCTCTGACTCATGAGCCTTGCCCACACGGACTCTCGGACAATCCTTGTTCTTTGTCATTACACCAATAATACCCAGTTATGTAGGTCCTGGGGATTAAACTTGGGTTCTTTAGCTTGGTGACACATGCCTCTACCCACTGAGCCATCTCTTCCAGCCTAGTTTTAATATTTATAAATAATTTAAATTACACAAACAATGCATGCACACTCCTTAGTGGTGCAGCGAGAAAGCCAGGAAAAGGAGTCTGATGATCCTGCCTTTGCAGAATTCCGGGGAAAGGAAAGGAATTCCAAGTTCAGGCAGCCTGTGCCTCCCCGCCTGTAACACCCACAAGAGACGCCAGGCCCTATGGGCATCTGCCTGTTGCTATGCTGTCTCATGAGGCCGGCAGAGGAGGACCAGGGAAAGGGGTGAGGGAAACAGTCTCCCCACCACCGTGCACCCACCTCTGACACCCGGACTCACCCTGCACCCACTTCCTTCCCCTCAGGCTCCAGGAGACACTGAGTTCTTCCTGTATGATTCTGAAGAGGACGGTCCCAGCTATTGGGACTTAGAGCAGGTGAGTAGAGGGGCAAAAGGTGGGGGAGGAGAGGGAAGAGGACCCGTTTCTACAGAAGGTGCTTGTTGGCTATCTCTCCCAGTTCAGAGCAGTAACCTTGAGGGTGGCAAGGTTTCACCTTTCTTTTAATAATAGATCTTGATTCTTCTCGGCATCAGCACCCCACCTTCCCCCACACACACACATGCACACACACACACACACACACACACAGAGCCCGTGGAATGAAAGAGCCTCTGGACCAAGTCCTAGAGAATTGCTACCTATTCTTAACTCTCCAGTGTGCCAACCCTGTGATCGTGGCTAAGCCGTGTGACATCACTGGGTCTGTCGATATTATCGGTAAAGTAAGAGACATTTAGTTAATCTGTCCCCCTGCCGCCAGGACTGGCAGAAGAGGCCACTCATCTTTAATCAACTCATGAGGTGTTTGTGGAACACCTACCGCCTGCCTGACACTGTTGCAGGTGGGCAAACAGCCGTGAACAAAGGCCCCTGTTCTTTGGAAGCTGCATTCTGGGAGAACTGATGTTTGGGGGCATAAATGAATTATTACAGCAACTGGTTAAACATTTAGAACTGACAGCTATGCAATACAAGCTGTTACTGCCTTCTTGGGGCCTGTGAAATTTATCGCCATTCCAGTCCCTTGAGTTAAAAGAAAGCAAGTGACTAAGTTTAGAGAAATCTGGATCTGGGTCTGTTAAAAATAGCATCTGTCTTCCCATTCTTTTCTGGTTTGAGTACCATGATCCTCCGAGTGTGTCACTCAGAGTGTTGATGACAAGTGAGAGATAGCTGAGCTACCAGGCTGATTTCTGAGCTCCATTGGAATCTCCAGCACAAATAATACAGCTTCTGTAATCTTCACCTTGGTGTTGCCTCACAAAAAAAAAAAAAATGGAGGCGACACTCAGAAAGGAAAGTGTAAAAAAGAAAAACCACGTAGCACAGGCCAATGGGACACAATTCACAATTAGATGCTACTAACACTGTCTCCATTGCTCAGTACCAGTTCACACCTATACTAGCCTGCCCCTCCTCTGCTCCATCACCCAGTACCAGTTCACACCTATACTAGCCTGCCCCTCCTCTGCTCCATCACCCAGTACCAGTTCACACCTATACTAGCCTGCCCTCCTCTGCTCCATCACCCGGTACCAGTTCACACCTATGCTAGCCTGCCCCTCCTCTGCTCCATCACGCGTTACCAGTTCACACCTATGCTAGCCTGCCCCTCCTCTGCTCCATCACGCGTTACCAGTTCACACCTATGCTAGCCTGCCCCTCCTCTGCTCCATCACGCGTTACCAGTTCACACCTATGCTAGCCTGCCCCTCCTCTGCTCCATCACGCGTTACCAGTTCACACCTATGCTAGCCTGCCCCTCCTCTGCTCCATCACCCGGTACCAGTTCACACCTATGTTAGCCTGCCCCTCCTCTGCTCCATCACCCGGTACCAGTTCACACCTATGTTAGCCTGCCCCTCCTCTGCTTAGCTGCATACACCGTCTGGCTCGCTATGCTTTATTCTGGCCTGCGGTACATAATCCCCCCTCAGTTGAAGCCTCTCTGACTCCAGCAGGTCTATCACTCCCTCACTCTCACCCTTCTTCCCTGTGGTCTCTGCAGGAGATGTTTGGGAGCATGTTTCACACAGAGACCCTGACTGCACTGTGAGGGCCCGTTTGGTTCCCATACTGCCTCCTGAGCACGTAGCACCTGGGATTTCCACGGACAATAAGCCCAGGACCACAGGGAGGGGCAGAAAGAAGAGTATGTCCATCGGCCAAAGCTCTCGATCCTCTCTCAACTCCAGTCCTCTCTCCTGACTTTTCCTCCCTCCCCATCTCCCTGGGAGAGAGCCGTCTCAGCCTCTGCAGCCAGAAGAGCCCATCCTGACAAGAACTGGCAGAGACGAGAGTCTGATGAACCCACCCATCACCTCCCCTTCTCATTCAAGCCCAGCCCGGCAGTAAGCTTATTCTGCCCATCTACCCGTGCCCTGCCATGGCAGCTGGTGGACAACTTGCCTTCCGGTCTTAAGAGCGAGCCAAGCAGAGAAAGATAGGGGCAGCTGTGCTGAGCTGGAGCACAGTCCAAACGGGGCTGTGGCCTGGGTGGTTTGGCCTTGGAGGGTTTCAGGCTGTCATGGGGCTCAGGGATGCACTGGGTTAGAATGTGGAAGCTTGTCCTTCCAATTGCCTTATAGTTGTCAGCTTTGTGCTTCAAAGACACGGTACTGTCCCCAATCCAGGCGTCTCTGTCTCTGTGCCCACTTCTCTCATTGTCCTAAGACTGCTGAGGCCTTCATTGCTGTCCAGCACTTCAGCCCCAGTGTGGGCAGTGGGCAGGACCTGCAAGACTGTCAGCACTACCTCTCCGGGGACAACCCACCGAGGGGCAGACTTGGCCTCTTGGATCATACCCGCCTGGATGCTGCTCCATTCTGGGGAACAGGTGACCAGCAGAATCCTCCAGCGATATGGCAACAGCCGTTCTGCACAAAATCTTTCAGAATCCCTCTTTGTACTAGAGACACGGAGAGGGGAACAGGCTGCTACTGCAGACTCAGGACAAACTAGTGGTCCCTGGACCTGACAGTCCACCTGACCTCGGAGCCCGCGTTGCCCCTCCTTGGGAAATCTGCCATGGTGGCCATGTTCATTTGGAAAGAGCCAGGCGTTTGAACTCTTCCTCATCAGCTTGTAGCCCGGAGTGATGCGGGGAGGTCCCAACATGGATAAGGGAGTCCTAAGGTACTAGCTGCAGCACCCAACTGGGTGCAGAAGTGAAGGACCAGTTCAGATTGGATCTCCCTCTACAGGGAGCTCTTAACTATCTCAGGACCTTTTTAACCCCAGGAAAGAAATTAAATTCTCAGGAAAACAAGGAGGTAACTAGAGACATCCCACCAGTGACTTGAAAAGAAATAGGTTCTCGTTCTCTCTCTCTCTCTCTCTCTCTCTCTCTCTCTCTCTCTCTCTCACACACACACACACACACACACACACACACACACACACACACACACACACACGGTCTTGTAAAACTACCATTTTTACAAGTACACCGAAAATCTGGCCTCTCCTCATTGTTCTCCAAGTTCCTTCAGTAGTGACCCCTGTGCCAACAGGCTGGGTTCAGGCTGGGCCGGCCCAACCTGGGAAAGCATCCCACTTACTAACTTGAGCCTGACCTTTGTTATGTGCCCATGTGTTAAGTAAGCTAGTGAGCAAGCGAGTCTCCTCCGTAGTTAAAGCACAGGGCCCTGGCGAACAGCCAGCACATTCTTGGCCGCAGCTGTTGCTTCTCAGTGGATCCATTATGCCATCTGGCTGCCAATGGAGCCCAGAACTTGGAAGGCTGAAAGACAACGTTATCTGGGATTCACTGTACCCAGCACTCGAAGTGCCAAATTCCAGGAGGAAGAGAACCCCAGCCAATGACAGTTTACCCTCCCCTACTCCGCCTCCTCCAAAGTCCAAGAAGTATTGGAAGGTCACAGAGCCGCAGGACATTTTATAAGTCCCCTTTGGACCAAGTGTCTTGATCCCATTAACCTGCAGGTCAGGCCTGGGACTGAGAGGGATTACTGATTCACGATGGCCTGGGGTTGGGGCTTGTTTGGGAGGGGAGCAAGGATCTGCCACATGCTACATTCTCTCACAGACCACAAGGCGAAGGTGTCATTAGAAACACAGGGGGCAGGGGGACCAAAAAGGTGCTGAAGAGAACTCCACAGCTACCGCTCTTGGGGAAGGTTGTGAGCGTCACACAGACTGCGGCTTTGGACACGACTGAGGCAGGAAGGGAGGGGGCGAGGGAACAGAAGAACCCAGATTTCCAACAGCTGTGGATGTTCTTACAGACACTGACCTGTGACATAGGCTCCTGGGAGGGCTGCAAACCTTACCTCTTGAGATATTTGTATAACTTATTTAAATGCCAGTCTCCTTTGTGTGTTTTGGTAATAAACTGGTCTTGAAACGTGGCTGTGCGTACGTAGTGACATGGGTTTTAAAGGGTGGTGAAAAGAGCCCTCCAAACGGCCGATTTTGCTCCGTACCACTCTTGAGAAGAGGTTGAAGGATTCTGAGGTGTCTCCTAGACAGCCTCCAGGCCTGCTTGCCCACTCCTCGCCATGAATGCATTCACACGAGCCAGTCAGAAAGCAGACTGGAGGGAGGAGACAGAGCAGAGGGGCCTCTTACTCGGGCGGGCGTCAGCCCTGCCAACCAGCTCTGTGCTTCTGAAACCACAAAAGGAGGCTGAGCAGTTTAGTGTAATCCACACACCTGTAATCCCAGTATTTGGGAGGAAGAGGCAAGGGGAGCGAGAGTTCTAGGCCATCCTTGGCTACACAATGAACTTGAGGCCAGCCTTGGCTACATGACACACACACAGCCAAACTCTCCTCATACCTTCTGCCGACCCTCCCTTCATCAACGCTTCTCCATTGTGAATGACTACCAGAGATCAGCACCACCACCACCTAGCAAAGCCTCATGAGGGACACGATCTAATCCTGATTTCCCTCCCAAATGTGAAATACAACACAGATAACAGGGCTTGGGTCTAACAAGCTAGACCAGTTCCCAACTTTGTTTTCTAACAGTGGGAGAAAGGAGATAAGAGGAACAGAAGGACAGAGTGGAGAGGAGATAGTGGGAAAAGACAAAGGGACCAGAGAGATGGCAAAGCAAAGAGAGCACAGACACACGATGCATGCGCAGAGTAGAGAGACGAGGGAAGAGCTGGAGAGAGCAAATGTAAGGAGACAGGTGAGGGAGGGCTCCTGTTGTGGAAGCAGGAGGCGGGTGCGTTCTTAACTGATGTCTATAAACTTTACCCTGCCACTCCGGACTGTGGGAATTCAGCGAATTACCAATCAGCATCCTCCCTGCTTGAGTTTTAGATTTTCTTCTAGCCTCAATCTGAGCCTAATTCTTCCACGAAGAAGAAAACCCAAGTACATTTCTTTCTCCTAATTTCCCACCATTCTGCCAGAGGCCGAAGGTGGTGCACAGGCTGTTTCTGTGATCCAGGAAACAGTCGGGAGTGAGACAGCAATGGAGAGAAATACAACTTAAGAAGGAAGAGTCACTGGGGCAGCTGGGGACCGCCGCCTTCCCCACCACTTTCCAGAGGTTCTGGAGCTACCGCTACAATCTGTCAGGCAGATGGTGTGGCTCCCACAGGAAATGCCCCTCATAGGCTCATATTTGAACATGTGGTCTCCAGATAGTGGGGTGTTTATGAAGCCTTTAGGAGGTAGAGTCTCGATAGAAGATGCACATCCCTGGGGGTGACTTTGGGAGGTATAGCGTCACCCCACCTCCTGCTTTCTCGGTTTTCTGTGTGGGGTTGAAACTGCCACCAGCAAGCTTCCTGTTCCTACTGTTGGGCCATGCCTTTCCCACCACGATGGACTCTACTCCTCAGGAACCATAAGCAAAAATAAACTCTTTCTCCTAGAAGCCCCTTCGGTTGTGGTGTTTTCTCACAGCAACAGAAAAGCAAGCAATGCAGTGCCTCGGGGGAATGAACTCTGCAACCACGGCAGGGGACATGGCTTCTGAGGGTGTCCCCTGAAAAGACATCCACCAGGAAGGGGCTGGCAGGTTAGAGAGCACATTCCACAGAGGGAGCATGCAGCGGCCGTAAAACCGAACGTACTCTTTTATCTTTCCATCTTTAAAACCTGTATCTTCTAGGGTTCTAGCTGAACCCTCTAGAAGATGCCCAGCTACTATGCTAAACTGAATGGATCCCTTTGAAGACCATGGCTCCCCTCTCAGATACAATCTCTCGAGGCATGCTGCCAGAGGAGGCCAGCTACAGAAACTGGCTCATACGCACTGACAGGAAGCTCTCCACACTCTAAGGTTGAATGGCATAACAAAATCACGATTTCCTCCCACTTCTCAGACTTCCTTGAACAATTTTTAAAGGCAGCTTTGTTTTTAATTTTCTAATAGGAAAAAAAAGTGAAAAAAGTTGCAAAACCAAAAACAATACAAGAGACACCACACCCTCTTCATCCTTGTTCAATTGTTAATATTTTGCTCGTTTTATTATTTCATTCTCATTTCTCTCTCACTCTATAGATACCCATAACATTTTTTATGAAGCATCTTAGGGGAAAGTCCTTGCAACAAGTAATCTTGGTAGAGGCATCCTCAAGTAAAGAATTGCCTCCATCAGACTGGCCTCTGGCCGTTGTCAGGGGGGCATTGTCTTGGTTGGTGATTGATGTAGGAGGTCCTGGCCCACATCACAGTGGTGCTGCCCCTGGGCAAGATGAATACTAACCGAACACATGGGATAGCTGTATTCATATATGACAAATTAGCTTTGAAGGAATGGGGCTATTCTTTGAAACTATGGTGGCATGGTGGTACACACTTATAATCCCAGCATTCTGGAGACCAACGCAGGAGGATCTTGAATTTGATGCCAATCCTAGGCTACATAGTGATAACTTTTAAAAGGCAGGGGAAGAATTACTAAAAAATAATCACATTATGATAAGAATTTAATTTCCAAGGGGAGGAGAGGAGTATGGGGGAGGATCAACAAAAGCAAAGTGTATGTGAGAACAGTATAACAACATGTGTTACTTGCATGATGATTGTATGTAGATGCTGGGAACAGTACCTAGGGTCACATGCTAAACAAGTGCTCTACCACCAAACTATATGCCCAGCTGATGTGTGCTTGCATATGACTGACTGAGGGTGTGTGTATGTGTGTGTGTGGTGTGAATTGCCAGCATCACTATCCTTGCCTTTTGGGGCCATTATTAAGTAAAGTAAGTTCTCTCTTGTTCTGTAACCGCCCAGCGGGTCAGTTAGTCTAGGGTTGTAACCCGCCTGGCAGGTCAGTTGTTCCAGGGTCCTGAAGAGGCACTATCTGAAAAGACGCGGGCGGGAAAGAGGAAGGAGGCCAAGCAAAATCTGTTGTCAAAGTCTCCATTTATTAGTGTCACAGTTGTGGCTTATATAGCCCCTGGATGAGGAATTTGGGTTGGGATGGGGGCAGGAGCATGGCCAGGGCAGGAAGGGATCTTGCAGCGATGGTCATGAGCAGGTCACGAGGTCACGAGTCCTCGGTCAGGAGCTCACGAGTCGACACACCTAGTGTTCTCTATGCAAGCAGAATCGTTCCTTTTGTGATTCCAACCACAAACAGTTCTCTAGATAGTTGGAATGTGGGGCAGGTTCTGCTAACAGATAGCTCTCAAGATAGTTGGGTGTGGGGTGGGCTCTGCCAACAAACAGTTCTCAATATAGGTGGGGTGTGGGGCTCTCTGCAAACATCCCCAGGACAATGGTCCCTGCAATAGTTTTTGGGGGAAATGGCTCCTGACATTGTTCAAGTATTGCACCACCACCACAGTCAATCAGACAAGTGAAAGTACCCGTGAGTCACTGATGGGCAGGTAGTACATACAGTGTGGACATGTGTTGGCTAAAGCTATGCTTTACACTTAAATTGCTGTGCTTAAGAGATCTATAAAACAAAAGCACCTCTACCCTGTAAGCCCCATTTACCCAAGGACAGATAACTCTTGGAATGCTGGGAGCTGTTCACGTAAGTCCTGTGTCTTCACTTCTATAACAAGCTTGGTTGCAACAATTACACCAAGTATATGTGCTTTATCACAATAGGCAGGAGGCACATCAGGGTGTACACTTGCCCCTGGCTGGACAAAAGCCTTGTGGGTTTTGCCTTTATAAGTTCCTGAGTCCCATACTTTGGTAATCTCAGGTATGAACTTGGCCGGTGTCCACCATCCTGGCCAGTATTTGATAAAGCTTGCTTCAAATTTGGCTCAAAAATTGTGGCAGTGGTCTTATTCTTGCCCAGTGGTAGTAGCATTTTCTGGAGGCCCCCAGCAAGATCAGACGACCCACCCAAATTCTAAAGCTAGATCTTCACTCCAGGACTCTGAGCTCAAGGGCCACCTCAGGAGGTGCGCACCTTGAGACATACCAAGGCTCCAGGCCGTGTTTTTGGTTTCTCAGACTATCAGAGTGAACTGCCAAGCTGAGAAAAGCAGCAGGTGCCTATGGAGGCCTCCCCTGGTCATCATAGTAACTTTCTTGTTCTGCTGAGATCCAGATCTGGGATGAGGAGGGCTCTAACGAGACCTAACACTCTCCCATCCAGAGCAAAATACTGAGACATCGCACCGCCAGCCTGGCTCTGGTTGCTTGAATATGAGGAGATGAGTTGGAAATCGGTCAGGCCCAGTTCAATGTATGAGTTTTGTCTCTGGCTGGCCTCCTTAGGGTGCACGAGCT
Source organism: Microtus pennsylvanicus (assembly GCF_037038515.1). Taxonomy (NCBI): domain Eukaryota; kingdom Metazoa; phylum Chordata; class Mammalia; order Rodentia; family Cricetidae; genus Microtus; species Microtus pennsylvanicus. The sequence continues at coordinate 26,898,839 of NC_134588.1, forward strand.
TTCTGTGTTCTGTGTTTATTGGTATTTGTTTTGCTACCTTTGCCACCTCTGAAGCCACTTGCTATGGCTGCTTCAGTGGTCCTGACCATTCAGAATTTCTTACCTCTGGGCTTTTCTGGTCACTGGACTCAGTCTGGCAAAAGGTCAAATATCTCTTAGGTGTGGAGAATATTAAAGTTATTTTATGCTGTTGTACTTTATTGGAAAGCTGGCTCTGGAGGTGGGTTACAGCTCTCTCTTCTCTAGACCCAAGCATGCATATCTAAAGTTTCCTCTCTGTCCTATGTCAGGAGGATCACCTGATCTTGTGACAGAGAAAAGAGAGCAAAGCAGAACAGCCCAAAAACTTCAGATTATTGGTTCCATTGAACTGCCTAAAGATAGAAAACTCATCTCAAGATTTGTAAGACACATGCATGTAGGAAAAACACTAATACACATAAAATAAATAAATCTAATTTTTATTTTAATTTTTATACAATATATTTTTATATTCTGGTCATGTTCCTTCCCCTCCCTCCACCCCTCCCCAATTCCCTTCTACCTTTCTACCCATTCAACTTTATGCTCTATCTCTCTGTTAATTTTTCTGAATTTTTTTCTTTTTTTATAATTTATTCTTCTCCCATGTATTACATCCCGACTGAAGTTTCCCTCCCTCTACTCCTCCTAATTCCCCCATCTCCTCTCCCCAGCTCCACTCCTCCTCCATTTCCCTTCAGGAAAGAGCAGGCCTCTGAGGGATATCAACTGAACATGGCATAACAAAAGACTAGGCACAAACCCTAATATGAAGACTGGACAAGTCAACCCAGCAGGAGGAAGAGGGTCCTGAGAGCAGGCAACAGAGTCAGAGACACACCCCCTCCCACTGTTAGAAGTTCCACAGGAATGCCAGACTACACTGTAGAACATATTTGCAGAGAACCTAGCTGTCAATCAGTCTCATGAGTCTCTATGAGCCCTGCTTAGTTGATCCCTTTGGGCCCTGTTCTCATGCTGTCCTTGATCCCTCTGGTTCCTACAATCCTTTCTCCCCCTCTTCTGCTTGGTTCCCTGAGCTCTGCCTAGTGTTGGCTGTGGGTCTCTGTTTCTGCTCCCATGGGTTCCTGATTAAAGCCTCTCAGATGACGATGATGCTAGGCTCCAATCTATGAGTATAACAGAATATTATTAAGAATCATTTTATTGACTTTTTTTACTAGTCATGTTTGGTTCTATCCTAGGTTTCTAGCTATCCAGCCTCTGATTCCTGACTCTCCAGGCAGTGTCAGGCATGGGCTCCCACTCATGATGTAGGCCAAGTTACACCAGTCATTGGCTGAACACTCCCACCAGATCTGCACTACCATTATCCCAGCACATCTTGCAGGCAGGACAAATTATACATCAAAGTTTTTGTGGCTGGGTTGATGTCCAGGCCCACCATGGAAGCCTTGCCTGGTGACAGAAGATGGCCAGTTTGGGCTCCGCATCTCCCATTCCTTGGAGTCTTTGCTAGGGTCACCCTTATAGATTCCAAGGAGTTTCTACTGCTGTGAGTTTCCATACCACCCCTTTCCCCCAAAAGATCTAGGCATGGTGGCACACATCTTTAATCCCCAGCACTCAGGAGATAGAGGTAGGTAGATGTCTGTGAGTTCAAGGCCAGTCAGGGATATGAAGAGACACCCTGTCCCCAAACAAAAACAAAAAATCCCACAAAAATGAAACTCGAAAGAAGCAAACAAAAAAAAACATTCAAACAAAGAAATGCCCCCCCCCCCCCAAATAAACACCACATACACACACAGAGAAGCATCAAGTTTACTTTATGTTGGCTAACTTTCTGGGCCTGGGGCCTATCCTGGATCACTCCACAGGAAAAAAAACAAAACAAAAAAAACCTGGCTTTCCCTTTGCCAGCAGGGATCAGTTGCAAAGAGCTTCTAGATAAGGGATGGGACCCTGCGTCTGCCCCTCAGGGCTGGGACCCTCCAGGCTTGATAATAAACAAACAATTAGAAATAAACTCCTCCATCACCTAGCTATAGCATCCTGAGTACTGTCACCTGGAAGACAGCAAATCAACAGAGGACATGGACATCTGCCCAGCGGTGCCCATCGCAGCCACATCGCAGCCACATTCGCAAGTGACGGACCCTAGATGTCCTACAGCACAGGAATGGGTGAAAAGTGTGACGTATACACACAATGGACATCGCAGCCACATTCACAAGTGACGGACCCTAGATGTCCTACAGCACAGGAATGGGTGAAAAGTGTGACGTATACACACAATGGACATCGCAGCCACATTCACAAGTGACGGACCCTAGATGTCCTACAGCCCAGGAATGGGTGAAAAGTGTGACGTATACACACAATGGACATTGCAGCCACATTCACAAGTGACGGACCCTAGATGTCCTACAGCCCAGGAATGGGTGAAAAGTGTGACGTATACACACAATGGGAAAATGGATGCACCTGGTGTGAGAGCCAAAGCTACATTTTAAGTTTGAATTACTATCTATGCCTTAGAGATCCGCGAAACTTGCCTCTGCTCTGCAAGCCCCTTGCCCAAGGAAGGGCAGTTCCTGAAAGGCTGGAGACTATTGTTTATGGGAGATAACAAGCCACAAGGTTTTCACTCCCTCAAAAACAAATTTGTTCGAATCCTCTGCGTCAAATGTGCTTGATCATGTGCGAGCAGGAGGTTCACAGGCAGGAAGTACGTCAGGATATACGTTTGCCCCTGATTGGATGTAGGCTAGATGTCCATCAGGATGTGTGCTTGCCTCTGATTGGACGTAGACTAGAGGTCCATTGGATGTTTGCTTGCCCCTGATTGGATGTAGGCTATATGTCCACCAGGATGTATGTTTGCCCTTGATTGGGCCTGAGGGGAAATGCAATGAATATAGGTTTTCCTTCTTAAACCCATGCCATACTTGATTCTGGGCCATTTCCTGGCAACTTTGGTATGGACTTGACCAGAGTGCATCTGCCTGGCCAGGATTTAATTAAAACTTGCTTCAAATTTGGCTTTGAATTGTGGTCGTAGTGAGATTAACACCGGAGGTAACTATATTGAGCAAATTAAGCCAAGCTCAGAAATATAAATATATTTCTCATTTGTGGTTCCTACATTTCATATGGTCTCATAAAATCATGTATGTATAGACTAAATGAAAGAACTGAGAACTAAGGAAATTATGGGGATCAATGGACAGAGAAACAAGAAAATAGAGGGTAGAGAGTAATGGAGAGAAGATATTTATGTTCAAAATACAATACGCACCTGTAAGAATTGTGTTTATGCAGCAAAGAACGTGGAGCTGGATGACTTGTTTCTGAAGCGCTATGCTACTTTGCTCAAAGATGTTGGCGAGCCAGTCCCCTTCACAGAGCCCCCTGAAAGCTTTGAATTCTATGTGAAGCAGTTAAAGGAAGCAAGGGAAAACCCTTCATGAAAGAAGCAACGTGTGTGTGTGTGTGTGTGTGTGTGTGTGTGTGTGTGTGTGTGTGTGAGAGAGAGAGAGAGAGAGAGAGAGAGAGAGAGAGAGAGAGAGAGAGAATGCCTGTGTCTAAATGTTATTTCTAAAATGTACTTGAGGAAAAATAAAGAAGTGAAACTGAAAAAAAAAAAAAAAAGAATTGTGTTTATGGAGATGAACATAAGAGCTGGGGGAAGGGAGGTGTGCTATGGAATGCTGTCTTCCCGGCAACACATGGCCTTTGCACTCTGGACCAGACTGCCTGCACAGAACTGGGTGACACGCATTCTGTCATGGAGGGGGAAGGGATTCATGCAGGATCCCCACTTCTTGGGAAGTTATAAGATGTCAATATTGCTAGGAAAGGAACAGAAATTTTCTTTAGGTGGTATTCACTGGTAATTTGCCCATGCTCCTTGAGTAGCTTTAATTAAACTCATTGGATCACACACACACACACACCCCAGAGGCAAACTAGTTGGGACAACAAGGTGATCAGTGGGGGCTGAAAGGGAGACAGAGGTCGGGAATACATTTGATCAGGATCCATTATACACATGTATAAAGTGTCATAATGACGCCTATATGCTGCTATCTAGGGGCACAGGATGGGGTTTCATTTTTTTCTGTCAATTAAGAATTATTTTTTGGTTTTGGTTTTGGTTTTTTGAGACAGGGTTTCTCTGTAGCTTTGGAGCCTGCCCTGGAACTTGTAGATCAGGCTGGCCTCGAACTCAGAGATCCTCCTGTCTCTGCCTCTGGAGTGCTGGGATTAAAGGCGTGCACTACCACCACCACCCGGTTTCAATTAAGAATTAAAAAGAAGGAAAGAGTTGTTACCAAAAAAATTTCAGAGTGCCAGCAGAGACATCAAACCCGGGAAATTCGGATCTTCTCTGGGGTTCTTGGTGTCACTAAAAAGAGAATTTAAGAACCATCACACACACACACACAGGAGCTGGAGAGGTTTAAAGGAAGACCCCAGGGCAGGAAAGCTTAAATTCAAAGCTGTGGGGAAGGGGCCTGTTGCGGGGATTAACCCTTGAGGAGTGTAGGACCCAGCCACCACAAGTTCAAAAGAGGCCTGAGTCTCAGTAGTTTGCCCTGAGGCAACACCTGGTTCCAATAAAAACCACAAACTGAGACTACCCAGGCACCACCCAGGAACAGACCATCCAAAGGAAATTCCTAATGATCTAACCTTTGTAGATAAGATCACCTGCCAGCACACACCTTCCCTTTTCACCAGGACACCCCTAGACAAACGTCAGCCAATTAGGGGTCCTGAACCTTAGCAATCCGTCACCCCCACCTTTGCTACTATAAAAGCCCAACTCTGAGCTCAAGGATCTCACTCCTATCACGTTGGACACACGGAAAGACCGAGTTTGCAAACTTGTGCATGAATAAAGGCTCTTTGCTTTTACCTACAGGGCTCGGTCTCCTAGTTGGGGCGGGGGTGGGGGGTGGGGGTGGGGGTGGAGGTGGGGGTGGGAGGTGTGCTCAGCGATCTGGGCAGAACAAGGAAAAACAAGGTCACATCTCCAACTACAGGTAGGTTCCATTGTTAGCACATTATTGTATTCAGCTATGCTAAGAAAACGGTTCAAAACAGTTCCAGCAAGGTTCCTAAACAGGAGCAAACTGTCCCAAACAGGTATGTCAAAACACTATCCGTTAATAGCCATCCTGGGGCAGTTTTTGATGAAATTAAAGCCGGAAACCACCGAGTTCCTCCACAGAACCTAGGAACTAGGAGTCAAAATCTAAATCTAAACATACTCCAGAAGGAGAGACTGAGGTCTAATAAACCTGGTTTACACACTCACTGAACTGGTTTGCTCTCACACACAGAAGATTCACAGTATCTCCAAGCAGAAGATCAAGAGCCGTGAAGACCTAACCTTTGCCTAGAGCGCAGTATTGCTTCAGTTTGCTTCCTGACTCTACTCCCGCCTTCCGTGGGAAATCACACACCCCTAAAGGCCTTGCGGAGCAGGGGCGGAGCCCTTCTATTGATTGGTTGGCTGCCGTCAAGACCAAGCGGTGATTGGTCAGCGGCGAGTCAGGTTGGACTTTAAGGTCCAAACTCTGGCCAGACAGGCGAGGCCTCGGGAGAGACATGGCTGGGCAGTGTGTGAGCGTGCGGGCCCTGGTTGCCGCACTCCTGATTTTTCTCTCCACCGTCTCTGGATCCACCGGCCCTAGCAGCAGGGAAATTTGGGGAGCCTCGCGGATCCCTTCCCAGTTCAGCGAGGAGGAGCGCGTCGCTATAAAAGAGGCGCTGAAAGGTGAACCTCCGCCCCCTTGGGCTCAGACGTGGGTCCCTCAGTTCCCAGTCATCCCGGGACTGTCTCCCTCGGCAGAGGGACCGACCGCTGCTTAGGCTAGAGTTCCACTCGCCACACCGCGGGCTGGCCCGGTCAGCGTTCCCACACACGTCCAGGCACACGGTGCACGGGTCTGACACGCCCCTCGCGTCAGTGTCCCCTTACCTAGCCTGGAGGCTCCAGCTTCTCTCCCCTGGGCATAGCCCGCACCCACCTCAGACCTGCCTCACCCTGCCTGCCTCTGACAAGTGGTTTGTAGCACTTTCGACCTCTGAAAGGTATCATGTTTGTTAAATCTCCGAGGTATCTTAAAAGTGATTTGCTTTGTTAAATGATCTTCCCCAGGGCTCCTGCAAGGACTGGGCTCTCGGTAGCAACATTTAAGAATCCGTGGGACTCGCTGACTCTGAGGGGAATGCATTGTTCCCGGCATGTAATATGTATCTAGTTTCCCCCCTAATACGAGGAACCTAACAAGGCAACCAACTCATTGGCCTGTGCCTTTCAGGAGGAAAGAGGAGCATTTATGTGGGCTCACGTAATACTTTGTGACCACTGGGCTCAACTCCTCTTTTCCTTTCATTAAATACTGGTTTAATAAAAACTGCACACGCAAACATGTGCAGGCCGACACAGAGACCAAATGCTAGCCGCCACGTGGCAGATGAATTGTGCTTATCCTGGAGTGACCTGGAGTGGCCTGGGAAAAGCTTTCCCATCATGCCAATAGCCCTTTGCAAACTGGTGGACTGTGGCAGAGTCCCTGTGCACAGAAGAAAACAAAAGCTTACCAAGACCTCGTAGCATCGTGGCATAGAACTCCTTAACAAGATACAAAACATCGAAGTTCAGATGTTGGATCTGCTCTTAGTGGGGCAATTTAATTTTTTTGGACTTAAGCTTCCCCATCTGGGTAGTAAGCTGTGGCGTGATAGAGTTCTTCCTTAGTTAGAGGTGACTGTGTCTTTCAGACAAAACTTAAGTGACTTAAAATCCAAAATTTTCCTTTTATATATACTTTTTTAAAAAAATTTATTTATTATGTATGTAGTGTTCTGGGCACCAGATCTCATTATAGATGGGTGTGAGCCATCATGTAGTTGCTGGGAATTGAACTCAGGACCTCCGGAACAGCAGTCAGTTCTCTTAACCTCTGAGCCATCTCTCCAGCCCCCTTATATATACTTTTTTATTGATATTTATTGAGCTCTACATTTTTCTCTGCTCCCCTCCCTGCTTCTCCCTTCCCCTTTCAATCCTCCCCCCAAGGTCCCCATGCTCCATATTTACTCAGGAGATCTTGTCTTTTCCTACTTTCTACTTCCTATGTAGATTATATCTATGTATATCTCTCTTAGTGTCTGCACTGTTGTCTAAGTTCTCTGGGATTGTGGTTTGTAGGCTGGCTTTCTTTGCTTTATGTTTAAAAACCACCTATGAGTGAGTACATGTGATAATTGTCTTTCTGTGTCTGGGTTACCTCACTCAAAATAATGCTTTCTAGCTCCATCCATTTTCCTGCAAAATTCAAGCTGTCATTATTTTTTCTGCTATGTAGTACTCCATTATGTAAATGTACCACATTTTCCTTATCTATTCTTCGATCAAGGGGCATTTAGGTTGTTTCCAGGTTCTGGCTATGACAAACAAAGCTGCTATGAACATAGTTGAGCACATGTCCTTGTAGTACAATTGAACATCCTTTGGGTATATACCCAAAAGAGGTATTGCTGGGTCTTGAGGAAGGTTGTTTCCTAATTTTCTGAGAAATTGCCATACTGATTTCCAAAGCGGTTGTACCAGCTTGCATTCCCACCAGCAATGCAGGAGTGTTTCCTTTTCCCCACAACTTCTCCAGCATAAGTTGTCATCAGTGTTTCTGATCTTGGCCATTCTTACAGGTGTAAGATGGAATCTCAGAGTGGTTTTGATTTGCATTTCTCTGATGACTAAGGATGTTGAACATTCCCTTAAGTGTTTTTCAGCCATTTTAGATTCCTCTTTTGAGAGTTCTCTGTTTAGGTCTGTACTCCATTTTTTTTATTTGATTATGTGATCTTTTAGTGTCCAATTTCTTGAGTTCTTTGTAAATTTTGGAGATCAGACCTCTGTCTGATGTGGGGTTAGTGAAGATCTTTTCCCATTCTGTAGGCTGTCATTTTGTCTTGTTAACCATGTCCTTTGCTTTACAGAAGCTTTTCAGTTTCAGGAGGTCCCATTTATTAATTGTTTCTCTCAGTGTCTGTGCTACTGGGGTTCTATTTAGGAAGTGGTTCCCTATGCCAATTCATTCAAGTGTACTTCCCACTTTCTCTTCTATAAGGTTCAGTGTGGTTGGCTTTATGTTAAGTAAGGTCTTTGATCCATTTGGACTTGAGTTTTGTGCATGGTGATAGATATGGATCTATTTTCATTCTTCTACATGTTGATATTCAGTTATGCCAACACCACTTGTTAAATATGCTTTCTTTTTTCCATTTGATATTTTTAAAGATTTATTTATTTTGTTTACAGTGTTCTGTCTGCATGTGTGCCTACAGGCCAGAAGAGGGCACCAGATTTCTTTACAGATGGTTGTGAGCCACTATGTGGTTGCTGGGAATTGAACTCAGGACCTCTGGAAGAACAATCAGTGTTCTTACCCTCAGAGCCATCTCTCCAGCCCTCCATTTGCTATTTTTTTGCTTCTTTATCGAAAATCAGGTGTTTGAAGATGTGTGGATTGATATCCAGGTCTTCTATTCTGTTCCATTGGTCCTTCTATCTGTTCTTATGCCAATACCAGGCTGTTTTCAGTACTGTAGCTCTGTAGCAGAGTTTGAAGTCAGGGATTGTGATGCCTCCGGCAGTTCTTTTATTGTACAGGACTGTTTTGGCTATCTTGGATTTTTTGTTTTTTCATATGAAGTTGAATACCGTTCTTTCAAGGTCTTTGAAGAATTTTGCTGGAATTTTGCTGGGCATTGTGTTGAATCTGTCAATTTTCTTGATGACATGTTGACCCTCAAAATTTTGAATTTCGTGTGTGTGTGTGTGTGTGTGTGTGTGTGTGTGTTCTATAGAGACATGTTCTGCTGTCCCAGCCTACTGGGATTACAGGTGTGCACCGCTACATTCGGCTATGGTTTCAGGTTTTGTTTGTTTTCAAGACAGAGTTTCCACATGTAGTCCTGGCTACCCTAGAACTAGTTCTGTAGACCAGGCTGGCCTTGAATTTAGACATCACCTGCCTCTGCCTCCCAAGTGCTGGCTTTAAAGGCGTGTGCTACCACACCTGATGGTTTCAGATTTTTACTAGAAACATCCAACCTCTATCAACTTGAATCCTCCATCTCTGTTGACAGGTGCCATCCAGATTCCCACGGTGTCTTTCAGCCATGAGGAATCCAACACCACAGCCCTCGCTGAGTTTGGAGAATACATGCGCAAAGGTCAGTTGCAAACTGAGGGAAAGAGTGACAGAGACGCACTAGAGACGGTGTCCTTGACAAAGTGATAGGAAAATACATTTTGTCACTAATAGAAGACAGTCACATTGGGGGGGGTGCTTTTTACTTTGTAGATAGAATGTATAAAAGGGAGACTGAAAGTTACACAGTGGAGGATGAAGAGAGGGCTGTAGATTCGCCTTTGAAGAACTGAGAACTAGCTGTAGTTCTCTAAATAGTATCTGTCTGATCTAGACGTTAGTAGGTAAAACAAGGGACTCCTTCTCGTGTGCAGATGTCTAGAGCTCTGTCCCAGCACCTCCCACTCCTACCCCCACGCACCCATTCACCCAGCTTTCAAGACACTCCACCTAGTGGGCTCATTTACACTGATTACTAACACACTCTTAAGACTCTGGGCAGCCAACATCCTTGACCTATCCTAGCACCTCCCCCTTCCTTCATCCCTATGACCACGGAGCCCAGAGCTGGGGAGAATGGATTGGGAGGATGTTAGAATCTTAAAGTGAAAAATAAAAAAAATCTAATGGAAAATAGGGAAGCCCCCCCCCCTTTCAAGATGTCGGAGGTGGGAAAAGCCAGCTTAGGAGCATCAAGTAGTTCCCTCTCTAACATGCTGGGACAAATGGATCTGGGACTAAAACATTGTCACCAAACCAAAGATCAGGCAAGAAGTCATTATCAAAGAAGGGAGGGGATGAGAGGGAGAATAAGCTAGGGGCCTGGTGATGGAGCTCCATGGTAGAGTGTTTGCCTAGGATCCCAAGTCTGTCTCTCTCTTTGTGTCTCTCTCTATGTCTCTCTCTCTCTCCCCCCCAAATTAAAACAATTTAGAGAACTAAACATATACAGTGAAAGTAAACTAAATAATCTGGTGACAGACTGAAACACACTCTTCTTCAGGTTTTTTTTTTTTGCTGTGGTGTGTGTGTGTGTGTGTGTGTGTGTGTGTGTGTGTGTGTGTGTTTAGATTGCACAAAGGAGTAAGTGCATTCTTCCCAGACAGTCCAGGGGGGATTAGCTAGACCACCTGTGTTGAGGTCTGCCAGTAATGAGAGTAATCCGCCCTGAGAACATCCACTCCCACATACAGAAGTATGGCCGGACACAGAGACTTATCTCCACAAAATACAAATAGTGAAAACACTGTTTTCTTTCTTCATGGCAGCATTATGTATTTATATATATTTTATAAATATATAATAGCCTCGAATGGAAAATCCCAAATATTCATCACTTCACGAATGGTCAATTAAAACAAAGTACAGGAGCTGGAAAGATGTCTCAGTAATTTGAGAATACTTGCTGAGTTCAATTCCCGGCATCCACATGGTGACTCAAAACCATTTGTACTTCCAGTTTCAGAGGATCCAACACCCTCTTCCTCTCTCCATGAGCTCCAGGCTCAGATTTACACATGTGGCAGGCACACCAACATACAATCAGCCAAAACACACATATACTTTAAAAAGTAAATATAATATATTAAACACAGCTGTCTGTGTCCATGGATTTCATGCATGGGTTCAACCAACCTTTGGCTGAAAATATATAGACATGGTGACTCACACCTATAATCCCAGAATTTGGAATACTGAGGCAGGAGGATCATGGGTTCCTAGACTACGTGGTGAAAGCATGCCTCAAAAAAGAAAAGGAAAGAAAATCTTACATCCTGAATAGTTTAATGTTAGTTTGACCCAAGCTAACATATGTGAGAGGAGAGACACTCAATTGAGAAAATGATTGTAGGTGATGAAGGCAGCGCATGCCTTTAATCCCAGTACCTGGGAGGCAGAGGCAGGTGGATCTCAGTGAGTTTGAGGCCAGCCTGGTTTACAGAGCTAGTTTCAAGACAGTCAGAGCTGTTATACAGAGAAATCCTGTCTTGAAAAACTTAAAAGAAAAAAAAAGGTATGGCTAAAGGGTTTATTGCATGACTCACTGTGTCACACTGCAGCCTTCATGACAAGAGGGGAGGAGGGAGATGGGTGGGATTTGGAAGCATGACATGAAAGACATGAAGAATGAATAAAAATAGAGTAAAAAGAAAAGAAAGCAGGCTGAGCAAGCCAGTAAGCAGCTCCCTCCATGGCCTCCGCATCTGCCTCTGCCTCCAGGTTCCTGCCCTGCTAGAGTTATTATCCTGACTTCCTTCAGTGATGGACAGTGAAAGCCAAATTTCAAATTCCACAGGTGTGAGAGTGTAAGTCAGATTAACCCTTTCCTCCTCCAGTTGCTTTGCTCTTGGCGTTTCATCACAGCGACAGTAGCTCTAACTAGATACGTGCGTGTATCCGTCTCTGTGTGGCCTAATAGCTTCCAAGTCAGGTCCTCCTTCCTCAGCCTCCTGCGGGTACATGCCCATGGTGTTTTCTTCAAAGGAAAAGACCCTAGAACTTTTCAAATAAATAGTGATTATGTTTTCCTCTGAATAATTTGGATATTAGCAACTATTACATTCATATTTTAACAGAACCCTCATCTATACAGGTGTCAATATGTTTGGCTAGAATGAGCCAGATCTTGAGCTATTACCCATTGTGTGTGTGTGTGTGTGTGTGTGTGTGTGTGTGTGTGTGTGTGTAAGAGAGAGAAAGAGAGCGAGAGAGGGTGTGGTGGTTTCCCCTGCTTGTTTGTCTATGCACTAAGTAGACAGTTCCCTTAGAGGCCAGGAGAGGGCATCAGATTTCCTTGGAACGGGGGTTACAGATGATTGTGGGTCACCATATGGGTGCTATAAATTGAATTCGGGTCCTCTTCAAGAGCAATTAATACTGTTAACTTCTGAGCCCTATCTCCAGCTCCAATATTTAATGGTACAATTTTAAATAGCACATTAAAATAGGAGGGCTTTGATCCTGGAGGGAATGATAATGTGTATACACACACACACACACACACACACACACACACAGTAGAGGAATTTCAGAAACTAAATAGATAGATCAGGATTTATATCTGTAAGGAGAATTCATATTCAAAAAATAAAGAAAGAAAAGGATTTAGGAGCAAGAAATTGGGAGGGAAACGGAAGGAGACTATGGCCCTGGCAATCTCACCGCTTCTCATCCCTTTCCTTTGCCTCAAGTGTTCCCGACAGTGTTCCACAGCAGCCTGATCCGACATGAAGTCGTGGGAACGTACAGCCACCTGCTTACTGTGCAAGGCTCGGACCCCAGTCTGCAGCCCTACATGCTGATGGCTCACTTTGATGTGGTTCCAGCCCCTGAAGAAGGATGGGAGGTGCCCCCATTCTCAGGCCTGGAGCGTGATGGCTTCATCCATGGCCGGGGCACACTGGACAACAAGAACTCTGTGATGGTCTGAAGTGCTATGCTTAATAACTTCCTTAGAGCCCAAAAGTTGCTCCAGGGTGGGAGAATTTGGATGACTCTGGGAGAGGGAGGAGGTTATGGTTAAAAGAATTGGCTGGAGCTGGGCAGTGGTGGCCCATGCCTTTCATCTCAGAAGGAAGAGACAGGCAGATCTCTGAGTTCAAGGCCAACCTGTCTTATAGACCAAGTTCCAGGGCAGCCAGGACTACACAGAGATACCCTGTCTCAGAGAGAGAGAGAGAGAGAGAGAGAGAGAGAGAGAGAGAGAGAGAGAGAGAGAATAAATTGGCTGTAGAAGGCCTAAATGGTAGCTATCAGTTTTTCCACTTCATTTCTTCATTTTCTGGGCCTTGATTTCTCAACCACGGAGGAACTGGGGGTAGACAACCCGCTGCTGCACAGGGACCTTTCAGGTGGCGCAGATAAATGTGTGCTTTTCTCAGGGAGTTAGGGTTTTCTACCGAGCTCTGGACCACCTGAAGTTGTTCTCTGTAAATCCAGTCTATCAGATCTTAGTTCCACCGTTACTGATGAATGACTCTGACTTCACCCTACTCCACTAGTGAGCCCTTCTCCTCTTCTGAATCCCAGGCAATCCTGCAGGCCTTGGAGCTCCTATTGATCAGAAACTATAGCCCTAGAAGATCTTTCTTCATTGCTTTGGGCCACGATGAGGAGGTGAGCAGTGTGCCGAGTACCTGTCTCAGGGTCTCTTGGAGGTGGGGTGCGATCCAGTATGTCCATCAGATGCAGGGGCATCATGAGATCCCATGGCTGTTGCCAGTTTCTCTGTGTCTGTGTGCCAGCATTAAACTCCCTGGTAATATCTAGGCCAAAAGATAGTCTGGCAATTCTACCACAGGGACCCTAAGTACAACAGAAAGAGAACTGAGTGTTTCATTCACAGTGATGCCGCCTGCCTGAAACCTTGCCCAGCCCTTCACTGTTCCCAGTTCCTTCTTTTGCGAAATTAGCGGGACCCAGAGGGACTCCAAAATTGGACAATTCTGCGAGACAGAATTATCTCAGGCCCTGCCCCATTAAAAAAAGACTAGGAAGGAAGGTGGCAGGCAGTCGCTGTCTGTCTGTCTGTTCCTGGCTGAGTGAGTCCACAGTCGCTGTCTGTCTGTCCGTTCCTGGCCGAGTGAGCCTACAGTCGCTGTCTGTCTGTCCGTTCCTGGCCGAGTGAGGCTACAGTCGCTGTCTGTCTGTCCGTTCCTGGCCGAGTGAGCCTACAGTCGCTGTCTGTCTGTCCGTTCCTGGCCGAGTGAGGCTACAGTTGCTGTCTGTCTGTCCGTTCCTGGCCAAGTGAGCCTACAGTCGCTGTCTGTCTGTCCGTTCCTGGCCGAGTGAGGCTACAGTCGCTGTCTGTCTGTCCGTTCCTGGCCGAGTGAGCCTGCAGTCGCTGTCTGTCTGTCCGTTCCTGGCCGAGTGAGGCTACAGTCGCTGTCTGTCTGTCCGTTCCTGGCTGAGTGAGTCCACAGTCGCTGTCTGTCTGTCTGTTCCTGGCCAAGTGAGCCTACAGTCGCTGTCTGTCTGTCCGTTCCTGGCCAAGTGAGCCTACAGTCGCTGTCTGTCTGTCCGTTCCTGGCTGAGTGAGCCTACAGTCGCTGTCTGTCTGTCCGTTCCTGGCTGAGAAGGACTGTACTTTGGTCTTTCTGTCTACAGGTGTCTGGGATAAAGGGCGCTCAGAAGATTTCAGCACTCCTACAGGCTAGGGGCGTTCGGCTGGCCTTCCTTGTGGATGAAGGGAGCTTTATCATGGAAGATTTTCTTCCGAACCTCAAGAAGCCCTTTGCCATGTAAGTCAAGCACCGCACCTTCCACCCTGAAAGAGTTATCACTGCGTCTGAAATTACCCAGCCTGCCCCCCCCCCCCGTATTCTGTTGTATTAACCACCGTGTCCTGGGCTTCCCCCCATAGCCTTCTTCTAGTGTTGAATTTTTCCAAGCAGCATGAAGCTAACCTCCCAGACCACCAGGCCATCATGTAGATGAGCCTGTGAGTCTACGGAATAGTTTAGAGGGAAGCAGTCTGAAGACTCATCTCTGATCCTCTCCCACAGAATTTCCGTCGCAGAGAAGGGTGCCCTTGATCTCATGCTGCAAGTGAACATGACTCCAGGACACTCTTCAGCTCCCCCAAAGGAGACGAGCATTGGTATCCTTTCCGCCGCTGTCAGCCGGTAAGCAGCTCCTGGCTCCTCTTCCGGGACTGCATGGGATGGAGGACCTGGCACTTGGCCACTCTGAGACTGAGGAGCCAGCCTGCCTGCCTATGCTTCCTGCCATCGAGCTGGCCCAAGGAGCAGAGGTACAGGCTGCAGGAGGGACAAAGCCACCAATACTCAGAACAGGCCTGGGACCGAAGGATCTGTCAGTACAACTAGAGAATGTGCAGGAGCCAGGAGACAAAAACCAAGTCAGAGAGCTGGATAGTCCGGAGCTCGGCCAAGTAGTTAGAATTACAAGTTGGCAGGGAATGGTAACACTGCCTAAATTCACCTGCTGATCTGGCAGGGGTACAAAGATAAATAATGGACCCTGGCTGTGGATAGAGACCAAGGTTTGCAAGAACAACACTTACCTGTGTCTAGGTTCTCTTAGCAAAGTAAAGAGAAAGGGTGCTGGCTAGTTTTGTCGACTCGACACAAGCTAGAGTCATTGGAGAGGAGGAAGCCTCAATTGAGAAAATACCTCCAGAAGATGGGGCTGTAGGCAAGCCTGTGGGCCATTTTCTTAATTAGTAGTTGGTGTGAGAGGGCCCAGCCCATGGTGGGTGTGCTATTCTTGGGCTGGTGGTCCTGGGTTCAGTAAGAAAGCAGGCTGAGCAAGCCATGGGGAACAAGCCAGTGAGCAGTGCCACCTCCATGGTCTCTGCATCAGCTCCTGCCTCCAGGTTCCTGCCCTGCTTGAGTTCCTGTCCTGACTTCCTTCAAGGATGGACAGCAATGTGGAAGTGTAAGCTGAATTAACCCTTTCCTCCCCCAGTTGCTTTGGATCGTGCCATTTGATCATAGAAATAGTAACCCTAGGACAGAGAGCTGCTTTGTGTCAGGGAATACAGTAACGCTTGAGATGGCCCCTTGCCCTAAGGAAGCAGAGTGAGAGAGGAGCGAGGCCCTGACTCACACCTGCGGCCCCAGCTCCTGCTGATGCTCTGGATCTTCACCTCGGGTTGCTGGAGGTGGTGGGCAGGTGGACGACTGGGCAGGCTCGTTGAAGCTTGCACCCATCTCCCTCAGCTCCAGGATGCTGATCTCAGTCCTGGGGGAGGCCTGGTCTTGAGAACTCTTTCTCTTCCAGACTGGAGCAGACACCCATGCCGAATATGTTTGGGAGTGGGCCGCTGAAGCAGGCACTGAAGCTGCTGTCAAAGGAGGTATGGGAGGGACGTTCCATGCTCCCGGCCAGCTGTAGACGAGGAGCAGAAAGTGGGTGGGAAGGAGCTGTGGAGAGGGCCACCGTGTCAATCAGGTCTCTGCCCATTATCACCTAGTCCCAGCAGCGGCTGAGCCAGAAGGAGCGTGTTGTCTGAAGCTGATAGGATTTATCCAAGGTCTTAGCATGCCCAGGTTCCCTCAAAAGCTGTTTCCCATGCTGCCTAAGACTGCTGAGCAATTGTTCTGGATAGTCATATATGCCTGCCACCTCACTCCAGCAGAGATTGGGAGGGGGGGGGGAGTTGAGCACTGTGCCCTGGAGTAGACCTGAAGTAGAGACTCAGACCTCAACAACAGTGGCCCTATTGTGCCAACCCCTTCGTTCCTGCTGACCTTGTTCCTTCCCTTTCAGTTTTCCTTCCCTGCCAATATAGTCTTGGGGAACCTGTGGCTGTTTCGGCCCATTGTAAGCAGGTAACGTATTTTGTTTCCTCTAAATCTCCCTCCCCAGATACCCTCCCTCCACCCCCTCCTCATTTCTTGGCTTACCTGGCCTGACTAGTCATTTTTCAATCATAGATATTTTGTGTTATTAACGTATAGGCTGATGTCTCTCTCAGCCTTAAAGGTCTCCAAGGTTTAGGACAGAGAGAGACATTCTACGACTTCTTCCTGATGTCTAACCATAGCCTCTTTGCTATAGGCTAATGGAGAGGAATCACATAACCAACGCCCTGGTCAGAACCACCACCGCCCTCACCATATTCAATGCAGGAGTCAAGGTAACATCATCCGGCTCCTCCGGCTGCCCTTGCACCTCGGTTCCTTGAGTTTGTTGTGGGCTTTCCTCTCCTGCTGTGGCTCTAGTAATGGAAGGGACAGTGTCGTCGTGCCACTGTTCTGGCATCAGTAGGGTAAGCCTCCAGAGCAAAGGCTCCAGCCAAGGTCTACACCCCACTGAGAGTGTGGGCACATCTATCTAGGCATGTATAGAAAGGGCTTGGGGGGGTTGGGTCTCCTAACCCATGCCCTGAATGTAATTCTGCATGTTTTATATTTTCCTAGCATTTTGGTCATATAGACGAAAACCTTCAAACCCTTTTACCATCAAAGGTCTCTATTTTTGGTTATTTGCTTGCTTTTTTGTAATGCTATAAATCAAGCCTATAGCCTTCTACCTGGCAGGTGCTCTACCACTGAGCAACAGCACTGGCCAAGAAGAATCTTTTTTTTTTTTTTGAGACAGGGTAGCCTTGGAGCCTGTCTTGGAACTAGCTTTTGTAGACCAGGCTGGCAGCAAACTCACAGAGATCCGCCTGCCTCTGTCTCCTGAGTGCGGGGATTAAAAGCATGCGCCGCCACCACCCAACCATAGAATCTTTTTAAAAAGTCTTTCTTTTCAAAGCTCTACCCACTGAACTAATTCAATGGGTGATTGATGTACGTTCCCCTGGTGTAAATTCAAAGACACGCTCGTTTACCACTTGTAAAATCTTTGATATCCTTGCCCAAAATCTGCCTCAGTGACTATCATTTCTATGAGTCTTATTCTTCTAGAAATAAGAATCAGTAATGTGATAAGCTTTTATCCTATAAAGAAAGCATTGAGGTTTTGGTAAATTGGCCACTTGCAGTTGCCCTGTCTACTAAGGGGTGTCTCTTGTTAAAGGACCAAGCCTGGCCCACGAAGCATAGGGCTTTGAAAGAAGTTAGACACACCCGTAACCATCAGTGCCACCAGCACAACTTCAGGCATCACCATTTTCCTCAAGTACAATATGGTCTTAATCTGGAAAAGAAGATTGATTTGGGTTTGCCATTGTGTTTGTGTAGCCCTTGATAACCTAGAACTCATGATGTGGACCAGGTTGGCCTAAAACCCACATATATCTGCCTGTCTCTCCTGAGTGCTGGGATTAAAGGCGTGTGCCACCTCATGTGGTCCCAAATTCTGATAGAAGTAGATGATGCCTCCAAATTTATGTTTATTTTCTGGCATAACAAACCGGAACCAACCCAGATAATCTTCCCCAGCTGCTGTTCAACATAGTCATATACGTCCAGCTATCGCTTTAGCACCAGCATATTATGCTCCTGCATTTGACCTGTGGTTTTTTTTTTTGGTCCGCCAGGGCTAAGGGATACTCCTTTTGATTCTTCTAGAACTGTGCAGTAGCATCGCTAGGACTGCAGTAGCATCACTAGGACTGCAGTAGCATCACTAGGACTGTGCAGTAGCATCACTAGGACTGTGCAGTAGAATCACTAGGACTGTGCAGTAGCATCACTAGGACTGCAGTAGCATCACTAGGACTGCAGTAGCATCACTAGGACTGTGCAGTAGCATCACTAGGACTGTGCAGTAGCATCACTAGGACTGCAGTAGCATCACTAGGACTGTGCAGTAGCATCACTAGGACTGTGCAGTAGCATCACTAGGACTGTGCAGTAGCATCACTAGGACTGCAGTAGCATCACTAGGACTGTGCAGTAGCATCACTAGGACTGTGCAGTAGCATCACTAGCACTGTGCAGTAGCATCACTAGGACTGCAGTAGCATCACTAGGACTGCAGTAGCATCACTAGGACTGTGCAGTAGCATCACTAGGACTGTGCAGTAGCATCACTAGGACTGCAGTAGCATCACTAGGACTGTGCAGTAGCATCACTAGGACTGTGCAGTAGCATCACTAGCACTGTGCAGTAGCATCACTAGGACTGCAGTAGCATCACTAGGACTGCAGTAGCATCACTAGGACTGTGCAGTAGCATCACTAGGACTGCAGTAGCATCACTAGGACTGTGCAGTAGCATCACTAGGACTGCAGTAGCATCACTAGCACTGTGCAGTAGCATCACTAGGACTGCAGTAGCATCACTAGCACTGTGCAGTAGCATCACTAGGACTGTGCAGTAGCATCACTAGGACTGTGCAGTAGAATCACTAGGACTGTGCAGTAGCATCACTAGGACTGCAGTAGCATCACTAGGACTGTGCAGTAGCATCACTAGGACTGTGCAGTAGCATCACTAGGACTGCAGTAGCATCACTAGGACTGTGCAGTAGCATCACTAGGACTGTGCAGTAGAATCACTAGGACTGTGCAGTAGCATCACTAGGACTGCAGTAGCATCACTAGGACTGTGCAGTAGCATCACTAGGACTGTGCAGTAGAATCACTAGGACTGTGCAGTAGCATCACTAGGACTGCAGTAGCATCACTAGGACTGTGCAGTAGCATCACTAGGACTGTGCAGTAGAATCACTAGGACTGTGCAGTAGCATCACTAGGACTGTGCAGTAGCATCACTAGGACTGCAGTAGCATCACTAGGACTGCAGTAGCATCACTAGGACTGCAGTAGCATCACTAGGACTGTGCAGTAGCATCACTAGGACTGTGCAGTAGCATCACTAGGACTGTGCAGTAGCATCACTAGGACTGCAGTAGCATCACTAGGACTGTGCAGTAGCATCACTAGGACTGCAGTAGCATCACTAGGACTGTGCAGTAGCATCACAAGGACTGTGCAGTAGCATCACTAGGACTGCAGTAGCATCACTAGGACTGTGCAGTAGAATCACTAGGACTGCAGTAGCATCACTAGGACTGTGCAGTAGCATCACTAGGACTGTGCAGTAGCATCACTAGGACTGCAGTAGCATCACTAGGACTGTGCAGTAGCATCACTAGGACTGTGCAGTAGAATCACTAGGACTGTGCAGTAGCATCACTAGGACTGCAGTAGCATCACTAGGACTGTGCAGTAGCATCACTAGGACTGTGCAGTAGAATCACTAGGACTGTGCAGTAGCATCACTAGGACTGCAGTAGCATCACTAGGACTGTGCAGTAGCATCACTAGGACTGTGCAGTAGAATCACTAGGACTGTGCAGTAGCATCACTAGGACTGTGCAGTAGCATCACTAGGACTGCAGTAGCATCACTAGGACTGCAGTAGCATCACTAGGACTGCAGTAGCATCACTAGGACTGTGCAGTAGCATCACTAGGACTGTGCAGTAGCATCACTAGGACTGTGCAGTAGCATCACTAGGACTGCAGTAGCATCACTAGGACTGTGCAGTAGCATCACTAGGACTGCAGTAGCATCACTAGGACTGTGCAGTAGCATCACTAGGACTGTGCAGTAGCATCACTAGGACTGCAGTAGCATCACTAGGACTGTGCAGTAGCATCACTAGGACTGCAGTAGCATCACTAGCACTGTGCAGTAGCATCACTAGGACTGCAGTAGCATCACTAGCACTGTGCAGTAGCATCACTAGGACTGTGCAGTAGCATCACTAGGACTGTGCAGTAGCATCACTAGGACTGCAGTACCATCACTAGGACTGTGCAGTAGCATCACTAGGACTGCAGTAGCATCACTAGGACTGCAGTAGCATCACTAGGACTGCAGTAGCATCACTAGGACTGTGCAGTAGCATCACTAGGACTGTGCAGTAGAATCACTAGGACTGTGCAGTAGCATCACTAGGACTGCAGTAGCATCACTAGGACTGTGCAGTAGCATCACTAGGACTGTGCAGTAGCATCACTAGGACTGCAGTAGCATCACTAGGACTGTGCAGTAGCATCACTAGGACTGTGCAGTAGCATCACTAGGACTGCAGTAGCATCACTAGGACTGTGCAGTAGCATCACTAGGACTGTGCAGTAGCATCACTAGGACTGCAGTAGCATCACTAGGACTGTGCAGTAGCATCACTAGGACTGCAGTAGCATCACTAGCACTGTGCAGTAGCATCACTAGGACTGCAGTAGCATCACTAGCACTGTGCAGTAGCATCACTAGCACTGTGCAGTAGCATCACTAGGACTGCAGTAGCATCACTAGCACTGTGCAGTAGCATCACTAGGACTGTGCAGTAGCATCACTAGGACTGTGCAGTAGCATCACTAGGACTGCAGTACCATCACTAGGACTGTGCAGTAGCATCACTAGGACTGCAGTAGCATCACTAGGACTGCAGTAGCATCACTAGGACTGCAGTAGCATCACTAGGACTGTGCAGTAGCATCACTAGGACTGTGCAGTAGAATCACTAGGACTGTGCAGTAGCATCACTAGGACTGCAGTAGCATCACTAGGACTGTGCAGTAGCATCACTAGGACTGTGCAGTAGCATCACTAGGACTGCAGTAGCATCACTAGGACTGTGCAGTAGCATCACTAGGACTGTGCAGTAGCATCACTAGGACTGTGCAGTAGCATCACTAGGACTGCAGTAGCATCACTAGGACTGTGCAGTAGCATCACTAGGACTGCAGTAGCATCACTAGGACTGTGCAGTAGCATCACTAGGACTGTGCAGTAGCATCACTAGGACTGCAGTAGCATCACTAGGACTGTGCAGTAGAATCACTAGGACTGCAGTAGCATCACTAGGACTGTGCAGTAGCATCACTAGGACTGTGCAGTAGCATCACTAGGACTGCAGTAGCATCACTAGGACTGTGCAGTAGCATCACTAGGACTGTGCAGTAGAATCACTAGGACTGTGCAGTAGCATCACTAGGACTGCAGTAGCATCACTAGGACTGTGCAGTAGCATCACTAGGACTGTGCAGTAGAATCACTAGGACTGTGCAGTAGCATCACTAGGACTGCAGTAGCATCACTAGGACTGTGCAGTAGCATCACTAGGACTGTGCAGTAGAATCACTAGGACTGTGCAGTAGCATCACTAGGACTGTGCAGTAGCATCACTAGGACTGCAGTAGCATCACTAGGACTGCAGTAGCATCACTAGGACTGCAGTAGCATCACTAGGACTGTGCAGTAGCATCACTAGGACTGTGCAGTAGCATCACTAGGACTGTGCAGTAGCATCACTAGGACTGCAGTAGCATCACTAGGACTGTGCAGTAGCATCACTAGGACTGCAGTAGCATCACTAGGACTGTGCAGTAGCATCACTAGGACTGTGCAGTAGCATCACTAGGACTGCAGTAGCATCACTAGGACTGTGCAGTAGCATCACTAGGACTGCAGTAGCATCACTAGCACTGTGCAGTAGCATCACTAGGACTGCAGTAGCATCACTAGCACTGTGCAGTAGCATCACTAGGACTGTGCAGTAGCATCACTAGGACTGTGCAGTAGCATCACTAGGACTGCAGTACCATCACTAGGACTGTGCAGTAGCATCACTAGGACTGCAGTAGCATCACTAGGACTGCAGTAGCATCACTAGGACTGCAGTAGCATCACTAGGACTGTGCAGTAGCATCACTAGGACTGTGCAGTAGAATCACTAGGACTGTGCAGTAGCATCACTAGGACTGCAGTAGCATCACTAGGACTGTGCAGTAGCATCACTAGGACTGTGCAGTAGCATCACTAGGACTGCAGTAGCATCACTAGGACTGTGCAGTAGCATCACTAGGACTGTGCAGTAGAATCACTAGGACTGTGCAGTAGCATCACTAGGACTGCAGTAGCATCACTAGGACTGTGCAGTAGCATCACTAGGACTGTGCAGTAGCATCACTAGGACTGCAGTAGCATCACTAGGACTGTGCAGTAGAATCACTAGGACTGCAGTAGCATCACTAGGACTGTGCAGTAGCATCACTAGGACTGTGCAGTAGCATCACTAGGACTGCAGTAGCATCACTAGGACTGTGCAGTAGCATCACTAGGACTGCAGTAGCATCACTAGGACTGTGCAGTAGCATCACTAGGACTGCAGTAGCATCACTAGGACTGTGCAGTAGCATCACTAGGACTGTGCAGTAGCATCACTAGGACTGCAGTAGCATCACTAGGACTGTGCAGTAGAATCACTAGGACTGCAGTAGCATCACTAGGACTGTGCAGTAGCATCACTAGGACTGTGCAGTAGCATCACTAGGACTGCAGTAGCATCACTAGGACTGTGCAGTAGCATCACTAGGACTGCAGTAGCACCACTAGGACTGTGCAGTAGCATCACTAGGACTGTGCAGTAGCATCACTAGGACCGTGCAGTAGCATCACTAGGACTGTGCAGTAGAATCACTAGGACTGTGCAGTAGAATCACTAGGACTGCAGTAGCATCACTAGGACTGCAGTAGCATCACTAGGACTGCAGTAGCATCACTAGGACTGTGCAGTAGCATCACTAGGACTGTGCAGTAGCATCACTAGGACTGCAGTAGCATCACTAGGACTGCAGTAGCATCACTAGGACTGTGCAGTAGCATCACTAGGACTGTGCAGTAGCATCACTAGGACTGCAGTAGCATCACTAGGACTGTGCAGTAGCATCACTAGGACTGCAGTAGCATCACTAGGACTGCAGTAGCATCACTAGGACTGTGTAGTAGCATCACTAGGACTGTGCAGTAGCATCACTAGGACTGTGCAGTAGCATCACTAGGACTGTGCAGTAGCATCCCTAGGACTGCAGTAGCATCACTAGGACTGCAGTAGCATCACTAGGACTGTGCAGTAGCATCACTAGGACTGCAGTAGCATCACTAGGACTGCAGTAGCATCACTAGGACTGCAGTAGCATCACTAGGACTGTGCAGTAGCATCACTAGGACTGTGCAGTAGCATCACTAGGACTGCAGTTCCATCACTAGGACTGTGCAGTAGCATCACTAGGACTGCAGTAGCATCACTAGGACTGTGCAGTAGCATCACTAGGACTGTGCAGTAGCATCACTAGGACTGTGCAGTAGCATCACTAGGACTGTGCAGTAGCATCACTAGGACTGCAGTAGCATCACTAGGACTGCTGTAGCATCACTAGGACTGTGCGGTATCATCACTAGGACTGTGCAGTAGCATCACTAGGACTGCAGTAGCATCACTAGGACTGCAGTAGCATCACTAGGACTGTGCAGTAGCATCACTAGGACTGCAGTAGCATCACTAGGACTGCAGTAGCATCACTAGGACTGCAGTAGCATCACTAGGACTGTGCAGTAGCATCACTAGGACTGCAGTAGCATCACTAGGACTGCAGTAGCATCACTAGGACTGCAGTAGCATCACTAGGACTGCAGTAGCATCACTAGGACTGCAGTAGCATCACTAGGACTGCAGTAGCATCACTAGGACTGTGCAGTAGCATCACTAGGACTGTAGTAGCATCACTAGGACTGTGCAGTAGCATCACTAGGACTGCAGTAGCATCACTAGGACTGCAGTAGCATCACTAGCACTGTGCAGTAGCATCACTAGGACTGTGCAGTAGCATCACTAGGACTGCAGTAGCATCACTAGGACTGCAGTAGCATCGCTAGGACTGTGCAGTAGGATATCGCTAGGACAACCATGAGGTAGCGTCGCTCCAGCTCCCAGCTGGAGAAGCAGAGTTGCAGTGAGGTAGTAGCTACTCAGAAATCACACTGCCTGTTTGCAACAGCCCAGCACATTATTATACCTGGAGCTTTTGGGCATCTTTCCAGTTCAAAGAAAGATAAAGGAAATCTCTCAAGACATCAAGGAAATATCCCACTGTAGCATGTCTTCTCCAACTAATCATAAGTTCAGACAAAAACTAGGTAGATTTTATACCCAGATATGCAAAACAACCACGACCATCCCTTCTGGGATTGAACACAGTGTGCTATGGAGACCTTTGAGACCCTGGCTGTTCCACCACAAATAAACCCCAATATTAACAGAACTGCCCAAGGTGTCCTGGGAACATGCACACAGAGGTCTCTGATGGCACAGCAGAGAATCATCTGGGCAGTCACAGGCAGAACAGTCCTGTTCTGAACTGCTCTGTGACCCCTCCATGACCAAGAAGCACAAAGATCTCACCTAAAGCAGAGACCCTAAAAGTCAATGTGCCAGCAGGTGGAGGGCGGGGGGAAGACAAGGGCAGACTCTGGATTGAGCCCTGATTCCTTAAACCAGAGCAGTTGCTTCTCGTCCTCCTGGTTGGTGTTTCCTGAGCAGGGGCCCACTGTGAAGACATGAGGAGGGCTCAGGCCAGGTTTCTGGTTCTCTGTCTAGGTGAATGTCATCCCCCCACTGGCTCAGGCTACAATCAACTTCCGGATTCACCCTTCACAGACAGTACGTGAGGTATGTACCTATGTTCCAAAGATCAGATCCAGCATCAAGAAGTAGGACCCTCAACATCTGAGGTTTGTTTTGTTTTGTTTTGTTTCCCAAAATCCCCTGTGCATCAGCCACATGGGATAGGACATGTCTGGTTGGGGAAAACTTGGAATCTAAGGCTGAAACACAAATACAAATAAATGGTAGTAAATATTTATAGTGGGCTTGCTGTGTGCTTGGCTCGTCCTTGGGTGTGCAGATGCACGCTCTCATTCATTAGCACTTACGCCGCCCCCCAGTACGGTAGGATCTCCGCTGTCCTCACTCGGCTAAGGGAAGCTGGGCTGCAGAGCCACAGAGCAGATAGGCAGTGTACCTGTGAGTACACGTCCAACAATCTGGCTCCAGGGCTGCTGCTGTCTGCAGCCCTTTCCTGCTGCCGTAATAATCAGGGGTGGAGAGTCTCCCCCAGGAACCCTGCAAAGCTACCTCCAGGGCCAAAATGGCCTTACCTTACAGTAGAAATTTGAACTGGGTGTTAAAGAACCCTTAAGATGTTGCTAAGACTAAAGAGCTGGATCAATGAGAAAGTAGGGGAAGTCTGAGACTAGCTGAGGCTAGAGACCTTGCCTCAAAAGCAGCAGCAGCACAGATGGGCAATTCTAAATGAACTCAGCTGGTTGTATATGTGTGTGGTGGGTGGGTGAGTATGTAAGACAATAGTAGTTAAGGAATAAGACAGCATGGATTTGAGAACAAGTGGGGGATGTGGGAGGAGTCGGGGGAATGATAAAAATATAGGACGCATGAAATTCTCAGTTAAAACCAAGTAGATCAATGAAAAGCAGAACAGGAGGCGGGGAAATGGCTCAGTGGGTGAGTATGTGCCGTGTAAGCCTGCAGATCCGTTTGGAGTCCTAGTTCCCACAGAAAAACCGGGTAAACAGTGCACCCCTTAACGCAGCACTCGAGGAGCAGAGTTAGGATCCTTGGAGCTGGCTAACTACCTAGTCAGTCTAGCTCAACTGGTGAGCTCTAAATTCAGACCCTGTCCTAAAAGCATAAGATGGACCAGGATATGATGGTGCGTGCATTTAACCCCAGTGCTTGGGAAACAGGCAGGTGAATCTGAATTCAAGGCTAGCCTGGTCCATACAAGTCCCAAGCAAGATGTCTTTCTTAGTCCTGTAAATTCTATTGCAACTCCTATAAAACAAAGCATTTCAGCCAGGCGATGGTGGCGCACGCCTTTAATCCCAGCACTCGGGAGGCAGAGGCAGGTGGATCTCTGTGAGTTCGAGACCAGCCTGGTCTACAAGAGCTAGTTCCAGGACAGGCTCCAAAGCCACAGAGAAACCCTGTCTCGAAAAAAAAACAAAAAAAACAAAAAACAAAAACAAAGCATTTCATTGGGACTTGCTTACAGTTTCAGAGACTTAGTCCATTCTCATCATGGCAGAAAGCGTGGCAGCACACAGGCAGACATGGTTTTGGAGAGGTAACTGAGAGTTCTACCTCTGGATCCACAGGCAGCAGGAAGAGAGAGACACTGGACCTGACTTGGGTTTTTGAAACCTCAAAACCCACCCTTGGTGGCACACCTCCTCCAATAAGGCCACACCTCCTAATCCTTCCAAGTAGTGCTGCTACTGATGACTAAGCATTCAGACATATGAACCTATGGGGACCATTCATATTCAAACCACCACACCAGACTGATCTGTATCTCACACATGCACACGCAAGGAACATATATGCACATGCACACACACACATACACACACATTCAAAATAACAATAACAACAGCAAGAAAGAAAACCCCAAGAGGGTAACCCAGCAACTGGGAGGTGGATAATACATTCTAGAACACAATAGGGACTCTGGCCCATCTCCTCAAGAGTCAGACATACCTAGATTTCTACTTGTTAGTTTTTGAAAGTTCTTCCTGTTACTGAAAAGGGGGTGGGGACACTAGTCAAAGAATCCCAAGCTAACTCCATAAGATTCCAGTTATAATTCTTTATTATAAGGGGCAAACTCACAGAACAGGAACAAGAAGTCTAACCTTAGGTGTGTAACGTGGGAACCAGAGAGAGAGAGAGAGAGAGCCCTGGGCAGGCTGGTGGTTTTCTCTGGGTACCCAAAGGTCATGCTCTAACCTGGTCCAGCCTCTTAAAGGTCATCACCTCCCCCTTTTTTCTAAATAAGAGAGTTCCAAACCCAATACAAAACTATATACATTAGGAACAAATATCAAGTATAAAATTAGGATTATAACCAGCATAAACAATATTAAGCAAGGAACATATGCTAAGTGTTTTATCCTAAGAAGTCTAAGTTTTGCATTGGAAATAACTTGGCTAAGTCATAAGAGGAAGGTAACTACATTTATCTAATCTTTAACCCCATAGAAGGCCTGAGAAGGGAGATAATATTACTTGAGTAGGCAGGAAGTGCAATCAAGCAGCTTCCAAAATATGCAGTAGATGACAGAGACAGCTGGTTACTTGGGCAATCACCCAAAGTCTCATTTGCAATGTTGAAGCAACCAACTTTGGCTAAGGCCTGGAGTAACTGATAGACCATTTATAGAGGTAAGGTTTGGCAGCCTTTGTGTGTGTGTGTGTCCTGCTTATTTAGTCTGGACACCATGCATTTTGCATTTTGTCAGTGGTTGAGGTATGGGCAGTTTCTTGCCCAAGACCAGTTGTGACAAGAAGAAAAGAAACTCCAAGTGGAGTGTCTTTGGTGCTCAACATTCTCTCGGGAATAGATTGGTGCTATCAGGAGCAATCGTGTCTCATGTCAACAGAATCCTAAATTATTTAAATGTCATGTTTTACGGATCTTTGAAGTGGTTGCAGATTACTTATCTATGCAGAATACAATCTCTACGTATTTAAAGAGCCTAATTAATCTGACTATATGTATAACAAACATGAGTGACTATTGACTTATAATACTTAATATTTGTATAACATAAAGACTAAGACTTCATAGCCGGGCGGTGGTGGCGCACGCCTTTAATCCCAGCACTTGGGAGGCAGAGGCAGGTGGATCTCTGTGAGTTCAAGACCAGCCTGGTCTACAGAGCTAGTTCCAGGACAGGCTCCAAAACCACAGAGAAACCCTGTCTCGAAAAACCAAAAAAAAAAAAAAAAAAGACTAAGACTTCATATCAGAATATTAAATAATCTGTAACCAACTGTGCAGTAAAAGAGGACAATAACCTTAAAATGTAAATAATGTATAAGTATCTTGATCAGAGGTAGAAATATATAATGTAATATGATAAATATATCCTAAAAATTGTATCAGTATATAAAATGTCTTAAACAGAGGTAGAAACATGCATGTATACAATCTGACAAAATAACTTTGCATAGGTGTATAAATATTGTAAACAGAAATAACAAATATAATTTGAACTTGTATCAGTATACAAGAATCTATACCAATTATATAGGCCCGGCAATCTCATGGACTCAGTGGGTCAACAGCCAGCCTAGCCTCGGGGAAGGGTCTGAGCTCAGTGTGAATCCTGGCTCCGGCTGCTGTTCAGCAGGTGCCAACCCTGTGCTCTCCCTGGAGGCTCATAGCTCCAGGAAATCACTGGATTTAATCAGCTGAGCTTTCCACCCACTTTTTCCCAGCCCATTCAAACTCCATCCTTTTCCAAAGGCTGTTTTCCACCCATTAGGGCTTTCATCCCCCTGGTCCTGGCACACTCTGTCCTCCTAGCCAAAAGGTCTTCCCTGCTGGTCTATCTGATGACATTCCTGGAATCTCCTGAACTCATCCTGACCACCTGCCCCAGTGAGGCTGGAAAACCTCCATTCTTTTTTTTGGGGGGGGGGGGGCTTTTCACTCATCATCTCTATGAGGTTTTTTTAAATTGATATTTATTGAGCTCTACATTTTTCTCTGCTCCCCTCCCTGCCTCTCCCCTCCCCTTTTCAATCCTCCCCCAAGGTCCCCATGCTCCCAATTTACTCAGGAGATCTTGTCTTTTTCTACAGCAATGAGGACACTAAGAGAGACTCACATAGATATAATCTACATGGGAAGTAGAAAGGGTCTGTGCTGCTGGGCTTCTATTTAGGAAGTGGTTCCCTGTGCCAGTGCGTTCAAGTGCACTTCCCACTTTCTCTTCTATGAAGTCCAGTGTGGCTGGCTTTATGTTGAGGTCTTTGATCCATTTGGACTTGAGTTTTGTGCATGGTGATAGATATGGGTCTATTTTCATTTTTCTACATGTTGATATCCAGTTATGCCAGCACCACTTATTAAATATGCTTTCTTTTTTCCATTTGATATTTTTTGCTTCTTTATCAAAGATCAGGTGTTTGAAGATGTGTGGATTGATATCCAGGTCTTCTATTCTGTTCCATTGGTTCTCCTGTCTGTTCTTATGCCAATACCAGGCTGTTTTCAGTACTGTAGCTCTGTAATAGAGTTTGAAGTCAGGGATTGTGATACCTCCAGAAGTTCTTTTATTGTCCAGGATTGTTTTGGCTATCCTGGAAAACCTCCATTCTTTAGGAAGCTCAAAGGGCCCATTTGTCCTGGTCACTCTTGTCCAGGGGCCAAAGCTCAGAGCGTCATGCTGAGTCCAGTGGGAACACGCGTGGGTGCCACAGTTCTCGTCTTCATTCTGCATCTATTCTTCCTCACAACATAGAGGTAGGCGGCTGGGGCCACACACACACAGGCAAGACTCCTCCCCAGTTTTTCCGACTTTGTTATTTTGAAACAGGGCCTGGCTAAGTTGCCCAAGCTGGCCTTAAACTTGTCACCCTCCAAAGAAGCTATAATTCAGACTTCCCCCCTTGACCCAGCTAGACATTCTTCCAAACACTTGGGATAGTGGTGATTCAGAAAGACAAGATTCCCACTCTAATTGGACTTGCGGTCCAGTGAGAAGGGGCAGTAGCAAGCAATCAAACGAATGAACAGAGTAACATAAGCAGTAAGTAGTATAAAGATAATGAGCTTCTGGGTCACAAGTGATTGTGGAGCTGCAGTGGGAACATGAGCAGAGTTAATACAGGGGCAGTGAAATATTAGCAGGACATATTGGCAGGCCATCTTTTTAAGACAAGGTCTCATTTGTAGCCCCCACTGGTCTGAAAGTCACCTGTAGATCAGGCTGGCCTTGAACTCACAGATCCTCCTGCCTCTGCTGGAATTAAAGCTATGCTCAACCACATCCAGCCAGAACAGACCTTTATCCCTGTCCCCAAGAGGTCTGATACAAGATAGTAAGTCAGAGGCCACTCTAGACTATAATAATTGTTAGTGTCTGTTTGTGATCAAGGAACACGACCCCTCCAGCAATAATGGACTAGAAGAAGGGACTACCAGTGGAGAGAGCGGCTTCCAAGGGTGCTATAGAGCCTGACCTTTCAATTCTCCATCTACAGTCCCGGCACATTGCCAGTCTATGGTGTCTCTTTTATGTGTCGATTACTTGTGTGTTCTCTTTGTTGACGGTAAGAACACTGGCTGTTTAAAATTTAACCAGGTCTTTCTGGTGTGACTCCAGCTTCCATCCAGCTGTATAGGCTGCTTCTGGAAGAAGACCCAGGACAAGCTGCCACTCGACAGAGACCGTCCCCCTTTTAGCATCCTGATATGAATATCTTCCTTGTGATGAATTTGGGGCGTGGCTTCCTGTACACCTAACCCCATTCCTTCCTTCCACACTGTGCACACTGCACTGAGCAGGACGTAATGCTAGACACGTCTTAAACACTGAGAAGAATCTCAGCTCCTGGTAACAGAGGAGCAAACAAGTACAGAGAGGTCTGGGGGCCTGGCCCAAAGTCACTCCACTGTGCGGTATTATCCAGAGCACAACATTTTTGTCATGCCTCATTTTTTTAACCCATCCTTCTCCACCTTAGGAATCTCTTGCCTTTTCCCTACTAGTACTATATCCCCTCCTCAGACTCGAAATTCCTAACACCAAACTACACACCTAAGAAAAATGCTTTTCTAATCCTCACTTCCGGTTGTACGCGGGCCTCTGCAGAGCACCTTCCTTAGGTAATCAGGTAGACACTCAGCCCCGTACTCCTAACTGTATAGGATGGACAAGGTACTTAGGGGCACAACGCCTCTTATCATTTTCGTTGGTTCTTGTCTTTTATAGCTCAAGTAGCCGACATTATTGCTTTTTACTTGCTCAATACTGTAGACAAGGGAGAAAGGCTGACATGGCCCCTGCCTCGGGATCAGGCTCCAGCCTCTCACTGAAAGGACCCAGTCATCATACCTTCTTCAGTTTCCAGATGCTGAAACCTCTGGAGTGGCTGAAGCAAGAAACAGCAGGCACAACCCCTCTCTACTGCACAGGGGATAACTTAGGAGCCTTGCTCTGGGTAAAACAATGTGTGAGGACTAGATATACTTTTTTTTTAAGGTACTGAGGCTTGAACCTGGGGCCTTGTGCATGCTAGGCAAGCACTCTACCATTGAGACATACCCATGGTGAATTCACTAGTGATGGGATGAAACTGATCTCTGGTTGAAAATGATTTCTTATGACCCTCACCCCTCCCTGAAGGACATTTGCTTTGATTCCAATGGAGTTTCTGAGCTAGAAGTGGGAGCCTTTGCTGCAGATGTACCCTCCAGATGTAGCTTCTGCCACACTTCTAGGGGCCATTGGCCTAAAATGACTTCTCTAGTTAGTGCCCCCATTCAGGTGATCTCCAGCTGTGACACACAGCCCTTCGTAGGACAGGAGCAGCTTCAAACTAACCACTGCTCAAATGAGGTTTGCCTTCTGCAGCTGACTGGGCTGGGGGACCACTGGAAGCCTCCTGGTGCATTCTCCATCTTTCCTGGGACCAGAGATTTCCATTGGACACCCCCTAGTCACCTCAGGCTCGATTCTTCTGGGAATTTCCTCATGGTCCTTCTCAATAAAAAGAGGCAAAGGGGAAACCTTCAGCCACAGCACCACACTCCTGATTCTGTGTGCATGTGAGCTCATCTTTCTGCTCAGTGTATTTGGTTACAAACAGGCATCAGCTCAAGAGAGGAAAAGGAAACCTGTATGGTGTAGCCCTTTGCAGCCTGTGTCACCACCCCAAGGCTATCGGGTTGGAGCAGCTCATCCTCTCGAGATGGCTGAGATTCTTCTCGTCCTACTATCTCGTATGCTTTACCCAAGCCCACGGCTCACACAACCCTAGGGGAAAAAAACAATTTCCGGATTATTCCCTGTCTGACTCAGAGCTGTAAGACAATCCTCCTAAACACCTAAGCTGAATTCTGCCATGCTTTCTAGGAAGTGCCAGCTCTTACATCACTCACAGCCTGGCAGCAAAAGCTGGGGTCCCGCTGCAAAAACCAAGTCTTTGCTCTCACCTCTAGAGTGCTACCTTGCTGAAATGAAAGATCTGAACTTGGTGCTTACGTAGCAGATCAGCGAGAATTGTAACCCTCTTGATTTCTACCCTGAAGGTCCTTGAACTTGTCAAGAACATTGTGGCTGATGACCGAGTCCAGTTACATGTGCTGAGGTCTTTTGAGCCCCTGCCCGTCAGCCCCTCCGATGCCAAGGCCATAGGCTACCAGCTGCTTCAACAGACCATACGGTCTGTCTTCCCGGAAGTCGATATTGTTGTCCCCGGTAATGACTTCATCAGATGTGGCTGGTGGGTGGTGGTGGCCGGGACTGCTTCCTATCTGATATTCCTTTCCCTGCCCCCAACCCAGCCATTCATCCTGGAAACAGCTGGCTGCTTCTGTCCCTGGAACTGTACTTTTCCCCGGGGGTGGAAGTGAGAAGGGAAACAGGAAAGGGACAGAAACAATAAATTAGGTCAGCCGAGGATGGGTCCTTGCTTCACCTATGGCAGTAGCGTTCTGTGTCCCTCTGACATAGAAGAGGCATTGGCTTAGGATATGCCTCTCCTGGAGGAGTTACCTTGTCACCAACCTAGAATAACAGCTGAGTAGCAGGACTTAGAATGACTGCCCAGAACAGCCTCTGAGCCCATGACATCCATACCGGTGCTCCTCCTGGGTCTAACGCCTGCAGGCCCCTCGGCATTTCCCCCACCTGTGCTAATGCCGTCTAAATCTGGCAGTGGTCCTCCCAGGGAACTTCACAAAATGTAGAACACCTGGACCCACCCTCATATTCCAGCAGAAATCTGCCTTTTTGCAAGATGTTACCAGGGGAGTTTTGGCGTAGTGATGACTGAGCAGTTCCCAGGTCTCTGGTCTCCATGTGTGGACAAATGTCCAGTTCCCTCTAGGTGGGTTAACTTGTGGCTTTCTGTGAACATTTAGGAACCCTGGTTCTCACAGTCTATATCTTCCTCTTTCAGCCTCGAAGGCTCTCCCTACCCCATTCTTGCCCCTGGCCATCATCCCAGCAGTAGGGTCAGACTGCCATGGGGGTAGAGAAAGTTAACAGGAAGAAATCCACAATGCATGGGTTTAGACCCAGGTACCCATTGGAAATGAGAAGAGGAAAGTAGAACAAAACACAAAATACCATCCTGCACTGTCTTGCCGCCCTTGCACTGAGGCTAGGAATGGCTTTCCCCAAAGGTCCTGCCTATCCAAGGCGAATCCAAGCCCAGCGGGGGGGGGGACCTATCCAGGGGGGGGCTTCCTGGGACTTTCCCACCTGAACTTTGCCTCCCTCAGAAGATGAGACCAGCAGAACACAGCTCCATTTTACCTCAGTAAAATGCCCCCGCGGTTGTTGGCTTCTGCCCTAAGTGATGCAGAACAAATGATCTCTCTGAACTCGCGAGTCCTCACACAGTATATGGCCTTGGCTGGGAGGACAAAGTGGAAAGTCTCCCTGGCCATCATGGAACGAGAACAGCTTAGCTTTGGGCCACTCGGGGATATCTCACCCACGCTTCTAGGAGGTTCCATGTTCCTGGTTACAGTTACAGTTTTTGTAAGTATTTGAAAAGAGACAATTTAGACAATAAAAAATGTCCTAGGTGCTGGGTGGTGCATGCCTTTAGGCCCAGCACTTGGGAGGCAGAGGCAGGCGGATCTCTGAGTTCCAGGCCAGCGTGGTCTACAAGAGCTAGTTCCAGGACAGCCAGGGTTACACAAAGAAACCCTGTCTGGGAGGTAGGAGGCGAGACCTAGGCAGATGCTCTTAGGACATCCCAGTTATCACTCTACAGTGACCCCAGGTCCTAACTGGCTCCCAGTCAGTCACCCGGCTTCCCCTGCATCACTGGACAGGTGGCTCGCACGAAACCCATTTTCTCTCTCTTCCCCTTCTAGGTATTTGCATTGCCAACACAGACAGCCGGCACTACGCCAACCTCACCAACGGCATCTATCTGTTCAACCCCGTTTTCTTGCAGCCTCAGGGCTTCAGTAGGTAAGTGGAATAGGGTTAAGCAGCAAGGCTTAACAGATGTATCTGAGCTGTCCCTTCCCGTTTGGGTGACTTACAGAATAGAGAAAAGCCAGGTTTTGACAAATTAGAGAGATTCTAGAACCCAAGTTGGCATCGTGGCTCCAGGAATCGTGAGGGTAGTCCCCATTCACAGTCCTCTTTCAACAAGTGGAGAGAGTCAAGTGACTGGTGAGAGGTTGTTGGGAAGAAGATCCTTGGGAGAAGCTGGATGTAGCAGCCTATAAGCCTGGCACTTAAGAGACTGAGGCAGGAGGATGGCCACTTTTTAAAAAATTATTTATTCTTATTTTATGCATGAATGTTTTGTTTGCTTGTATAGATGTATAACATTTGCATTCATTGCCTTTAAGTGTTGGAAGGGGGCACCCCAGAACAGATGGTTATAAGCTATGTGGGACTCAAACCCAGGTCCTAAAAGAATACCCAGTGCTCTTCACTGCTGAGCCATCTCTCCAGCCTAATGCATTGCCAAACTTAAATCCAGCCTGAGCTATGTGACAAAACCATGTCCAGGAAAGAAGGGGATCCTCAGGTAGCCTTTCTCACTTTGAGAGAATGCTCATCCCTGGACCTCCCTTCCTCCACCTGTAAAATAAGGAGACCCTCCAACATTCTTTGATAAGCAAACACACACGAGTTTAAAGGTGTGCATGTTAGTTGGCCTTCTCAGAAGAAATACTGTGGAAATCCAAAATGTGAATACCAATTTTAACTGTCAAGTATGACCGTTATTGTGATTCTTCAGGCAATTTTAACTCTCAAAGTTTGGGAAGATAATTTCCATTTAGCCTTCTGCAATCTATTACATCAGACCTGATTTCTTTGCCATACCACAAGTCACTTGAAACAGAATGAAAATGTTTGAATGTGATTTTAAGAATAGCACTCCTACTGGGCAGTGGTGTCACATGCCTTTAATCCCAACACTTGGGAGGCAGAGGCAGGTGGAGCTCTATGCATTCAAGGCCAGCCTGGTCTATGGTCTACAGAGTGAGTTCCATGATAGCCGGGGCTACACAGAAAAACACTGTCTTGAAAACCAAGAAGAAAAAAAAAAAGGCCCTCACTGAGCAAGGCATGGTAGTCCATGGCAAGGGAGGCAGAGGCAGGAGGATCTGTCTGACTTTGAGGCCAGCCTCGTCTAATGGCCAAACAGCCAGGACTATATAGAAAGACCCTGTCTCAAAAAAAATGTAAACAAAAAGCATAGTATTTATGTTTGGGGAGTTGTTAAAATTGAGTGTAAATGCCCCCTCTGTTTCCTGTCATCTTTGCACTTTGAGGGTTAAACATGAGATCTGATAGCAAGGTTCCTAGGTAGAGGCTGGAGAGGTGCCCCGGGCTGTTGCCTTCCTGCCTTCCCTTATCCCTGGTGAGCAAAACCTTAGGAAAAACTCTAGCAGGAGACTCTATTCTAAGAACATAAGAATTAGGAAGATAATTCTACCAGTGGAGAACCGACCTCAGAAAAGAAGACTAGGCTAAACAACTCCCAGAGAGTTATTCAATGTTTTCCCCACTGTTCTTAGGCAGGAGCACGGGTCCTTGAGAAATAATGGGTGTGGCACACATGAGCTGACAAATGACTTTTGTCACCTTGGCCCCCAGGAGAACCAAAGATTAGCCATATGGGAGGGGGGACCAGGAAGGGTGTTCTGTGCCAGCTCTTGTGCCACAGCATTTGACTCTTATCTCCTCCCCCCAAAATGCTTCTTCCCTCAGTATCCATGGAATCAACGAGAAAATCTCCGTGCGGAACTACGAGAACCAGGTGAAGTTCATCTTTGAGTTGATCCAGAATGCAGACACCTACAAGGAGCCAGTTCCTCATGTGCATGAACTCTGAGGCCAGGATACAGCTGGGTGAGGGGTGCCCGACCCTGGGCAGGACTAACCTACAGGGAGAGACAGAGACGGTGTTGACGAAAGGTTTGGTGGAACCACCTTGCACTGCAGAGTTCATCTGCCTGACTCCCTCCTTCACTCGCCATAGACCAAGCACCGAGGAGGAGGAGATGAGCAGAATCCAGCCTGTCATTTCGATGTCTGCCCTCTTCTCCTGAGTGGCCTCAGCTGCCGCTGTCCTGCCATAGAAGGTGTTGGCCTGTCTCACTAGTCCTCTTTCCCAGCCTGCCTTAACAAATGCAGATTTTGGAAAAATCTCAGGAAGGTTTTATCTAGATAGAATGTTAACTTAGGGTACTTGAGCTGGATTGCCTTCTAGGATTTCCATTCTCCTGCCATCCACTCTCTTCTTGGATGTGGGAGCTGCCTCTCCTGCCTCTGCAGTCTATTCCACACCTGAGTAGCTCGGTCAGACGGAGAGGCTCCCACAAGCACTGTCAGCTGCTCTCTAACCAGTTCCTCTCACACCTCACAACTCCTGGGTCCAGACACTGGGGCCTGGAAAAGCAAGCTGCCCTCCTTGGGTTCCTGGAACTTTGCTCCCTTCCCTGCCCTGTTCCTGCCACCTGCTCTGGTGACCCCACCCCAGGAGGCACTAATCTGTGGAAACATTTCCCTGGCACCGCCTCTCACTGGAGCCCAGAACCAGCAGAGCCTTGGCCCTGGCACCATATCCTGTTTCAGAATGACCAAGGGGAAGTGGAGGGCAAGGTGGTGGTGGGGTGCTCGAGGGGCTGCTCTTCCCTGGGTAAGAGAGGCAAGGGGAGGCAACCTTCACTGGAGGACTGCAGAACTCCTGCCTTCTCTCTGGACTCCAACCCTAGGCGGTTTGATTCTGCCCAGTAGCTGCCAGGTGGGGGGCTTTGGAAAGCAGCGTTTCTTGACTCAGGGCCAGGATCTGTGCTTTGTGGCTCACAAGGGAGTTGAGGTCACAAGGGGAGACACAGAAGTGGGACTTGAAAGACTCCCTCTTTTTCCCTCTCCCAGCGAGACTTTTTCATGTCTCCTACAGGCTTGATAGCACTGGGTTTCCTTGCTCCCTCAGAAGCCCCGTTCTCCCTCCCTCTGGAGTCCTTACCTTCCTCCCATGGATGTGAAGATGTGAACTGCTCCTTGCAGCTCTGGCTTAATTGTCAGTGTTAGAAACAGTGTGCGAATTATTCAGGCTTTTTTTTCTTTTTTCTAAGATTCACATTCCTTCCCTCACTCTCTCTTTTTGGCCAATTCCGTACTTATTCAGCTTTTGTTGGAGGGCAAGCTTAAGAACAAAAATAACCCTTCACTTTTGTGCAGAGCCCTACAGAGCAGTTCCTTACACCTTATCTCAGCCCTGTGACTATGCTGTTGTTACTCCTTCCTGCAGAGATGAACTTGATTCTGAGTGGGTTCCACATTTAGCAGGAAACAGTGGCTTGAAGCCACGTCACCTGGCTCCCACACTCCCCATTATCCTCTGACCCTGTGTCACCTCCTCCCCACTGATGTCTTATTTAATTCCCGTAACAACCGCTGAGGCTTGAGTGTGTCCCCCACATTTGTCGGTTGTGAACTTGATCCTATGAGAAAAGTATTCCGAGGGAGGAAACCTAACTGATTAGGATCTGTCGTTGTGGGGTTGTTAGGATTAGACAAGGCCATCAGGGCTGAGCCTCATCCTTGACTTACTGATGACTTTTTAAGAAGAGAGTTTGAGGTGATAGACACATTTAAGCTGGTTTGGACATCGTCCCATGAATACATGTGTCAAAATATCACACAGTACCCCATTAAAAGACAGAAGGGGGGACCAGAAGACAGACAAGTCCTGGAACTTGCTGTCTACACCAGGATGGCCTAAAACTCAAAGAGATCTGCCTGCCTCTGCCTTCTGAATGCTGGGATTAAAGGCCTGCACCACCACCTCTGATTTAGTATTCTTTTCTTCCAATAAGAGCTGAACATTTCACCAAATGTTTTTGGAACTATAAATATTTTAATTGAAATGAAACAACTTGAAATTCTTGTGTTTGATGTCTGGCACACTGTCAAGAATAAAATTGCGCCTTTGCATATGTTACTTTTAGATCTAAGAATATAAAAATTTCAGAATTGAATAAAATGTTTAATACTAAGAAATGTTCTTTGGCCATTCTGCAATATTGGAAAAACTACACTAACTCATGAGTAGCCCAAGCCAGGGATTAGAACTCAAAGCCCTTCAAGAAAATGGATGTTCAGGACTACTAGCAGGTAACACATCTCACAAGGACCATTGCCCTCTTTCTACCCAAAGGGAGGGTATGACAGGCTTTCCCTTGTCTTTTTGTCCTAAACATTTTGACAACTCAGTTCTACCTTGTACTCCAAATTCATGCCGGCCTTTAGTTCACAGCAACCCACAGCCTTTAAGACAACCAGGCATCAACTTTTGCTGAAGATAGAGGGCATGCTTGCTTTGGCAAGCACATACACCAAACTCAGACACCAGCAAAGATTAGTGTGCCTCCCTCCACCCTGCAAGGATTGCATGGAGTTTATAAGATGGTCTTTATTTTTAAAATTAATTTTCCTTTATTTTATGTCCATAGGCATTTAGTGTGTATGAATGCTTGCCCACATGTGTACAGTACCTGCAAAGGCCAGAGGATGGCACCAGATCCCCTGGAACTGGAGCTATAGATGGTTATAAGCCACAAGTTAGGTGCTGGGAATCAAACTCTAGTCCTCTGGAAGAGCGCAACCATTGAGTCATCTCTCCAGCCCCTCTTATTTTTAATGTATACCAACTTCAAAACATTATAAGATAGACCAAAATATATCCTATTTTATCAATTTAAATAAAGACTTAGGGCAAGATAAATGTTTTTCTGGAGCCTGATCTCTCAGGAATGTATGTTCAGCAGTTACTAACTGCTCTATCAACACCAAAAATTAAGTGCCAAGGGACAGAGTGTTAGACACATCAGGGCTGTGACACATGGCTCATTCTAAAGCGAGAAGCCCAGGTGAGGTGTTTCTGTTCCAAATGTAAGAGATAAAACCTTATTCTTTTTTTTCCCCCCACAACAGGGTTTCTCTGCGGCTTTGGAGCCTGTCCTGAAACTAGCTCTTGTAGACCAGGCTGGCCTCGAACTCACAGAGATCCGCCTGCCTCTGCCTCCCGAGTGCTGGGATTAAAGGCATGCGCCACCACCACCTGGTGAAAACGTCTATTCTTTATGTGTCATGGTGCCTCCATGGTGAAGAGATCGCCATTGCAGCGGAGACCTCAGAGCTGAATGAGAACCAGGCAAAGAACCACAAGCACAGGCTAAGATGCTGAAGCAGATGCGCATGTGAGGCCTTCAGAAAAATGAATGACGTCAGTGTGGGCCTTTTAAGTCAGGGAAGGGAAAGGGAAGTGCAGCAAAGACCCTTTCCTGGGTCCTGTCTAGTTCAGGTCCTTCTTTCTTTTTTTTTTTTCCATTTAAACACTGCTTGGCCCATTTCTATCTAGCCTCTTCTAGGCTAATTCTCGCACCTGGACTAGCCCATTTCCAATCATGTGTGTAGCACCCCAAGGTGGCGCTTACCAGGAAGATTCTAGCCTACGTCCATCCTGGGTCAGAGCTGAATTGCGTCTGTCTGCTCGGGAGCCTGGAGCATGGCATCTCTGCTGTCGAGTCTGAGCTCACTTCCTCTTCCTCCCAGCATTCTGTTCTGTTTACTCCTCCCACAAGGGTTAGAAAGAAGGACCTGGCAAACCGAATCCAGGTCCTTCTTTCTAACCCTTGTGCAGAATTTACTATAACGAGGTTGCTAATACAATTAACCTGTGAAGTAAGCTGTTACAGTGTAACAAGTGGGAAACAGAGGCAGTGGAATGGACAGAGATCTGTAAATGTAAACGTTGCTAGTCGCTGGGGAGATGTAAACTTATGTTCACCAGGT
The DNA here is from genome assembly GCF_037038515.1 of Microtus pennsylvanicus. Classification (NCBI taxonomy): domain Eukaryota; kingdom Metazoa; phylum Chordata; class Mammalia; order Rodentia; family Cricetidae; genus Microtus; species Microtus pennsylvanicus. Next base: position 26,939,079 of record NC_134588.1, read on the forward strand.
TGGCTGCAATCAAAAAAGTGGAAAATAACAATTGTTGGCAAGGATGTAGAGAAGCTGGAAACCTCGTGCGTTCGCTGGTGGGAATGTGACATGGTAGAGCAGCTGTGGAAACGGTTGGTGTTCCCTCTAAAGTTAACCAGAGAATTACCATATTACCCCACCATTCCCCTTCAGAGTACGTGGTCAAGAGACATGAAAACAACAGGTGTTCAAACATCTTTTTGTTGACTCAAAAAATGACATCACGGAAAATCTTAATTATAAAAATTTTAATGTACACAATATAAAATATATACACGTCTGTGCTCGAAGACTTTGTAATGTAGATTGGGAAGCAAAATGAATGTAATAAAACAAGACTTTCATGGACCAGCAAGATGGTTTAGTGGGCAAAAGGTGCTTCCTGCCACGCTTTGCCACCAGAGTTCTGTCCCCAGGACCTACATGATGGAATGAGAGAAGTAAATCCCACAGTAATCCTCTGGCCTTCATATACACAGTGTGGCACATTGTGCCCAGCCTCCTACACACACACACACACACACACACACACATGCTTGCCTGGCATGCATGGAGCCCTGGGTTCAATCCCCAGCAACTGAGAGAAGAGGTGGGGAGGGAGTGGGAGAAGGAAGGAATGAAGAAGAAACATCTATGAAAGAAATCTTGAGCTGGTAAGGGGCCATCTTGCATATGTACTCTTCCACCCAGCCACACACTCAATGCTGCCCCCTGCATCTGCCACGTTCTCCCTTGCCTGCCTGCCTGCGTGTTATAAGTCTTTTTCTTTTAACCAGAATGATCCCCCACTTTCAATTCTTCTCGGCAGGCACTTAGGAGTGAAAATGCTTGGTCACATGGAAATTCTGTGCTTAACTTTGAGAAAACACCACGTGTTCACTATAGAAGCAACACCATATCACCTGCCCAGCAGACTGCACTGGCAGGTGTGATTTTCTGGGGTTTGTTCCCCCACCATGACCTAGATGACCAGTGTAGCGGATGCAATATGTTACCTTGTGGTTTGGATTTGCATTTCCGTAATGACTAACTTCAATTACTTTTGAAAGCTCCCTATCTTGTTTTCAAACCGCTGACTTCATTTTCTACGCCTTATACTGCAGCAAGCATTTTCATAGTGTGATCACTGAGATCAACAGTTTGCACATGAACCACCGCTGTCAGATTTGGTCAGAGAGCCACTCTGTCACCGGAAACTCTCTGAGCCTGGCTGAGTCCTCCCAAGCACAGGCAAGGGTTTCTTGCTAAAAGATGTTTCTCTGAAAGTTTCCTGGGGAATCTAATATGAAGTCAGGACTGAGAGCCACCAAGCAAGGGCTAACTAGATCCAAATAGTTGAATCATGAGTGAGTGTTATCTGGGGTACCTTTTTCTGGTCTGTCTCCCCGAAGTTTTATAAACAAAATTTTTAGGAAGTCAGAAATTTATGTTTAAAACAGATGCCTATTTTGTGATTCTTACGATCAGGCCAGTTTAGTAAACTAAAACTAGGTAAGCAAAAAGGATAAATACAGAGGATAGTTTGAAACTAGATAATTTAATTTGCAGGATATGTTCTTACAAGATGCTGTCTCCAATTTCTGGCTGAAGGAATGCTACTTATCAGCACCCATATTCTCAGACCATCCATCCTTAATTCTTCGCACTCTGCAAGGTTTAGAATTCAACATGAAGCTCAGAGAGTGTGAGCTGACCCTTCCTGATGTCTCATGTTTGTGTTTGGCTCTTTCTTTGTAGTGATATCAGAACAACCCTCCTGTGAGAGGGAATTTTCCAAATGCAGTTACTACCGACCCAGAATCTCTGAGAAAGGCAGTCAAGTCTCCCCATTGGAGATGTGGCCCAGAAATATGAAGGGGCTCACTCAAGGCCGCATACCTAACGTTTGGCTAAACATGATTCAACCCGTGTAATTTCAGAGCTGTGGCGCATTCCGCCCCGCTACACTGTTTTAGTGACAACATGGCCTCCGGCCTCCTGTTACAGTTCACTGAACAATTTTTTTCCTGCTGTGCTCAATAAAATGCTGTAAAATACCTCGAGCTCTTCTGCTTGAAGAAACCCCAGTGTGGCTATCAAGGAGGGATTGGGAACCCAGAGTTCATTTACAAAGAAGCCAAGGTAAACCTGACAGCACCCAGCTCTGAGGACAGATGGCCATACTTCCCCATACGCCCGCACCCCTACATCCTTTTAGAGCTGAATGGAGCCGGAAGGGGATATCACCTCAGCTCCAGGCGGCAGGAAAGAAGTTGACCTCTGGGAGGGTGGCAGCAGGGGGAAAAATGGGAGGGGGCACACATGCTCTGAAAAACAACAGTCGGGAAACTTTCCAGCCATGCCGGGCTAGTCTTGTGACCATGGCACACTGGAGAGGGACTCCGGAATGCTATGACGCTTCAAGATGACTCTGCAAGTTGGTCTCGAAGGAGCCCTCAGTGGTCAGCACCTGGACCCAGGGAAAACCGTGGCGTTGGGAGAACCGCAAAACAGAAGGCTAAATGCACTGCGTATCAGGACAAGTGCCGGGACTGAAGAAGGCTGCTCCAAGAAGTCTTCCCCTTGTGGGCTCCTCACAGGACCCTAACTGACCAACAATTGTTTCCCCCATAAACCTTCCCCATGCCCCCAAAAGAAAACTCTGTGCTTTCTACACCAATGCCATGGCACCTCTCTTCGGCTTAGCTGCTGTCCCAAATTCATTCTGTTTAAAATTTCTGGAGCTACTATTAGCCTCTGGATCAATGCCAGCCACTCTGCTTCTCGAGAACCTCAGCAGAGGACACCGAGAGTTTATTCCAGCATTTTGGTAGGACAGTTTCTCTACCCCACAGTGACGGGGACTACTCAGAGACTCCAAAGCAGGAGGAAGAGATGCAGGAAGGAAAGGCACCAAGGAGAAGTGCGCCACAGTACAACAGGCCTGCAGAAAGACTGTAGGAAGTAATGGGCTTCTGTGCTCAGAATGAACATGGTAGGCCATGCAGCAGCTAAAGACAGATCTAAACAGGAAAAAAGGGAGGTCTCCAATGAGAGGTCATGTTGAGATTGTCACCAAAGTGTCAGGGAATCTGTTCTTGCAGAGGACCTGGTTTGGGTACCCATCACCCACATCAGCTGACAGTTGTCAGTAACTCCAGCCCCAGGGATCTCATGTCTTCTTCTGGACCCCATGTGAACCTACACTTACATAGGCTCAGCCCTACACACAGCCCCACACACATAAACACATAATTTTGAATAAAAATAACACTTTAATTTTTAAAAACAGACTTTTAAACTTATTTATTTATTATTAGTATGTGGGTAGAGGTCAGAGGACAGCTTTGTAAAGTTAGTCCTTTTCCTTCTGCCTGTACAAGGGTTCTAGGGATTGAACTCAGTCACCAGCTTGGGCAGCAGGTGCCTTTACTCCCTGAGCCATTTCGCTGGCCCAAGAGTGGACACATCCACAAGGCCAGATGAAGACCACAGGAGCGTCTTGTGCACATGGAGGTTCCTGTCTCACAAAGGGCTGCAAAAATGCTCGGAGACCTACCTTCCCATCTTCATACCACTCATGACTGGGTCTTGCCTGAAATCTCTGGCTGACTTGATACCTGCTGCTAATTCCTGTCCTTACCTCTGTGACCTTTGCCCCCCACATCTGTGTTTCTCACTTCATAGACTGTAGCTATTTCTGCTCTTTCAGTAGAGAAGGCTGAGATGCCTTCCTCTCCCAAGGTTCCAGCTGGCTGGACTGGAAGGAAATGGGCTTCCCCCAGGCCCTCTTGCTGTTTACCCCTAGAAGTCGGTGTGACAGGCCATGCTAGCTAGGCAAATCTCCTTTGTCTCATTCAACAGTCATTCATCAGATTTCCTGGGTTCTTACTGTGTGCCAGGTGCCAGAGATACATAAGTGATCAAAACATGGAGGTCAGAACCTTGTCCCAGCGGTCCTGACACTTCAGGATACCCCGAAGTAAGGTCTTCTGTACTCGAAGTCTTAAAAAGATGTGTCTAATACCCAAAGCTAATGAAGAACTCATATGCAAAATATATGAGCTCCTGAAAAGCGATAAGACAAAAAGCCCAGTGGAAAATTGGCATAATACTTAACAGCTATTCAAATGGCAAAGAAATATGTGGGAAAAATTCTCAACCTCATTGGCTATCAGGACAACACAAATGTAAGCCACAGTGAACCACCACTACCCATCCACCAGAATGGCTACAATTGTTTTTGTTGCTGTTTGTTTGTTTGTTTGTTTGTTTGTTTGTTTGTTTTTAGACAGAGTTTCAGCAGCAGCCTTGGCAGACCTGGAACTCACTCTGTAGACCAGGCTGGCCTTGAACTCATGGAGATCAGCTTGTCCTGGCCTTTGGGATTGAATAGCTACAATTTCAATCTTTTCGGCTTAATAGTACCAGTATTAATAAGGTTATGAAGCAATAAGACATCACTAGCAAGAATATAAATTAGTAAAAGCACATTAGAGAATCACTTAGTAGCATTTACTAAAGCTGAACACTTGTCTGCCCTCTGTCTCCATCCTGTTCCCATGTGCAAGTGTAGACTGGGTGTGGGGACACATGTGCTTTTCATCCCAACACGTAAGAGGCAGAGGCACAGGGACACGGACCTCTGGAAGTTCAAGGCAGCCTGACCTAGGTTAGCCAGGGCCACACAGAGAGACCCTGCCACAAAAACAGACAAACAAGAATGGGAGTGCACCCAGTGGCATCCAGATGCCATATAATAATCACATAATAAACTCATGTAATAATCACACCTGGAAACAACTTAAATGTCCATCAACAGATGCAGATCGCATATGCTTGCTTAGTGACATTACACGGCAATAAAGGTGAATTAACTGATGCTATCGCGTGTCTACAGGAGTGAGAGGAACCAGGCACGGACACCACTCATCTCTCCTGAGCGGTTCCGTTACATCAAGTCCAAAGGCTGGAGGACAAAGCTAACGGTGTGAGACAGAGGCTCTTAGGGAAGACAGGTGAGGCTGTGACCAGGGGGTTTCTAGGGAGGCAGTGATGACTGAATTCTTCCTCTCAGTGGTGGCTACATGGGCCTGCTCACTGTGTCTCAGCTTGTTCTAAACAACAGGTTTTGTGTGCTTGCCCATATGTTTGGTTTACTCCAACTGAAAGGAGAGACTTTTCAAGCAGATAAAAAGTGAGGGGATTGAGAGAGAGAGAGAGAGAGAGAGAGAGAGAGAGAGAGAGAGAGAGAGAGAGAGAGAGAGAGAGATTGATTTTGTTTGTAAGTTGTCATTGAGTAAAAGGTTTTAGTCTTTTGGTTTTTTGAGACAGGGTTTCTCTGTAGCTTTGAAGCCTGTCCTGGAACAAGCTCTTGCAGACCACACTGGCCTCAAACTCACAGAGATCCACCTGCCTCAGTCTCCTGAGTGCTGGGGTTAAAGGCATGCGCCACCCACTGCCTGACTAAGTTTTTAGTCTTGAGACAGAATCTCAACTACATAGCCCTGACTATCCTGGCACTCTCTTTGTAGACTACAATGCCCACTCCCACCCCTGCCTTTTTTGTAGAGATTCTCCTGCCTCTGCCTCCCAAGGACTAAGATTACCAACCCTCACCACCAGGCTGGGCAGGCACATCAACCAGTCTTAATGTCCCTCCCAGTCTATACTCACTACTCACAAGGCTGATCCTTCGGGAGGAGACCTAGTATTGCCCAGTTAAGGAGTAACTTCTGTATCCAAACACAGGCTCGGCTTTTAAGAAAAAATTGGGGTTCGACTACAGTGACATTTGCTTTGCTGGATTCTTAAGAAAATGTAGGCCTTTGATGTCCCAGCAGCTGAGCTGAACGCAGGGATGCGGATTGGCAGGTGGGGACAGGATTTATGGATACATATGTCATCATCATCTAAAGGAATGCCTGCTTGAGTTGCTGTAGAGCATGTGCTCCACAAGCTTGGTTGCCAGCAAGATAATCTCTGCTACCATCCTCACTCAAAGGTATGTATGCTCAATAACCCCAAGCTCCTTTCTAGAGGGGAGGGGGGCAGGAAGGAACCACTGGTCACAGGTTCCACCGACAAGAGGGGAAAGCCTGTCAGTGGGAGTTCCTTTATGGCGAGGTCACATCCCCTGCACAAAACATCCCAAAGAGAACTAGTACTGATTTGGGGTTGATGAGGTGGAGACACCCCAGGGAGGAAGTGGCAAAAAAGGCGAGGGTGAAAACACTCTCCTTCCTCTTTGATCCCACAAGGTGCGTCAGGGAAAATTGGACTTCATTTCGCCCGGGATGGAGCCATCTCTCCCATGGGGCCACGAGTTGGTCAAAGCAAACCTGCTCCCCTCCACCCTTACCTCAGGTGGTGTATGTGGCCCTAGCTGTGAGTCTAACAAATTTTCCCTCCAGCCTGCCCGTCCCCACCCCTTTGAAGGCTGAAACTTTATTAAAGCAGATTCGTTTGGTCAGACGCCCAGAGAGGAACACGGAACCTGGAGAGAGATGACGAGCCCGAGGAAAAGAAACTGTGCCCAAGAAGAAGGTAGGGACTGGGCGCAGGGAAGGAACACGCGATGGCTGCCGGGCACGGGCGATCGCCAGCTGGCCGGCCCACGGGGGTGGTTTCGGGTCTTCCGGAGGCTAGAGGCTCACGACAGAGAGTCAAGATGCAGGGGACATGTGTACAGGCTCGCTCGCCTTGCGAGGCCACGAGAACTCAGGCGTGCACCACCGGCCCGAGCGCCAGAGCACCGCGAGTCCACGCCACCCTCCGACTCCGAGTTCCCGTAGCTCTGCTGCGTTTCTCCCCCCGCCCCCGCTCACGGAGCGCGGGAAATGGGCGGGGCCTGGGCGGGGCCCGCCCCTCTTCCTGCCCTGATTGGCTGATGTAGTTGTCCATCCAGAATCTATTTTTTGATGGAGGAGGGGGGTGCCACCCGCTCTGCCCCAGATCACGTTTGCCACCCACAGCCAACCACTCTTGTCCAAGTCCGTGGGCAAGAGGCGATTGGGGGTGAGCAAGCTCGGCACCCCAGGCCCCGTCCTGTCCTCGCCGGCCCGAGGCGGAATATCCTGCACTCCAGGCCACTTCCCCATCGTGGAATCGGAGCAGCGGCCTCGCAGGAAGGCAGAAGCGAAATGTAGCGAGCCGGGTGTCGCGGTTGGACGCTCGCCTTGGCTGGGAGTGTAGCGGGGCACACGCTGGGGCTCGAGGAGGACGGCTGAGGGGGAGGAGTGATGAAAAGAGGGGGTACCCTGCACACCCCGATACCACGGGCCCCTGCTGCCACTCTCCAGGCGCCCTTCATCCCCATCGAGGCGCAGGTCAGTGTTGTTGGGTCTGGGGTTAGGTGGGGGGGAAAGCGGGGACTCTAGCACGCAGCGCCTTTGCAGAGTCTGAGTTGCAGGGAGGCGGCGGAAGCCGGCCAGTTACTCTTCCTTCCCACCCCTGTAGTTGGGGATGCCCAAACAGGTCTTTTTGTCCATCCCCGCCTGGGAAGGAAATGAGGCGTCCTAGGGCCCCAGGCCCATCGGTAGTGGCCTTACTGGTGATGTAGTTGAGGGACTGGCCTGCCCCCTTGCTAGCCCCCTTCCAGGTCAAAGTGGCCTGCCAGCGAGATGGGAGGGGTAGTGGTGTCAGGTTTTAACGAACGAACTCAGAAACTTTTCTGGCATGGGCGCTGTGGACTCACAGTGAGGATCTTTGAAAACAACGGTGCTGTGTTTAAGGTGGCTTGGCTGGCGACCGAGTAGATGGAGGACTCATAACTTGGACTCTAGAGTTTGAGTCTGCCTTAACCAAACCGGAGTTGACTAATCGTGAGTGTTTGGAATACTAACAGCCTGTTCATCATACCTGCAAAACGCTCTGGAATTTTTTTTTTTCTTTTGAGAGCCATGCTGGTGAGATGCAACAAGTTGGAATCAAGGCCCGGGGGGATTCCTTTAAGAAAAGTGGAGCGGGGAAGACAGACACATGATTTGGGAGTGAATGCCTATTAGCTTGTGACTCTTATATTTGCCTTCCTTGGTTTTTCTTTCCTCCTTCTCCACCTTTTACTGATACTTTTGTTTGTTTTTAAGAATTGCGCCCTGTCCAGCTGTTAGGAACTCTCGGGAACTGGGGGAGCCTAGGTAACCGAAATATGTAGGTAGTTTTATTACCCTCTGTCTCTTCAACCTAGTTAACTGCCATGCCCTAGCTGAAGCTCACTCGGCCAAGCATAGAGGAGAGAGAAAAATACAGACAAGAGCCCAGACCAGGGCCAGCTGCTGAGGTCTCTGTAATGCTGTTGACTCTCAAGGGCAGAAGTAGGTAGTAAGTAGGCCTCTGGCTCTTGGCCTTGGTCTGGCAGGCTTGCCCTGCCCCGCTGCCTGGTGAGTCCTGCTGGCATTTTCCCTCTTAGGGGGCCAGGGCAATTAGAGGTTTGGGGATGCTTCTCTGGACAGTCAGTCTCCCTGTTTGTCTGCTCTGCCTTTCCACGGCTGTCTTGTGAAAAGTCATTCCCAGAATAGTGACTGGATAGGGGATTTGTGACTTACCGCTAAGGTAACTAAGATAACTACACTTAACACTGAGTTCTGATCAAGATTTGAGAAGACAACCCCTGAGAACATCTCTGCCCACCCCAGGCGGCTCAGAAGGCAATGCCAAAGTCTCCTACACAGCATCTTCCTGTGGAGTCATGGTTTGCTGTCTGGTGGGGGATTGTTGGGACGAGAACCTATTGGGCCTCCACATGAAGTGGGCAGGACAGTGTAAATTTAGTGGGGGGGGAAAAAACAGCAAATAGCCACCTCTGTAACAGACTACCTCATGCGCTGGAGATTGTCCTTGTAAGAACTGGTTTTTGCTATGTACTGACATGCTCCTCTCTCTCTCTCTCTCTCTCTCTCTCTCTCTCTCTCTCTCTCTCTCTCTCTCTCTTCTCTCTCTCCCTCCCTCCCTCTCTCCCTCTCTCCCTCTCTCCCTCTCTCCCTCTCTCCCTCTCCCTCTCTCCCTCTCTCCCTTCCTCCCACATAAGGTGTTCCACACAAATTCTTGTGACTTTAAGGACCAGGCAACTGAGAAAGTACAAGATCTTCTCAAGAAGGGAGGAGCCCTCTGGGAGAGAGGAGAAAGACAGCGGACATTGTGCTGGGACCAGTTGAGCCCAAGGTGCTGCCGGAAGCTGAAGGCCCCCAGCAGGAGTGGGAAGAAGCCCCAGCCCCAGATTGAGGCTGTGTTCTGAACAATCGGAACTCATTTCAGTGTTCACAAGAGAGGGTTGCAATATCAGGCACTCCAGACTCAGGTTGCGCCCTTCTCTTCTGCATGCCCCTGCTCTGAGGAGCTGGCCATTGAGAACCAAAGATTTACCCCTCTAGTGGCAGCTGCTGCGTCTGGAGTGAAGAGTTTGTTTCCTTCCAGCCCCGGGCTGCATTGCTTGATGGGGCTGCCTTTTGGTAGATCAGTTTTTACAGTGCCAGGCAGGAGTGGAGAGCCGTGGGAAGAGGTCCTGCGGCACTCAAGCCTGGGTTCAACCCAAGACTAAGCTCTTTCCCAAGTTAGAGTCGGAGCGAGAAAGAAAAATAAATAATTCTCCCCTCCTCTCCTCCCTGCCTGTCATGTCCTCTAAGCCAGAGCCAAAGGACATCCACCAGCCGAATGGTACTGGCCCTACTCCCTCACCCTGCTCTTCGGATGGCCCTGGGCGAGAGCCCTTGGCTGGGACCTCAGAGTTCCTGGGGCCTGATGGGGCTGGGGTGGAGGTGGTGGTGATTGAGTCTCGAGCTAACGCCAAGGGAGTTCGGGAGGAGGACGCGCTGCTGGAGAATGGGAGCCAGAGCAACGAAAGTGACGACGTCAGCACCGACCGGGGGCCTGCGCCACCCTCGCCGCTCAAGGAGACCTCCTTCTCCATTGGCCTGCAAGTGCTGTTCCCCTTCCTCCTGGCGGGGTTTGGGACTGTGGCAGCTGGCATGGTGCTGGACATTGTGCAGGTAAGACCCGAGGAGGATAGATTCTGCTCGCGAGCCCTCGCTTCCTCGGCCTTCTGGGAAACTTCCTCTTCATCTCGGCGTTAGAAGCAGCCGCTGCTTCCTAGAATACTATTTCCCTTTGGATCACATCCTTGGCTTCATCCTTGTCTCTGTTACTTTCTACAGAAGCCTCCGAGAAGCCAAGTAGCCCCAGGGAGGTGGTCGGGGCAGTATTGCCTAACAGTAACAGATGAAACTCCAGTTCTCAGGCTGAAAGGAGGAAAGAGGGGCAGGGCTGTTGCTTGCCATGATACCACAGTGCTGTTGAGATGGCTCTCCCTTCATGTCTGCCTTCTCTTCCCTTCCCCTTATTGGCGGTTTCAAGGATACCCATGATAGAAAGCGCCTTTTCAAGCCTTTTCTTCCCTTCCCCTGCTGGGCAGGAATTTACTCAGCTGTCTTGAGAGTCTCTGAGCCAGTGAGAAAGCTCTTGAGGCATTTTGTATTGCTTGTCTTCGTGCATCCTTGGCACGGTCTCCTTGGTGAGTGAGGATGGTTTGGGAATGTGGCATAAGATCTGAAAAGGCTATAAGTGCTGGGGATGGGAACAAAACATAACCAGACCTGGGTAGAACCGTCTCTCCTCGTCTGTCATGAACCTGCTCTGGGCCCCGGCAACGGGATATCAGGTAGAAGGAACAGTAAGAGTTGGTAGGACCTGGAGCCTGCTGTATTGAGTGTGTTGTGAGTCAGGGCTTACCAAGAGCCTCCAGGTTGGAGAGAGAAAGTCTTGTTTCTAAGTAAAAGTTTTTGAAGCTCAGGGAGGCATACTGTGCTTTCTACCAGTGCTAAATGCGTCTGAGTTAATCAGGATATGGCTAGTGGCTGCTAGATACTGGCTCCATCCAAGTACAGAGGCAGGTGTTTTGGCCTGTGTCCATGGGGACCACTCCTCCCCCATCCAGGCTTCCCTCACTATGCTGTCACCCTAAAGGGTATGAAGCTCAGTATCACCTCCCCGTGCTGTAGGGGTCCCCGGGCCCGTCTCGGGGGGCTGGTTGTAGATGCTGTCTAAAATGTGCATATAGACCCTGAGTCTTCGAGGAGAACCTTCCAACTTTGGAAGCTAATTGGAAGGATATTTGTAGCTGGCGAGAGTGCCCGGGGCTGGCCGCCTCCCCTCTCCTCAGACCTGTTATTGTGAGGACTGTCCCTACACGGAGGTTAGGAGGCCAGTCCAGAGCTTGGGACTCCTCCCCTGCTGGTCGCTTTTCTTCCTAGGGCCAAGAGCAGGAGGAGGAGGAAGGAGGAAAGACTTGAGACTGGTTTTGGAGTCTGCCTCGCCTCTCCTTTCTGAGGCCCTCATTCTCATTACCACTCTGTGAGTTCTAGATTAGTCCCATAAAGAGCTGCAGGGCTGACAATGCAGCTCAGTGGTCCAGTGCTTGCCCAGCGTGCACAAAGCCCCCCCCCCATTTCCATCCCCAGCACCGCAAGGCGAAAACCAGGGGGCTACAGAACCGTCATCCCGGGGTGAACTAGGAGACACTTAGTTTCTGGATAATGATGGTGATAATGAGAAGGGGTATTGGGGGGCTTTTCTGTAAGCCTAAAAAGGAAAAAGGCATCGATCTCAATTCTGTAGATGGGAAACCAAGCCATAGATACACTGCTTGCTCATCTCTCCCAGAGCCTATGTCAGTAACCTTTGTTATGGCTGGAATTTGCAACCTGGCTTAAGACCATGAGGAGCCTGCTGTTTTTGTCTTGTCTTGAAGAACAGGGCAGACTGGGAACCAGAACAATTGGTGTTGGCTTTTAAAGCGAACCAGAGCCAAAGGGCCAGGAGGATCAGTCCCTCCCCTCCCACGTGTCAGGGTTCCAGGAAAGGAACAGTCCTCTGATGTCTCGCTTTATGCCCATGGACCTGAGACATTGAGAGATTTAAGTAATGGGTACCTGGATCCCCCTCCCAGCATGCCCACAGAGGGCTGGCATCTCCCTGGGTGTGGCATCTTGACTCATAGCAGAGCTAGGGTTCAGTTGTTGTAGATGGCACTGACTGACTTGTTCCTGGGCCCCTCCCCCTCTAGTCCCACCACAGCTGGGCTAAAGCAGGGCCCACGGATGACCACAGCAAGATGGCTGGAGCTGGTGAATGGGAGGACAGGACAAGGAGCCACTCTACATCCAGGGTAGCGATGGGGGCGACAGATGCTCTTGGATACAGGAGTCACACCTGTGCTCCCCTCACAGGATAAAATAACCTGCAGCGAGACAGTCTAGAAGGGCCCAAGATGGGGCCCTCTGGTGGTTGTTCAAGGTCCCTGTTGTTGGGAGCACCTCAGTACAGATACCTCCCTGGCCCAAGGTTCCACAGCAACCAAGACTGGGCTTTTCCTAGAAGACCCGCTCCTGTCTCTTGTCTGACCTCTTGCTTCACTCCGAGTAGCCCCCACAGTAAAATAAGGAGCCTAGGTTTTTCTCCAGAGTATGAAAGGAGAAGGAGACTGTAGTCTGTTGTGACTTGCCCACTGCAGCCGGGATTTGCAAGGGAAGTAGGACCAAGCCCAGTGTTGCCGTCAGAAAAAGACTGCACGGAAGCCTCTAGCTGCCTGTGCTTTGTGACCCTCCCCCAGCTCTGTCCTGGGCTTCTACAGGGCATCACGTCTAGTGTCTTTCAGCCTTGGTGAGGAATGGGTGGCTGGAGGCGGTGCGTGATCTCCGTTAGACCTCTCAACTAGATTTGAAGAGGGGGACTCCCTCTCATTTTAAACGGGGACTCCCTCTCATTTTAACGCACTCTTTACTTGCTGAGTACCCACAGAAAGTAGGCCCCTTCTCTGGTATCTTCAGAGATGGAAGTGCACGCTCAGCAGCTTGGCCTTGGGGAAGAGGTGTGGGAGGCAGCTGGAGCCCCTGGCAGGACGCTCAGATCCTGTTTCCCTTGATCACCTCTGCCCTGCCCATCTCTGCCTTCTGTGTTTGTCACGCTGTGTACTGTGCACAGCTCTGTCCCTTCAGGCAGTGCCCTGAGGCCCTCTGCTTGAATACCTGCAGGATGCCCGGGACACGGCTCTAGCAGATGAACGCGGTGGTTCAGCCTGACCCGAGATGGTGCCTAACCCTAGAATCAGAGTTTGGGCCCGTTGAGTGCCTTCATTCCATCTCTTCCTGCCCTCACTGCTTGCTGGTGTGTTTCCGGAGCAGGAGGCTCTGCCGAATGAGGTTGCAGGTGGAGGAGCAGGTTGGATGGCCTAGGAAGGAGTCACACGCAGCAAGGCCTCTGAGCTGTGAGGCTTGGCCACTGCCCTGAGTCAGGGTGAGCTTTGAGTGTGGAGGCTGCTGTCTCATCGCATATCAGGGGTCAAAGAGAGAGAACAAAGAGAAGAGGGGCCCAGATTCTGAGGAGCAATTAAAAATCCATAAGTGTTCCTCTCTAACCCTCAAGCCAAGCAGCTTGCTGGACCCTGTTCCATCCCCATTGATACAGGGAGGTGTGGGTGGTAGCTTGACTAACAGCTTAGCTGACTGGTTTGGCTTCAGGAGCAAGTGCTCCAAGTCAGGGTGAACAGGATGAGCCTGAATTAGGCCGCCACCTTCATCTACATCACTCCGTCCTCAGCCCCTAACCTCAGGACGGCCGTGCTTTCTGGCTGGCTCTGCTTCTCATGCATTCATACAGGCCATAGACCCCCAGCCTGACGAACATTTTCAAGAGGGTTTTATGGGTAGGAAAAATAAATGTAGGGATTGGCTCTTCTGTTCCAAGTGCCATCTTAGGGCTTTGCTGGGTCATAGGGTCAGGTCTTGCGAGTTCCAAGCTGTACTCTGTGAGTTGGGAAGACTTCTACTGGTCCTGGTCCTTTTCCTTGCCCGTCTGTCCCATCTCATCCCTTCCAAAACCCCACAGCTTCTAGATCCCCCTGTAGTTAAAAGCAGAGAACACACATGCATTGGAAGGAGACGATTAGGGGTGCTCGTGGTGGCAGCTGGGGGTGGGTTAACTGAACTTTATACCTTCTTTTTTTCAGGATCGTGTTGCTGTGTAGCCCAGGCTAGACTCAAACTCACAACCTTCCTCATCATCCTGAATGGTAGGCTTACAAGTAGGCATATGCCACCACCAGGCCCAGCTGCACCTATATATATATATGTATATATAAAATAAAGACATGCTATACTCCTTACAGACAGTTCAGAAAATGTCCCTTGCATATACTTGGAGTGTTCTTTTCTGCGACTTTTCTCTTTTACTGGCGTATGCCCCATTGCCCTCGCCATCTGGAGAGCTAGCAGCTTGGGCGCAGGTAGGCAAGCATTTTGGGTGAGGATAAGGCGTGGGGCTGTGTTCTGAGAGCGCTCCAGAAGCCCACAGTCAGCACACTTGTCAAGGGAGGGGAAGACTTCTTCCTTCTCTGAAGCTGCCTATCCAGTTTGAGAGGGGCAAGGCTGTTTGGGCCTCAGCAAAGGAAGCTGAATCCGTAGTGGTAACACTCCCAAAACTCATGAGGCACCTCCCAGGGGCTGCCTGGGAGGGGAGATGATACTCACCTTCCCTAGCATTAACTGAAGGATGGGAACTGCTGTAGAGGGGGCGTGAGGGGGAGTGCTCTTCCCCCACAGGAGTCTTCAAAGAGCCTAAGTCCCTTAGGAGACGCTCAAAAGGATCCCAGGCCCAGGAGCTCAGGCAGGGGGATGCTCCAGCCCTGAAGAAATGAGTTGTTGTACTCATGGCACACACACCCCATGACACTAACAAAAAGTCAAGGTCTTTGCCTTATAGGG